>NC_134137.1:95451590-95754621 GCF_033958435.1 Carettochelys insculpta | reverse complement strand
TGCACTGCTGTGGCCATGTGCATGGGTAGCAAGCACTCAAGATGCCTGCCTCGACCCTGCCCCCAAGGCCGAGGATGTGACAGCCAAGGTACTCACTGGGTAGTCCAGAGAACATGTCTGGGGATGCCCGTGTGGAGCTGGCGATGCTGCTGGTGGTGAAAGGTTATAAAACCTGCTGCAGAAGGTTATAAAATGGAAGCTACAACTATTTGGGCACATTTGCAGAATGAACGATGAATGAAAAACCAAGACCCTTGTATTCAGCATAATGGATAGTTCGAAAAAGAGAGGCAGACCCCACAGAGAATGGATAGATGATATAACAGTTTGGTTCATAGCTAGTCTACAGAAACTAAGCCATTCCTCACTGGTCAGGGAAAGATGGAAGGAAATAGTGAGAGAGGCATCAGACACCAATGGGCTCTGAGTCCCCGGTTATTGATGATGATGATGATGATGATGATGATGATGATGGATAATATAAACTAAAAAGAAAGATTAAGATGGAAATAAAGGTGACACCCTAAAAGGGTTCCTCCTAACACTAGCAGTTATTTAGGTGTGGGAGCAACAACTTTACCTTCAGGTAGAAAAGTTACCAGATACTGAGATTTTCCATGTAATAGAAGTGTCTTGCATTCTCTACTCACCAATGGGGATGTGTCTGTGGAATAATTCTGTTTGGTCTGATGACCACTGCAGTCCCCTATTCTTGCTGCAGCTCCTTATATGGTCCAGGAATTTCACTGCTTCCTCTTTGTGGCTCAGAATACCCTCTCTTCCTCTCTTGGCCTTCCAGCCAGGTCACTATAGTTTTCCTTCTCTGAGGTGTCAAAGTCTCAGCAAACTGTCTGGCCAGATATTTCCAGAATCCTCCAGTTCAAAGCTATGTCACTTCCAAGAGGCAATCTGGGGAACCCAGGCCCACCCACTACTTCAGGTTGCAACTGGAGGACCCTTGAATCAGTGGCCAAGAGTTGTAGAGTCCCACATCTTGCTGCTATTTTCCTGAACTTTTTCCTTACTACACCTGTAACGCTTTTGTTCCACCGCTCTTATTGTTAAGCCTTTCCATCAAGGCTATGGTTAGGGTTGTTGCTCTTCCATTTCTAGGTACAGAGAATGACTTTAGACCTCCTTCCTTCCTTCCTTCGTGTTTTTTTGTGGTGCAGCATCTGAAATGATGACTGCCACCTACCTGAGTTTTCACATAAGAAAAATATAAATCCTCTCACCTCGTCCTTTTAAAAAAAGTAAAGATTTTGTTTGTTTGTTTGTTTTAATGCTACCCTACTTTCCCCATGCTCTCACCAGTCCTCTCAGGCTATATTCTTCCAACTTGATACTTGCAACATAATTCATCTTCATAAATATATATTTTTAATTCATTCTGTAGGGTGAAACCCATGGCTAGCCTACATGGGGGTCCTTTTCGAAAGGTTCCTACAAGCATCAAAATCCCTTTATTTCTATCAGCTGACCCCCATGTACATGAGCTGTGGGCAAGCAAAACGTGGCACTTTCAAAGTGCCTTGGCCGGCGGCATTCCAATGAGGCACTGAATATTTATTACAGTGCCTCATTAGTATTCTTTGATTTGTCCATTAGCATGGCCATTTTGAAGTTTTTTTATGTGTATACACAGCCATAGTGTGGTATAAGACCTAACACACACATAACATGTAAAATGGTTCACAAATACAGCTAGTGTGAGAAGCATCATTTAGTGACAAAACAGTTTAATGCAACGGTATGGTGGTGGAAAGTAGTGTTAAAATATGAGATTCATTAAATATAACAAATCACAAATACCAACACAACATCACATTTTTATTTTTAAAGAAATGCAATTAGATGGTAATATCATTCAGTTATGAAAATCCATTTAGTAAATTGACACGGGGTTGTTTTACACTTGGTAAACCTGTTGTTAATCTCAGAGATCAGCTATAGTACTTTCTTCAGGTGATGTAGAACAGATAATTTACAACACTGTGCCTCTAACACAAACATTTAAATCAAGTGTAGAACGGAAGGGCATAAGGACAACATGGGAGAATTTTGAGAGAGTTTGGAAACTTCTGATGCAAATGAAAGTAGACTGCTCAAAGTGACTCATGTTCTCAGCGAAGGCATCCCAGGAGTCATGAGTTTGGGATGATGATGCTCATGGTTAGCGAATGATCCACATACATAGTTGGCTCAGATATATAGCTGACAAATTCCTTTATGTTTGTTTTTGTTTGTCTTTGTTACTGCTTTTGATAATGGAACCATTTCTATCATACCTTTGGGAGAGTAGTTTTCTTTGACAACCCCTGCAGCAATATACATGCATATCATAGATTGAAACCTGAATTAAATATAATTGTTCTCTCTATAGGCGTTTTCAGAAGAAACTCCAAGTCAAAAGATTAGATTTCTTTTTTCCCAACTTATCTTGTCCATATTTGTACTAAAACTTGTCCTTTTTCTATCTTCCATACTGATACAGTATGCATTTACCAGTTATAAAAATATATATAGGAAAAATAATTTTATTTATAGACTATTAAGGATGCATACTACAGATCTCAAACACTACAATACATACAAAAATAAGCTGCTTTTTTTCAAGCTAAGTAAACTCAAATATATGGGTGTGTGCGTAAGCATGTGCCTCTGTGAATGTGCATACATACATTACTTTAAGTCGTTTGTGTACTTACAGTGATCCTGGATCATGTATGTGTGTGCTAGCTGATCATTTTCTGACTTTTCAGAGACTGATTCTGGCATCTGTATCCATGCAGAATGGCCCTTTACAACTGATCCCATTGATTGTGCTTGGCCTCTATGCAGGTGGAGTGAAGTATGTTAAAAAAACTATCCCCTCCCCTGCACCACAAATACACATCTAAACCACTTCTGCATACGTATAGGTGGGTTGCACATCCACAGTCCATGTGCTATAGAGCTGGGAACAAGATCTGTGCAGAAGGGTGGTTAGCTTAAGTAAACACACATATCACAGCTGAATACCCCTGTTGCTGTGAAGTAAAATCTGAGCTCACCACCTTATATAAATTCATCAAATAAAAAATAAAGAACTTTCAAACTTGAAAAGAGACGTCTCCTACACTCAGGCTATGTCTACACTTGCCCTCTTCTTCCAAGGGGGCATGGTAGTCAGTCTGAGCAGAGAATACTAATAAAGTGCTGCGATGCATTTGCAGAGCTTCATTAGGCAAATTCCCCCCATGGCAACTTGGAAGTGTCAAACTTTGAAACATTGGCATACCATGTAGCTGCGGGCATTTGGAAGTGCACGTTACTTCAAAGTGCGTTTACTCCTCAACATTTTTGCCTGTCCTTACTGGACTGGTGAATTACTTGCCTATCGAGAGGCACATTTTGTAGGGTGCAACATTCTCGACATAATTTATTGCTGTTATTTAATTTGGATGCACTAAGAAGGGGGGCCAAAAATCTCATCAGTTTTCCAAGTATTCTAATATTAGCTGTAACCCAGTCATTTTGATTATTGTCGTAGGTCATTGTTTTAAAATACGTGCAACAGATTGTATCTTTCATTAGTGAGACCACATAAATGAGGGACTTAATTTTACTTATGCTGATATCAAAATTTCTATTGACTTACATATAAGCAGGATCAGGCCCTCCTCTTCTAAGAGCTTTGAGGCAACACAGTGGTAAGTTCTTGAAAGGTGCATAGAACCTTCCTCTTCTCTGCTATCCTATGAAGAGCCCTTTGGCAATTGCGGTCTCTGCACTTAAGGCAGCATACATACAAAGTTCAGCACCAGGACCTTATACCTTTTCATCTGATGATAAGACATCACTTTTCCACCCTCCTCTTTCCTGGTACCATTCAGCAGATCAGACTGGCATTGTCTTGTGTGCAGAGGAGACTGTTCCAGTGGAGCCGGGGACTTTCCTGAGTAAGAGATTAGGCTGCACAACTCTCTCTGGAGGTCCCCATGTAGTAATAAGCATCCAGATTAGTCCATACAAAGAGATGTGTGTAAATCACTCATTCTAGTCCACAGGGATTTCTCATTTTCAGTTGCAACGTAATTCAATCATTGAATCATTAAACTGTAGCCCTGGAAGGAAACTCAAGAGCTCATCTAGTCCAGACCTCTCTACTAATGGCAGGAGCAAGTAGCTCCCAAAGCATCCCTCATGGCTGTTTGTCTAACCCCCTCTTAAAAAAATCTCCATTGATGGTGGTTCCACAACCTTTCTAGGCACTTTATTCCAAAGCTTAAACCACCTTGATGGTTTGGGTGTTTTTCCTAATGCCCAGCCTAAACTGTCCTTTCTGAAATTTAAGCCAATTGCTTCTTTTACCATCCACACAGGTTAAGGGGAACATTTTTTCTCCACCTTGTTGTAAGAACCATGTATGTACTTGAAAATGGTGACCATGTTCCTTCTCAGACTCCTCTGCTCTAGACTTGCCATTCTTCCCTCATATATCACATTTTCTAGATCTTTAATAATTTGTGTTGCTCCTCTTAGGACTTCCTTTAATTTGTCCACATCTTTTCATACTCACAGACTGCTTCTCTATGCTGGGATGCGGTGACAATGAAAAAATATTTAGGGGTTGTGGTCAATGTTGTCTGCAATCTTTTTTCATTGATGCATGGTTTTTTTTCCATATGTGTGAAGAATAATTTTATGTGCACCTCAAGGCATATGTGAATGTGCACGACATGTAGAACCAAACAAACAAAAAGACGAGCTGCGGGCACTCTACTAATCAGCTGGGTGGCCTTTGAAACTCTCAAGAGTGGCCCCACAACACTCACCTTACAGTGAACTCTGAGTATAGTAGAGAGAATAAGGTAAATATGAGCAAGCAATGAGAAGCTATGGCCAAATAAATTACTGCAGTCTTGGTATGCATAAGCAAGAAGGATCTCAAGTAGGGATAGAGGAGGATTTTTGTTGTTGTTGCTGTTGTTGTTAGCCTCTCTATTTGACACTGGTGAAACTACTTTTTGAAAATTGTGTCCAAATCCCACGCCCACAATTCAAGATAAGGGTCAATAAACTGGTGATGGACCCAAAAGCTCAGCCAACTGAGCTTAACAAAGAGACGTTTAGGGAATGACTTGATTACAGTCTATAAGTCTCTATGCAGGGAACAAGTACTTAAGAATGATCTCTTCAGTCTAGTGGAGAAAGGTATCACATCTTCAAATGTCAGAATGTTGAAGCTACAGAAACCAGCATTTATATTTTCTATCAATAAGCTTTATACAATCATTGAAAAATGTTATTTGATCATACAGGCATGATATTAATGACCACTGATTTTTATAGATATAGTTAATGTATAATTTTAAAAATGTACATGGGAGAGAAAGTTAGAGGTGGAGTGAGTAGGGCCATAGTGGTGACTGTAATTTGAACCCTCAATATGATTTTGACTGTTGGTCTTTATCTGTTATGTTGAAAGAAGACTTCCTTAAGTAGTTTTTATACTGAACATGAATACTAAATTATCATTAACTTAAACTCTGCTTTAAAAAATAATGTCCATCTGTTTCATCTATCCATGTTTCTAGAAGTGAGACAAAGGGAAAGAAGGGGCTTTACCAGAGTAGCATTCACCAGGAGAGCTTCCAATTAAAACCAAAGAGTAAAATGACCACAACACTTAAATCAGTAACAATTTCAATACAATATGTGAATGAACTTTCTGGATCACTTATAATATGTAACAAAATATCAGTCATGTAGCACTTTGAAGGTTAATAAAATAATTTATTAGGTGATGAGCTTTCATGGGGCAGACCTAGATCTGAGGAAGTGGGTCTGTCCCATGAAAACTCACTGCCTAATATATATATTTTTTAAGTGCTACATGATTGCTGGTTAATTTTCATAGAATCATAGAACAGTAGGACTGGAAGGGACCTCGAGAGGCCATCAAGTCCAGCCCTCTGCCCCCACGGCAGGACCGAGCACTTTCTAGATCATCCCTGAAAGCCGTCTATCTAACCTCTTCTTAAATATCTCCAGTGATGGAGATTCTACCACCTTCTTTGGCAATTCGTTCCAGTGTTTGATCACCCTGACAGTTAGGAACTTTTTCCTCATGTCCAACCTGAACCTCCCCTGCTGCAATTTAAGTCCATGGCCTCTTGTTCTATCCTCAGAGGCAAGGAAGAACAAGTTCCCTTCCTCTGCCTTATGACACCCTTTTAGATACCTGAAAACTGCTATCATGTCCCTCCCCAATCTTCTCTTTTCCAAACTAAACAAACCAATTCTCTCAGCCTTCCTTCATAGGTCATGTTCTCTAGACCTTTGATCATTCTCGTTGCTATCCTCTGGACCCTCTCCAATTTCTCCACATCCTTCCTGAACTGCGGTACCCGGAACTGGACACAATAGTCCAGCGGAGGCCTAACCAGCGCAGAGTAGAGCGGAAGAATGACTTCTCGTGTTTTGTTCACAACACACCTGTTTATGCATTCTAGAATCCTGTATTTTGTTAGAACACAGATTAACATGGCTCCCTCTCTGTTACTATTTAAAACATGAAGAAGATATCACATCAAGTGATAGTTTAATTTGGGAATCCTCCATTGGGATACCTTTAGGCATATCATTAAACCTAACTATTCAAATTCATGGCTCCAATGATAAACTAAATCAGAGAAAAAACAGATTATTTTAAAAAAATATTGAACACGTTCCAGTATGGGAAGACTTCAAGTGGTCTAACACTAACTAGCTCTGTCTACACGTGCACGCTACTTCGAAGTAGCGGCACTAACTTCGAAATAGCGCCCGTCGCGGCTACACGCATCAGGCGCTATTTCGAAGTTAACTTCGATGTTAGGCGGCGAGACGTCGAAGTCGCTAACCTCATGAGGGGATCGGAATAGCGCCCTACTTCGACATTCAACGTCGAAGTAGGGACCGTGTAGACGATCCGCGTCCCGCAACGTCGAAATTGTGGGGTCCTCCATGGCAGCCATCAGCTGTGGGGTTGAGAGACGCTGTCTCTCCAGCCCGTGTGGGGCTCTATGGTCACCGTGTGCAGCAGCCCTTAGTCCAGGGCTTCTGGCTGCTGCTGCTGCAGCGGGGGATTCATGCTGCATGCACAGGGTCTGCAACTCGTTGTCGGCTCTGTGTATCTTGTGCTGTTTAGTGCAAGTGTGTCTGGGAGGGGCCCTTTAAGGGAGCGGCTGGCTGTTGAGTCCACCCTGTGACCCTGTCTGCAGCTGTGCCTGGCACCCTTATTTCGATGTGTGCTACTGTGGCGTGTAGACGTTCCCTCGCTGCGCCTATTTCGATGTGGTGCTGCACAACGTCGATGTTGAACATCGACGTTGGCAGCCCTGGAGGACGTGTAGACGTTATTCATCGAAATAGCCTATTTCAATGTCGCCACATCGAAATAGGCTACTTCGATGTAGGCTTCACGTGTAGACGTAGCCACTATGTGCTTTTGTTATACTATTATCATTTCCATAAATAATAGGCCCATATTTTTTTATTTACTATACGTATTATCCTGTACAGGTGAGGTTGGAAATAAGTTCCACTGATAAAACTGTCACATGTAATAACAGACTGGATGAACTAGTTCCATCCCTTCATTCTGATCACCACGGAGCACAGGTGAATGCTCTTCTGGGCTAACGTGAGATAATAGGCAGATATATTACAGAAATTATAATTGGAATCAAAAGTTTCTGTGTGGAATACAAGGAGGTGTGTTTTCAGTGAGCTATTGGCACTTTACACACTCAAAGAGACAGGTGCTAGAGATTAGAGAAGCTAATGATCTAACCAGTGAATCAAATTATATAATGAATCCTGACTATATGCCATCTGATGTATGTTTGAAGATATACTAAGAAGAAGATTGAGCTTATATTCCATATGGTATAAGAAGCAAACAATACAAAAGAATGGGAGAGAGATTTGATAAGACTATGTCAATCATTAACTCGCTAGAAGTTTATGATTTTAATGTTTTAAGGGAATAATCTACCTGAACACAGCACCACACCTTTTGCAGGATCATGGAAGATAAATATGATCAAGAACAAACCTGTATGATCCTTTATGTATATGTCACTAAGGGGATCAGAAGCAAGAGGTCAAATGGTATCAGGAAGCACACATTTACAGCTTACATCCTGGATGTTACACAGTCTACATGTCTAGTACATAGCCTACATGTATTTTGAATTTGTAAAATAGCCATTGAGCTATGAAAGGGATAAATGAGGTAGGTGAGAAAGCTCAATCTGTATAGGATAGAAGGGACAGATCATAATGTAACCAACTCAAAGGTAAGGTTCTAAATGTATTCAATGTGGAGGGGAGCCTGTATAGCCAGAGAGCATGTGAAAAAAGGCCATTATTTTCCATGGCATCAGAGCAGAGAAATTGTTAGTTTCAGTCCATGTCCCACGTATAAGGTTATTGGTTGTATAAGGTGCCTGCCAACATGGGTCCAATGAAACATGGAGAGAAAGTTTAAATAGGAAGGAAAGCACAGTTAAATGGGGAAAAAAATGAAAACAAATCAATTGTAAGAACTGAATAAATTCTCATAATCTGAATGGTTCTCCTCAATTCTCAGAAATATATCTGAATCTCAGGCCAAGAAGGAGAGAAGCAACTGTAAGAAATGCTTTTCAGACAGTTAAAAAGATACCAGTTTTTAGTTCAAAAAAGAATTAGTTCACAAATTTAGAACTTGTTAAATTGTAGTTCTGGCAATCAAACTCCAGAGCACTGGCTGGAGTTCATTTATGTTGTTGTTTTAGAGAACTACTACATTATTATCCAGTACAGGAGAATACTAAATACTAAAGCTAAATACTATTTCCCTTCTGTTAATGGAAGGGATCCCATTCGCACAGCTGCCGTGGCTTCTGGGAATGGCTCTTCCAGAAGCCAGATCATGCAGGAATATGCAAATGAGGTGCACAATATTTAAATCTGTGCCTCATTTGCATTGCTTCTCTCTCTCATTTGGATGTACCTCCTGAAAGGTGGGGGGGGCATGTAGATGCAGCTGGAGGCATTGTAACAGTGCTCCCTTCTTGTCCCAAGACACTTAGTTGCATATGTATATGTATATAGCACTGAGACTCTGAAGGGGACATTGGTGAGACAGTTCTCAGATGCTGGTGGAAGTGGGAGGACTGGCCATCAAGTTGCTTCTGAAGGTAGAGCACCCATCCTGAGCACAGAAGCAGTGGCCTTTCAGGTGGGATGAAAGCCATATAGAAGCTTCCTGGACTGTTGTGGAATGAAAAGAGTAAGAGAGAGAGCCTCAAGACCCACTGCAGCTGTATTGCAATGAACTGATGGCGCAAAGCATCAATCACATCAGCTTAGCTGGGTATTTGGGAATTCACTGGGCATAAGATTCATAATAGTGACTCTATAAAAAACCCTTTGGATACTGTGTATATTGAGTGACTTTACAAGAAAGAGTTAGACCATTCTATCTTTATGCTCCAATGCTTCCTAGTTCCCAGAGTGGCTTAATAGGATAGCTTCAGGCTATACCTAGAAGCTTGAGGGTAGTTCTAAGGTGTACCAGAGAGCAGAGGAGAATTTCTTAAGCCACAAAAACATGTCAGAAGGATATGTAGCACTATCATGGACTGCAGCTTCGCTCTACTGGAAGATCTGGTTGGGGCTCTGGCTGGCTTAAAGGGACTTGCTGTTTGTGCAGTTACATAAATATTCACTGACTGGTGGTAACGTGCTCGGCTTAATGTCTTCCTTAGGCAGTTTTGTAAAAGATGTTTGCAAAAATGTTCATTGTAATGAACCTATCCAATCACCAAAAATTTCCACATGGTTTTCTAATCTCCATGGCCGTGTCTACACTAGCCCCAAACTTCAAAATGGCCATGCAAATGGCCATTTCGAAGTTTACTAATGAAGCACTGAAATGCATATTCAGCGCTTCATTAGCATTCGGGCGGCCACGGCGCTTCGAAATTGACGCAGCTCACCGCCGCGCTGCTCGTCCAGACAGGGCTCCTTTTCGAAAGGACCCCACCTACTTCGAAGTCCCCTTATTCCCATCAGCTCATGGGAATAAGGAGACTTCAAAGTAGGCGGGGTCCTTTCAAAAAGGAGCCCCATCTGGACGAGCCACGTGGCGGTAAGACGCAGCACTTTCTAAGCGCCGCAGCCGCCCTCATGCTAATGAAGCACTGAATATGCATTTCAGCACTTCATTAGTAAACTTCGAAATGGCCATTTCGAAGTTTGGGGCTAGTGTAGACGTAGCCCATATGTCCATCTCTACTCCCTTTTGCCTTCTGCAATGTCTGCTAAAATTTGCAGAGAAAGAGAAAAAATTGGCTTACTTTTATTCTACCATTGCTTTCATGTAAAGATTGTTTCCCAGAAAAAAGGCATGAAAAGGCTTGGTTTCTTGGATGGTCTATTAATGTTATTCTTCAAATTGCTACAGCAGTCGTTTAAAAGTGCTTTTTCTCTACTGTACACCTCTCATATTTTGAGGCTAAACTTGTTATCCTAAAATGATTGCAAACTCTGTTCCTTAAGAATAGAAAAGGACCACACTGAAATCTTATGCTCAGATTTCAGTTTGCCAGACTAGTATTCTACAAATAAACCAGACTAGCAGAAAGGGATCACGCACAACACAATGTTCTGTCATTCAATATGCATACAATGTTTTCAGATAACATATGTGGTGATAAACACTCACGGCATTTTGTTTAGAATCAAGGCAATTGTGAAAAGATGGCCATTCTATCATCTATATTGCATAAATCTAAATGGGCCATAAATTTTCTTGTCCTTTATTACCTCTCAGAAAGATACTACCTTTCAGTGCAGAAAGAGCAAAATATATCACTTTGTAAGCTGCATTTTCTGAGATGAACAAGCATATGTAATGATCAATGCTTTGCATAGTGCTTCTAAATTCCAATTACTTTAGATGTACAGATCGCTTCCTTGTTTTCTTAATGACAATATTGGAAGGGTATCCTCTCCTTCCTAATACAATAAGATCACACAAAAGACAATGAGAACACAAAACAAAACAAAACAAAAAATCCTCCCTAATCCAAAGCCTTTCTAATCATGTGGCAGTGAAAGCATGACTATTGCTTTTCTTCTACAGTTTAATTTGTAGAAGATTCTATTTGTACAAGGTAAGATCATGATCCCTTCATAAACGAGCTGATTGCAGTCACTAAAAATTAAACTTAACTCTGAGTATCAGTCGTAACTCTCAAACACCATATAATGGGTTTTCTCAGCAAGTATTAATGCAACAATGTAAATGTGCACAGATGTTAACAATTTAACTAGAGAAAGGTAATTGTTGTGTGCATTGTAACTCTTTTGTAAAGTCCCTGTTTCAAGTGTACAATCAGTTGGCAAAAATCAGACATATGGTTTCCTAGCCTTACGTGATTTTTATCAGTTTAGAGATTTATTTAGTGAAAATAATCTGGATTCATGCATATGATGTAGGTCTGTAGCCAGACAAAATCTCCCCACTACAGAACAGCTTTTGCCTCTCCTCTAAGGTGCCTCAGAGCACACAGGGCACTGAACAGCAGTTAAACAGCACAGTCTGTGATGTCTCTCACTGAGGCCCAGATGTGCTGGCTCATTGTGACCCTGAGAAACAGAAAACACAGATAGAGGGCTAGCAGGCTAACTGTCAATAAGGGGCACCTCAGGAAATTACCCCAGCTGGCATTGATGGATTTGATGCACACACACATACCATCCCAGAAGAGAAATCTCTGCCCTTGTAAAAGAGTGTCCTGTACTCCCAAATTGCTTATCTCCTGTCTTACAAGTGCAAATTAAGTAAGAATTGCCCTTGTAAAAACTGGCGTCACAAAAGACAGACCAGTACGATCTGGCACCACAGATAAGAAAGAGAATACGTGACCTAAGGGATATAAAGATGGGCCCAGCGGCACTCTGACTCTGAGTGCATTCCACCCAACTACCTGCTGGTCGGGTCAGGTGATTGCCTCCCGAGGTCCACAACTGGGGACGCCTAACCTCGTATTTGTCTTTCCGTGGAATTGAGTGACCGATCCGGCTTGGCTACACTGGTATCGAGAGATGCAAGGAGGGTAAGATATACCCACATTAAGGTCTCCTTTTTGGTGTACACAGATAAAGAATTAGAGCTCTGTCACTAGATGTTGTTGTATTAAGATATCATTGTGTTAGATGGTAACAGAGATCTTTGTATTGGATTGTAATGTAACCTGTTAACACCTGTACTCTGCTAGCATATAAGAAGTAGACAATAGCCTTTTGTAACCACACACTTATACTGTAGCTTAATAAACTTGTAACTTGTTAAGATCTAAGCCTGACTGCTGTTTCTCTCTGTCACTGCAACACAGCCGGCATAATAAAAAGAACTTTAACCGTTTGGTTACCACAGCCTGGCCATTTGTGAGAGCGCTAGGAGCTCCCTGCTCCAGCAGTAAAAAACTGGGTTGTTTAGGACCCAGGGGAATACCTCACCGCACATTACCCGGCCACCGGCTAACAAGGTCCCAAGGGGAAAAAAGTGTTTCCCATTTCTGGGAGGTAACCACTTTTGCCAAATATATATATTACTCTTTTTGTTGGCTTCTGTTTAGTAATTTAAGTCGTACCATAGATTAGCCAAAAGCAGATAATGGGAGTATTTTATTAAAAAAAAAACCAACTTGATTGTGTGATTACAGTCTGCAATAGTGAATTAACTCCACTCTAGGTAAATCAAAATCCTCTTTACATTCAAAATTCTGTGATTTGCAGAAACTTTTTTACTTTTTGGTGATGTCTCCATAAATGTGGCATCATTTAAGTTATAATATGCTACTATTCTTTATAAATAGACAAATAAAATCAAAACAACCTCCATCCCACAAGTTTGCATTTGAAGATTTGACGACCCCAGATTTGCTACATACATAGTAATTGATTTGTAGATATTTTCCAATTACATCAGCAATGAGAACATGCTTGATTGTAGATATACATGTTGAATAGTAACAGAGAGGTAGCCGTGTTAGTCTGTACTCCAACAAAACAAAGCAGCAGAAATGTATCCCATTAAGACTAAAGGCTGGGTCTACACTAGAGAGTTTTGTTGACAGAAGGGGCCTTCTGTTGATATAACTCAGGGATCATCTACATATTTAAAGCATTCTTTTGATAGATTCTTGACAGAACTCTGTATTTGCCTCGACAGTATTATCCCTCAAAAATTCGAGGCATAACACTCTACTAACAGTACTGTCAACAAGAGTGCAGTGTAGACACTTCAGTTGATAGAGAGGGCTTCCGGTTGCCAGGCAGCCCTCTTTGCAGAGATGCCATTCCACTTTCTGGCACCAGAGGGCAGTGCAGTCTGGCAGTTCTCTGTCGACAGAGCAAGTTGTGGGTGGATGCAATCTGTTCACAGAAGTTCTGTCGAGATTACCCTAACAACAGTATCTTGTGTCGACAGATGCTTCCAGTGTGGACATAGCCTAACAAAATAATTTATTCGGTGATGACTTTTCATGGGACAGACCCACTTCGTTGGATCAAGTGATGAAACATGAACGCTTATCACTGAATAGCTGTGTCTACACGTGCACGCTACTTCGAAGTAGCGGCACCAACTTCGAAATAGCGCCCGTCGCGTCTACACGCGTCGGGCGCTATTTCGAAGTTAACTTCGACGTTAGGCGGTGAGACATCGAAGTCGCTAACCTCATGAGGAGATAGGAATAGTGCCCTACTTCGACGTTCAACGTCGAAGTAGGGACCGTGTAGACAATCCGCGTCCCGCAACGTCGAAATTGCTGGGTCCTCCATGGTGGCCATCAGCTGTGGGGTTGAGAGATGCTCTCTCTCCAGCCCCTGCGGGGCTCTATGGTCACCGTGGGCAGCAGCCCTTAGCCCAGGGCTTCTGGCTGCTTCTGCGGCAGCTGGGGATCTATGCTGCAGGCACAGGGTCTGCAACCAGTTGTCAGCTCTGTGTATCTTGTGTTGTTTAGTGCAACTGTGTCTGGAGGGGCCCTTTAAGGGAGCGGCTTGCTGTTGAGTCCGCCCTGTGACCCTGTCTGCAGCTGTGCCTGGCATCCCTATTTCGATGTGTGCTACTTTGACGTGTAGACGTTCCCTCGCTGTGCCTATTTCGATGTTGGGCTGAGCAACGTCGAAGTTGAACATCGACGTTGCTAGCCCTGGAGGACGTGTAGACGTTATTCATCGAAATAGACTATTTCGATGTCGCAACATCGAAATAAGCAATTTCGATGTTGGCTGCACGTGTAGACGTAGCCAATAAATCATTTTGTTAGTCTTTAAAGTGCTACATTTCTGCTGCTTTGTTTTGTCTAAATAAACATGTAAGCAAAGAGTCCTAGCTCCAAAGAGATTAGAGAACTCTTGGCTGGACCATTTCTACTCATCAGCTACTACAATGTTATAAAGCACCTTATTCTCTGTATGGATTCTAGATTTCACCAAGTCATATCAGTAACATGAAACATGAGAAGGATATTAATTCTCAATCTCTAGTCGTATGGACTGAAGAATGACAAAAACAAATGTTGCAAATCATCTAGATAGCATGTCTTCTTTGGATTCATATGTACAATTAGTCATAATTGTGTAATGATATGGTATACAATACAGAGACCAAGAATTAGTTTTCATCCATTCTTATATACACTTATGAAATCAATAGAGCTGGCTAGAAAATGGAACTTCCATTCCATTAAGAATGCAAAACTAAAATTCCAAAACTTTCTGTGAAACAAACAAACAAAAAATAGAAAAGTATTGATTCAGGACTAATAAACATGTTGTTCTGATACTATCAAAGCATTACATATCCAACATATAATATTAACATTAATATTTTCAATTATTAAAAAGAATTGAAATTATAAAGTGAAAAAGGTTTTATTATAAACATAAAGCACTGGTATTCTTGTGATGAAAGAAGAAAGTTGTAACGATTCATTGCAACTTCTTCCTGTCAATGTAATGAAAACAGGCAAATTGTCATGAAGCATTCAGATTTCAAAGTAATGAGGGCATAGAGCATTGGCGTCCAACAGTAATTCAATGATCACCACGCTTGTGATTGTTGTCCTTCCATATTTGCCACACCCTGCTCCCCGCTCTAAATAAATGCTCTCCCCCAGAGCCAGGCACCCCCAAGCTGCCTGCCCCACTCTAACAGAGTGCCCTCCTCCTCCCCCAGACCCAGGCACTTCCAGAGGCAGGCACCCCCTTATGCATGCTGAATGCCAGCAACTCATCAGAGCCACCATTGCTGGAGCCACAGGGTCTTCTGCCGCTACAGGTGCACAAGCTGCACTGGGGAGCAAGCCATGCCAGGCACGCCAGAGATGGAGCAACCTCATGAGCTGAGGCTGAAGCAGCCACAGCCACACAAGTTGGGGCCAGAGCCAGAGCAGCCATAGCCACATGAGCCACCCTGGGGCTGGAGCAGTCATGGCTACAGGAGCTGTGCTGGGGCCACGCCGAGGCTGGAGCTGCAGGGCCACACAGGAGCTGGGCTGCAGGAGCCATTGCTGCCATGCACTTGTCCCATCAAGCCATGGGGAGTGTGCGTGGAGTGGGCAGAGGGCATTCTATGTGTATAGCCTTAATGAGCCTCATTTAAAGGCTCCAAGAGCCTCATGCAGCTCCAGAGCCTGGAATCACCATACCACAGAGTCCTGTTTGCCACATGTGAAACATGAGGTTGATGGAAGAAATAATATGAATTGTAATACAGGGGTATGTGAAATTATGCACCTCAGAAAAATAGGATGGGTCAATCAATTCTGAGGAGTAATGATTTCAAAAAGCACTTGGGAAATAATGGCATGTGAAACCCCAACTGTAATTAACAAGATGAGAAGATCAGGTACTCCCACAGATAAACCACCCACAGATGAGGAAGAATGTACATTGATTTGAGAGTAGACTCACTCCTTTGGTTAGAGATGAGAAAAGCAAACATGTGACAAGTGCACTGGTGGAATTCACTCAGACACTATGAAAATGAATGCAGTATTAAAGCATACTATTGATGATAGATGAGTTCCCTGGTTCAGAACTATACCACAGTTTATTATGCCCAAATACAGGTTGAATCTCTCTCGTCTGGCACCCTTGGGACCTGACTGGTGCTGAGTGAATTTTCCAGACCATGGGAGGTCCATATTGTCTAGCAGGATTACAGATTCTTCTACCACTTACTGGGCTTTTACAAGACAATTAGGAGTAAATTACAGCAAAATAATGGCACAGAACACCAAGAACGGGGACCGGTGTCTGTGAACAAACTTTATGGGATCACAGCAGACTTGGCCATACCACAATTAGTTGTTGTCCATCTAACTAAAATCATGACAGATTATGGATGTTCCTGGATGAAAGAGACCTGGATGGAGAGGTTCAACCTGTACTTTCCCTTGTATCAACATATTTTATGTTCCATAAAACAGAATAACATTAGTTTCCATTTTTATTTTGTGTTTCCACTAATATAAGGGGGATATGATTGCTCATTCATTGCAGTTTTAAACTGGGACTAACAAAATCAGTATTTTTTTCACTTTTTTATATGTAGATTAAATAAACAATTTCATTTTTGGGGGTGATTCATAATTACAGCATACAGAAAGTACCTTTTTCCCATCTTGGTCCCCAAAAGAGAGAGATACTTTAAAAGATCATTTATACATTCTAAATGTGTGGTAAAGCACTTACCATGCCTTCCAAATGCACATTCACAATATTACCTTCACTGTAATATGATCTGAACTCTTATAAGTTAAAGCAACCCTGTCCATTTCAAATGTTAAAGAAAAAACAGTTGTAAATTATTGATTTATCAGAAATAATAACCAAAACTGAGTGACTTATTATAGAATATAATTATGCTTAAACAACGAAAGTGCTAGTTTTGTTATTATTTTATTTCATTATGTACCAAGTATGTTTTTCTTCCCCATGTTTATTTGATGAAAGAGGGGGAACTCAAATTAAACCTCCTAATAGCTTAGTTTTCCCTTAATAATATTAAAAAAGCTTAATTGCTAAATCATTTGTATCTTAATTTTTATTTATGTACGTTCCTGAAACTCATGCTTTTGCACAGGCAAGAAGAAAGAGATGCCCTATTGTAATTTGTTTTTATTTTATCTTTCTCCTCTAAAAATCACTGCTGGTATTAGGATAGCTTAATGTCAGCTCATCTCAAACATACACCAGAAAAAAAAAAAACCCAGACAACACAGTCTCAGGGTTTAATGGTGTTTCAGAAGTTCTACTGGATTCTATGCTTGCAAAAGTTTGAATTTCCTGCTTCCCTGATTTTTTAACTTTCTGAGGGTATTTATTTGGGGGGGCAGCGCTCACTGTACATCACGAACTATTTTAGGATGGGATGGATAGCAAATCTGGTGGGCAGAAGGGAACAGATTAACAAACTCTGAGTTATTCATTCTTGTAGAATTTTACAAGAAGATAAAAATCTTTGATTATAAAGATCTCTTTGATTATATAAGGCCTTCTGCGTGCTAGAAGAGCAGTTCTCAAACTGTGGGTAGGGACCCCAAAATGAGCCACAACCAGTGTTCCCTGTAAGCCGAATTCTTAGGTGGGCACAGAAGAGACTCAGGTGCTGCACAGGTGATTATCAGAGCCTGTACAACCATCCTCAGCCAGCAGTAAGTGTCTCGCTTGGCGGTGCACATCCACAAATGCCATGGTGCACACAACAAAATTTATTAGGTACAAGGCTGGAAAAAAATAGAGAGAACACTGGTTATGACCTAACTCCCCTCTAAGCTGTGTATATTCCAATGTAGAAACTCAGAGCTGCAGCAGAGAAATAGAAGGACGTTGCTTCCCCACCATTGACCTGCTCCTTCCTGCCAGTCCCAGCCTCGACCTCCTACACTGGAGAAAGTTTCACTTACCTACCAGACCCAGAACAGATGTGCCACAGTGGAGAGAGGCTCCCCTTCCCTGGCCTCAGCATGGACATGCCCTAAACCCACCACAGCAGGAGATACTCGTCCCCTGGTCTTAACGCAGCATCATCAGAAACCTCCAACAGCTGGAAGATATATGTCCCTCCCCGTTCCCCATCCCCATCCCCAGCATGGATGTGCCACAGCTTGGAAAAGGTGCTGCTGTAGGGAGAGAGAGCTGCTTCTCCTCAAAACCATACTAGAGCCTGCAAACCTGGAGGACTCATCTTACTACACCCCAAAACTCTGCCCCAGACCTGAGCTCCCATGTCATACAACAGAGCACTTAGCCCCATCTCACCACACAATTGATGGCTACATCTACACGTGCATGCTACATCGAAGTAGCTAATTTCGAAGTAGAGACATCAAAATAGGCTATTTCGATGAATAGCGTCTACACGTCCTCCAGGGCCGGCAACGTCGATGTTCAACTTCGACGTTGCGCAGCCCAACATCGAAATAGGCGCAGTGAGGGAACGTCTACACGCCAAAGGAGCGCACATAGAAATAGGGATGCCAGGCACAGCTGCACACAGGGTCACAGGGCGGACTAGCGCTTCCAGGGCAACAGCTAGCCGCTCCCTTAAAGGGCCCCTCCCAGACACACTCAGCCTGCACAGCACGCGGTCTGAGGACCCATAGGCACACAGACCCTGGGCGCCGCAGTCATGGACCCCCAGCAGCAGCAGCAGCAGCAGCAGCCAGAGGTCCACCCAGCCCTCCTGGCAGAAGCAGGGCTTGCCCTGCTCTGTGCCATGCGGGAGGCAGCTGAGCACCTCCTTGGTACACTGGAGGAGGAGATGCCCCCAGGGCAGCAGGGCTCAACCCCTAACCCTGCAGCACCCCGCCCCCCCGCCCCGTCTCACACGCTGGCGGCTGTGGAGCTACCCCACCAGCACCAACTGGTGGGAGCGGCTGGTGCTTGGGGAGTGGGACGACGACCGCTGGCTCAGGAATTTCAGGATGAGCCGGCAGACATTTATGGAGCTGTGCCAGTGGCTCACCCCCGCACTCAGGCACCAGGACACTGCCATGCGGAGTGCCCTCACAGTGCAGAAACGGGTCGGCATCGCTGTCTGGAAGCTGGCCACTCCCGACAGCTACCAATCCATGGGGCAGCAGTTTCGTGTCGGCAAGACCGCCGTCGGGGCTGTGTTCATGGAGGTAAGAGAACCCACGGGGGCAGGGCAGGGCAGGGGAGGCAGGGCCGGGCAGAGGAGGGCAGGGGAGGGGAGGGGAGGCCAGGGCAGGGGAGGAGGAGGGGAGGGGAGGCCAGGGCGGGGGAGGGCAGAGAAGGGCAGGGCAGGGGAGGGGGGCCCGGGCAGAGGAGGGCAGGGCAGGGCAGGGCCACGCACACCCTGCTCACCCCTCATTGGTGCTGTCCCATGTGCTTTCCCTGCAGGTTGTGCGTGCCATCAATGCCATGCTCCTGCACAGGCTCGTGAGGCTGGGGGACCGACATGCCACCATCGCCGCCTTTACCACCCTGGGCTTCCCCAACTGCTTCAGGGCTCTGGATGGGACTCACATCCTCGTCCGCGCCCCGCATCACAGTGGAGGACACTACATGAATCGCAAGGGCTACCATTCTGTCGTCCTTCAGGCCTTGGTGGACAGCCGGGGACGTTTCCAGGACATTTATGTGGGCTGGCCTGGCAGCACCCACGACGCCCGGGTTTTCTGGAACTCGGGCCTGTGCCGCCGGCTGGAGGCGGGGACCTACATCCCCCAGTGGGAGATCCCTCTGAGGGACACCACCATGCCCTTCTGCGTCATCGCAGATGCGGCGTACCCCCTCCAGCTGTGGCTCATGCACCCCTACACGGGCCATCTCTCCGCTACCCAGGAGTGCTTCAATGAGCGCCTGAACCGTGCACGCCAGGTGGTGGAGCGCTCATTTGGCCGCCTGAAGGGACGCTGGAGATGTCTCCTGACCCGCCTGGATGCGGGCCCCAACAACATCACCCAGATTGTGGGTGCCTGCTGTGCCCTGCACAATTTGGTGGAGAGCAAGGGGGACACCTTTTTCCAGGGCTGGGCTGCAGAGGCCGGCAGGGCAGACGTCCACCCACTTTGATGAAGAGGCCGCAGAGTGAACTCTGCCCAGGCCCCCTACTGCCCGCCCCTTCCTCCACCACACTCCTGCCCCAACGCCTACACCATGGAGAACCCCACCGCACCCCCCTCCCACTTTTCCTGGACAAATGACAGCACGCACTGGTGGCTGAACTTAAAAGTCTTTTTGTTTCAGAACATTTTTTTTTTAACTGTAAAAATTTGAACCAAAAACAAACTATGTACAAACATGTTGAAAAAAATGAATATATACAAAAATAAAACAATACAAAGAAACCAGTGTCCTCAACAATAAAAAGAAAACCAGGGAGGATAAAGGGGAGAACTATTTACATGGGGGGGACGGGGCAAACAAGGGGCAACAAATAATAACTGTAAACTATATACGGGGGGGGGGCACGTCCCGGGCCCCTCGTCCCTATAGCCCGGCACTGGGCGTTGGCGGCCGGGAGCCCCACCTCGGTCGCAGCCCTGTCCGGGGCTGGGTGGGGGCGGGCTGCACTGGAAGGTAGGACGCCCGGCGAGGCTCAGGTGGCTCCAGGAGTCCCTCGGCGCTCCGGCCCTCGGCGGTGGGTGGCGGGGCGACGGTGGACGGGACGGCGACGGGCGGAGCAGCTGGTGGTGGGGCTGGTGGAGCAGGCACGGCGGGCAATGCGGCGGCCGGCGCGGCGTGGGGGGCCAAGTAGTCCACCAAGCGGTTAAAAGTGTCCATGTAGGTGCCCCATGCCTCCTGGCGCCAGGCCAGCGCCCGCTCCTGAAACTGCAGGTGCTGCTCCGCGACCTCCAGCTGCAGAAGGTGGATGGCCAGCAGCTAGGGGTCTGTCGCCGTCGGCGGGTGGTAGCGTAGGGTCTGCCGTCTAGCCCGCCGTGGGGCCAGTTGGTCCTCGGCCGAGGGGCTGGCCTGGAGCAATGGTCCCGGAGCGCTCTCCGGGACGACTGAGGCCTCGCCGGTGCTCTCTTCCAGTCCTTCTGATGGGGCAGGTGCGGGACACAGGAGAGGAGGTGGGGAAGAAGAATGGAGACAGGCGTTAGTATGGGCCCCGAGCCGTGGCCTTTGTCCCCCCAGCCCCGTGCTGCAGGTTCCCCATCCCCGTCCCCGGGAGATGCTGCTGTGATGGATGGGGTTCAGGGGTCCCCCTGCCCTGCACCCCATCCCCTGGTGGGAGCGACTCTCACTTCACCCCCCAGGGTCTGACAGCAGGAGTGGTTTCTTAGGCCACAGATGCCCAGTTTCTGCCAAGAGTGACAGCACCAGCTGTCGGAAGACACAGTCCTTCCAACCCGTCCTGGGGAGAAGACCCCAAGGGGGGCCCCTCGGGGATGCAGCTTTCCCCCTCCTCAGGCTGGCTGCCTTCCAGCTCTCCCTTCCCCTAGCCTCTACCTGTGGCCCCCGCCCTCGCCCCCCAATTCCAAGCCAGCTCGGCTCCTCCCTCCTCTTTGTTCAGGGCAGAGGTGTCACCTGCCACCTGTATCCCCAGGATCCTCCTTTGCCCCTGGGAGCTATTCGGCTCTTGTTGCTCATATGTAGCCTGAGTCTCCCTTTTGCACTCCCCCTACTCCATCACATGCTGCTGCTGCAGGGTGTCCCACCCCCTCCTCCCAGGGGCCCCTCGAGGTTCCGCTCCCCCCTGGCCCGGGGATGGGGCATGGCACTGTCATGCGGGGTGGGGGGGGCAGGGGCTGATGGCTGCAGTGCTGTGAGGGCCATGGCCCTGGTGTCCTTGGGGCCATGGCCATGTGAGCATGTGGGGGGCCCTGGACACATATCTATTACCCCCGCCCCTCAAACCCAGGGGTGTCCACCAGAGGGGGGTACCTACCTGTCGGTCCGCTCCCACGGTCCGGAGATCCCGGGGGGCGGAGGCCCTGCTGCTGCTCCGGGATGGCAGGAGGAGGATCTGCAGCCCGGATTCTGCGGAGGAGGAGCCCCCCTCCTCCTTCTCCTCCTCCTCCTGCCGCGATGTCCCGGGGGTGGCCTCCGGGGGGGGCCCCCGGGGTGCGGGGCTTACCTCCGGGGCGGACTCTGGCTGCAGGGCCTTCTGGGGCTCGTCGGCCGAGGTGTCAAGGGTGGCCGGAGGGGAGGAGGTGTGCCGGGGGCCCAGGATGTCCCTGAAATCCCTGTAAAAGGGGCAAGTGACGGGGGCGGCCCCAGATCGGCTGGCTGCATCCCGGGCCCGGGAGTAACCCTGCCGCAGCTCCTTCACCTTACTCCTGACGTGGTCAGGAGTGCAGGCAGGGTGACCCCGGGCAGCCAGGCCGTCGGCCAGCCGAGTGAACGCATCCGCGTTCTGCCTCTTGCTCCCCACTACCTGGAGCACCTCCTCCTCGCTCCAGAGCCCCAGCAGGTCCTGCAGCTCGGCCTCCGTCCAGGAGGGGCCCCGCTGCCGCTTCCCAGACTGGCTGCCCTTCTGGCTGGGCTGTGAGCCCTCGCTCCCCTTGGGGGGGTCCCCTGGGGGCGGTGGGGGGGTGCTGCTGGGCAGCCACCGCAGCTGGGTGGGGGGCTGAGGTAGGTGCAGGCTGGACGCATGTGCAGGCTGCTGCCTGCACGATCCCTCAGCTTCCTGCACAGGAAGGGAGGGGGAGGGGACCTTTAAGGGGTCGCTCCATGCGGCCAGCAGTGAGCTGAGGGGCTGGAGAGAGCGTCTCTCAACCCCCCAGCTGATGGCCGCCATGGAGGACCCAGCAATTTCGACATTGCGGGACGCGCAACGACTACACGGTCCCTACTTTGACGTTGAACGTCTAAGTAGGGCGCTATTCCTATCCCCTCATGAGGTTAGCGACTTTGACTTCTCGCCGCCTAACATCGAAGTTAGTGCCGCTACTTCGAAGTAGCGTGCACGTGTAGACGCGGCTTTTATGGGCACCAATATGGGAGTCATGTGTGACATATCACCTGCATATTGCCTTTGTCTACACTAGCCCATAACTTCGAAATGGCCATGCAAATGGCCATTTCGAAGTTTTGGGTTATTGCAGGCACAGTCATTGTGTGCAAACAACAAAGTCAATTCTGCAAATGTATGGGAAAGATTACGGGGAACACTCATTACGACCTCATTTTAATTTAGCCACCAGGGCCAGCATTCGACCCAGAGCAGAAGTCTGAGCTCCACTTCTTCCTGACGAGGTAGGGCTTGGGCTTTACTTCTTTTACCGAGCCTCTTTACTCAAGCAAGGTGTCAGGGCATGGTTTCTGCTTCTTTTCTGGTGCCAGGTAGTAACTTTCTTTTCAGAAGGAGTTGCTTGTGTGAGGAAGTTTGAGACTCCTCTGTTCTAGATATATCATTTCTCTTGAAGCATGGAAAAAATAATTCCATACCAAACATTTTCTTCTTCCATTATATTGCTTACAGCCAACTATACTTTAAAAGTGTAATTTTTTCGAAGCTATCATGTAAAAAAAAATGGTTTCATTTTGGACAATTTAACATGGAAATAATTGTTTTTAATTTCCTTCCTGAATTACAGTTTCCTTGCCTCGAACAATGGAATTTGTTTATTTTATGTATCATAAATATATACACATAATACCTATGATGACTTTATTTCTAAAAAATCCAGATATATTAGCCCTAAGCACAACAAGTCTACCATTTCATTTTCTTCTCTGTTTTCTATATGGTTTAATCAAGTGATGTGCTTCAAAAAAATTCTATTTTAGAGCTGCGGTTGGTCTACTCATGGATTGGAAACTAGTTAAAAGGCAGGAAACAAAGGGTGGGAATAAATAGTACATTTTCAGAATGGAGAGGGGTAACTAGTGGCATTCCCCAAGCTCAAACCTAGGACCAATCCTATTTAACTTATTAAAAATTGATCTGGAGAAAGGGGCAAACTGTGACATGGTGAAGTTTGAGGATGATACTAAACTGCTCAAGATAGTTATGGACAAAGTTGACTGTGAAGAACTTCAAAAAGATCTCACCAAACTGAGTGACTGGGCAACAAACTGGCAAATGAAATTTAATGTGGATAAGTGTAAGGTAATGCACACTGAAAAAAATAACCCCACTAAACATACAATATGAGGGGGGATAATTTAGCTACAACCAAACAGGAAAGAGATCTTAGATTCATCATAGATAGTTCTCGAAAAGCAACCATGCAGTGTGCAGTGGCAGACAAAAAGCAAACAAGAGGACAGGAATCATTAAAAAAAAGGAATAGAGAATAAGACAGAAAATATCTTATTACCCTTACATAAAGGCATGGTATGCCCACATCTTGAATACTGTGTACAGGTATGGTCTCCTAACCTCTCTCTCTCTCTCTCTCTCTCTGTCTCTGTCTCTGTCTCTGTCTCTTTCTCTCTATATATCTATATCTATATAAAAGGTTCAGAAAAGGTAAACAAAAAAATTTAAGGGTTTGGACTGGGTCCCATATAAAGAGAGATTAAAGGGACTAAGACTTTTCAGGTTAACCTATGTCTACACTACATGATAAAGTTGAATTTAAGACAGTTTGATTTTACAATGTTACTGTCTTCACTGTAAATACCATTAGGTCCATTTTAGGCAGTGCTAAGGTCAGTACTATCTAGAAAAGCTAGATGTGCACAGTCCATGGGTCTGGATTTAATGCATCCCAGGTTACTGAGGGAATTGGCAGAGGTCATTGCTGAACCTTTGGCCATTATCCCTGAAGATTCTTGGAGATCAGGGGAAATACCAGATGACTGGAAGAAGGCAAACTTAGTGCCCATCTTTAAAAAAGGAAAGAAGGACAATCCAGGGAACTATAGACCAATCAACTTTACCTCAATCCCTGGGAAAATAATGGAGGGAAACCTCAAGGAATCCATTTTGGAGCACTTGGAAGAGGGAAAAGCAATCAAAAGTGGCCAACATGGATTCACCAGGGGAAAGTCCTGCCTGACCAATCTGATTAGCTTCTATGATGAGATAACAGGCTCTGTGGACATGGGGAAGTCAGTGGATGTGACATACCTTAACTTCAGCAAGCTTTTGATATGGTCTCCCACAACATTCTTGTCCATAAGTTAAGGAAATATGAATTGGATATTTGGACTATAAGATGGACAGAAAGCTGGCTTGATGGTCAGGCCCAACAGGTAGTAGTCAATGGCTCAATATCTGGATGGCAGTTGGTTTCAAGAGGAGTGTCACAAGGCTCAGTTCTAGGGCCAGTGTTGTTCAACATCTTTATTAATTACCTGGATGAGGAATTGAATTGCACCCTCAGCAAGTTTGCGGATGACACAAAACCAGGGGGAGAGGTAGATACTTTGGAGGTTAGAGAGAGAATCCAGAGTGACCTGGATAAATTGGAGGACTGAGCCAAAAGAAATCTGATTCAATTCAACAAGGAGAAGTGTAGAGTCCTGCACCTAGGGTTGGAAGAATCCCAAGCATTGTTACAGGCTGGGGACCAACTGGCTCAACAGCAGTATGATGGAAAGTGACCTAGGGGTTATGGTGCATGAAAGGCTGGATATGAGTAAACAGTGTGCCCTTGTAGCCAAGAAGGCTAATCGCATACTAAGATACATTAGGAGGAGAATTTCAAGCAGATCTAGAGAAGTAGTTGTTCCTTTCTATTCGGCACTGGTGAGGCCACATCTGGAATATTGTGTCCAGTTTTGGACCCCCTAGTATAAAAAGGATGTGGATTTACTGCAGCAGGTTCTGAGGAGGGCAACAAAAATTATTAAGGGTCTGGAGCACATAACCTATGAGGACAGGATGAGAGATTTGGGTTTGTTTAGTTTGCAGAAGAGAAGACTTAGGAGTGATTTAATAGCAGCCTTCAACTTACTAAAAGGGAGCTCTAAAGAGGAGGGTGAGAAACTGTTCTCAGTAGTGACAGATGACAGAACAAGGAGTAATGGTCTGAAGCTGAAGAGGGAGAGGTGTAGGTTAGATATTAAGAAAAACTACTTCACCAGGAGGGCGGTGAAGCATTGGAATGCATTGCCTAGAGAGGTAGTGGATTCTCCATCCCTCGAGGTTTTTAAGTCCCGGCTGGACAAGGTCCTGGCTGGAATGAGTTAGTAGGGGGAAGCACCATGTCTTTAATTCAAATTTATTAGCCTATCAAAGTGTCCTGTATGTATCCCACAATGGTACACAGTTACCCTTTATGGCCACTTCCATCTCTGCATCTCTCACCAGGTGTGCAGGAAGTAAATCACAAGAAGCCTGTGAACTTGAATTCATCACCAGAAAGACTGGGAAATATAAGGGGTGCCCAGAAGTTGTAATTTCTTTTAGCTATTGCATCACACCACAACAGTAACCATTTTGTTGGCAAGGGAACATCCACGCGGCCTCTTTACTGCTGGCACCCTCCTCCCTTTGCTGAGACCAAGCTCTCTTGCAGCTATGCTAATGAGCCATGGGACCATGCTAATGAGCAGCTATTTGCAATTTTGAGGCTGCTCATTAGTATGGACCTGCTGGGAAAGCTGAGCTCTGTAGACCCAACGATAGTATAAAGGTATGTGAAAGAGGCTCTTGTGGAACATAAATTGGAAGCTACCCTGCAGTTTTTGTAAGGTCACCTCCCAGAAAAAGACAGCTCTTTTGTGAGTCTTTTGAGAAGGCAGTTAATATATGTTTCATTGTATACAAAGGCATGCTAAAGGATTGTGGCTTGGTGGGACAGCTATTCTAACAGGCTAGTGCTACATTCACCCCTAGTGCCGGCAGCTTGATGCAAAACAGCAGTCTGGAAAATTCAAAATGGCCAGTCATTTGCATATTCAACTGGATTATTTGCATATTCAAGGCAGAAAACAAGCAATGCAGACGTGATTCTACTGGCAAAATCCATCTGTATCACCAGCCTTTTAACCCCAGAAAAAATCGGGAATAAAGGGATTTTTGCCAGCAGAAACACTTCTTCACTGCTTGTTTTCTTCTGCAAATATGCAAATGAGTCATGTGAATATGGAAAAGAGCAGCCATTTTGCATTTTCGAGATTGTTTCTTTGCATCAAACTGATGACACTAGGGGTGAGTGTAGCACTAGCCACAGTGTCCATTGAAGTGGATAGTGACCCTTGTCAAAAGACAGGGGTATAATACATATAACCCTGACACACATCACATTATGGAGGCCTGGAAACAAAGAGTAGTCTTTTACTGGCATCCTGGATATCTTATCTTTACAAACAAGTCTACCCTATAAGGATTAAAACAAGAATATTTAGCACTCTACAGCATATGTAATATCCCTCTGCGGTGGGCTTGTATTTGCAGATCCACTTTTCTGGGAAGAACATTTTGGCACAAAGAGATTTGGACCTACATGTTCAAAAGCAGTCACTACTAGGAGAGTCTCAGTTTTCTAGTGACCAGTTTAAGATGTGTATCTTGATGCACAGGTCACTAAAAGCACAATGAAGTCATTAAAGTTGTGGGGAATATGTACCTCTGAAAACCAAGCACTAGATATCTCTCATTGGATGCCCAGAATGATTAGACATCAGAGAACTTGATTCTCAGGCCGCATCTACACGTGCACGCTACTTCAAAGTAGCGGCGCCAACTTCGAAATAGCGCCCGTCACGGCTACACGTGTTGGGCGCTATTTTGAAGTTGAAATCGACGTTAGGTGGTGAGACGTCGAAGTCGCTAACCCCATGAGGGGATGGGAATAGCGCCCTACTTCAAAGTTGAACGTTGAAGTAGGGCACGTGTAGACGAGCCGCGTCCCACAACATCGAAATAGTGGGGTCCCCCATGTCCATCAGCTGAGGGGTTGAGAGACGCTCTCTCTCCAGCCCCTGCAGGGCTCTGTGGTCACTGTGTGCAGCAGCCATTAGCCCAGGGCTTTTGGGTGCTGCTGCGGCAGCTGGGGATCCATGCTACATGCACAGGGTCTGCAACCAGTTGTCGGCTCTGTGGATCTTGTGTTGTTTAGTGCAACTGTGTCTGGGAGGGGCCCTTTAAGGGAGCGGCTTGCTGTTGAGTCCGCCCTGTGACCCTGTCTGCAGCTGTTCCCGGCACCCTTATTTCGATGTGTGCTACTTTGGCGTGTAGACGTTCCCTCGCAGCGCTTATTTCGATGTGGTGCTGCCCAACGTCAAAGTTGAACGTGGACATTGCCAGCCCTGGAGGACATGTAGACGTTATTCATCAAAATAGACTATTTCGATGTCACTACATCAAAATAAGCTATTTCGATGTAGCGTGCACGTGTAGACGTAGCCTCAGTGACTTAGATGATGCAAAAAATATACACATGGCTGCACTGTTTGAGATATATTTGAAAATGATGCATCTGAACTTTGCAAGAGTTTTCTTGATAATGAAGCAAATATTTTTCTGCTTCTGTGTTTTACAAATTGTAGCCTTTCTGTTGTTATGCACACTGCCACATTTTTACTGGAACATAAACATAAATCATGACTTATTTATGCATTTACGGGAAAATTGTTTTCAAGGACAATTCAGTTTGATTGTCTTATTTACCAATCTGCTCTTCCCAAGAACCTGTAAAACACACCCACAACCTCCCTTCCCACTAACATAATTTGAAATGAAAAATATGGTTCAGAGCTCAAGATAAGGCTGTCTTTTCTAGTCTCTTCATTGTTTAACAATTTTAATGGTGCATATCATTATGTCAAAGGATATTATGTGTAGTCATTATTAGGCAATGAGAGCTCTTTCATAGAGAGCTGCTCTTACTCACGTTGATTTAAAGTGGAGAACTCATGAGTTCAGTGTGACAAATATGATAATGTCCTGGCACATGCTTGAGAAACCTCACTGAATTAAGTTTAAGTATCTTTGGGGTCCACTGTACTAAAAGAATAGTTTATGTATTATCATCATCCTGAAATGTATTTAACCTCTGGAAAGGGAGACATGAAAGATATGAGGCCAGGGAGTTCACAGAACATCTCTGAAAAAGTTCTCAGCAAGAGTAGACTTTTGGTAAAATAAGTGATTATCTTCAGGCATCCCTACAGAGAGATGAATACGAATTCCCTACGTACATCTCCATAGAAGAGTATGATTTTTCTGTTAATCACCTTTCCTGAGCTTTCTAAAGAAACAGACATGCTGTACCATTTCTGTTCTGGTTCTGAAGTGAACGTAATTATGAACTTTTAACCACAGTGAAAATACAGCTGTGAGTCTTGAAGGACTGACGTCTGCCACAGCTAGGGCGACCATATCTCCCTGCCCAAATACGGGACAGGGAGATATGGGTGGGAGGGGCAGCTCCTCCTGGCTCCACCATGCCCCTGGGAGCCAGGAAGGAGGTGGCAGCTGCCCGGCACTCCCCCAGAGCCCTGGGAAAGGGGCAGGGACCTGCTTCCCTGAGGTCAGGGGAGATGGGGACAGCCTGAATATGGGACAATTAGTCACTTTTTTAAAATAAGTTGGGACACCTTTTTGGCATTCCGAATACGGGACTGTCCCACCCAATACAGGATGGATGGTCACTCTAACCAGAGCCTTTGATGGAGCTGAGGGATGGCCTCTGGTAAGCTTATTAGCATACATGAAAATTCTCATGTGGTTTTGGTATATTTTCTCTGTAATGCTTTCATCTTAAAGATAAGTGTACTTTCTTAGAACCAGCTTTGGGGTGAGGTATAAAGCTATCAGTTTAAACTCTGCCTCCTTAGAAAATAAGTGTTTCCTTTATGTTGACACTCCTTTATGTTGACATGCGCTCGAACTACCATGTACATTTATCATACAAGATTACTCAGTCCTGTCTACACTAAGTGATCTTTTGAGAGAGTACATCCACACATGGAAAAGCTACAGAGTCCCTCGCTCTTTCAAAAGTACGAACCAGGATCAAAAAATCCTGTGCCATGAGGCCTGCTCTTTCAAAAAAAGGGCCCATGGGACATCTACACATACTTTTTTCTCAAAAGGAGGCACTTTTCCTGATCTTGGAGCAAATTTTGTGTGTGGATGCTCTGTGTTTTCTTTATAAAAAGGGCCTGATTCTGAAAAGAACTTGCTTGTGGAGACATGGCCCTGACGTTCTCTGTCCTGATTTTGGTTAGTTTGGGCTCCATGTTCCAAATGTTAACATTCACAGGTTCAAACATGTATATTTGCATATTTTGGACTTGTATACATGGCAAACAATGCATTCATGCATTTTGATAATTTGTGCAAATATACTTATGTTTGTGCACAGCCACAGAGCATATTTCCCTGTCGTATCTCACATATGGTTGCACCCTCCTGGTGGCTGCTTCCAGTCTGTGATCACTAATTCTGTTACTTATGAGTGCTGCCAGCTGCATAGTTAATAATTTGGTGTCTATTTGAAGGGCTATGAAATACATTATTAATAATCTACCTTGCATAATCATTGTTTTAACTAACAGGTAATGCTTTCTGAGGACTAGGGCTAATGTTTTGAGACCGCATAAAAAGACAGAATTCCTTCAGATTCTTAGTGACACTGGAAAATGAGGACAGTTTTGTGGAATAGCCTGAGTTTAACAAAATTGTGTTATGAATCTATGGGAGTTTCTTAGGAACCAAGCGCAAACGGTATGAAGCTCAGGAACAATCCCATTAAAAAAAGAAACCATGTTTTCTTTAGAGTATGTCAATCTGAATACCTACTACAGCAGCAAATTATCAGAAAAAATATTAAGATATCTAGATCATAGACAATCTTGCACCACACGTGACCCATCCACCCCTCATAGATATCTCAAATACAAACTCTGTACTGTGGACCAAATAGAAACATAAGCTTACACTCTACGAATATTGCCAACCCAGCCTGCAAAGGGTCAGACCCATAAGGAAATAACCAATTTCTCATCTTGTCTCAAATTATGGGCTTCAAGGGTTCTCATAGCCAGGGTGGTAGTGGGGATAAGCTCCTACTATCTATAAAATGCTCCCATGCGTGCGTCTCCAATAGCCTCTGACAACCGAAGTCCAGCTCCTGGCCTTCACGTGTGGCTTAGTTTCTAAGCCCGGTGAAACTGTTTGCTCTGGCAGGAGAAGGGGCGAAGGTGGGTGACTGGTGCTTTAAAACCAGTTGCTTTGGTCAGATGGGGTTCGTCAGCCTGGGAAGGCCGCCCACCTAGGAGAAGGAAACTATGACTTAAAAACCCTGCTGCCTTGCGGCCATACTGAGGAAAAAATCTGGAGATGGAGCCCCTAAGGCAGTTTGAGGTTGTGCTCAATCTCACTCTGGCAGCTCCTGCGACGACATTGGTGCCAAGCTATACTGGCTTCCACCTTTCCCTTGGATTACATCAGTGGCGTGGAGAGGGGAAACCTGCTGCTGGGCATCAGCTGGTTCTTCAAACTTACTTGCCCAGGCCTGTGCCCTGGAGAGGACACTCCAGCATCGCTTTCTGAGCAGTAACACAACACAGGAAGCAGCAGTTACTGGTATTAAGCCACTGCACTGGATTGGCACAGAGTGAGGTGCCAGGGGTTGCTTCCAACGGTGGGAGAGGTCTTTGGATCTCACTGGGCAGCTACCACCTGCCTCAAGCAGGGCAGCCCCCAGCCAAGTAGGTGCTGCCTTGCCACGGTCCACTTGCTCCACTGCTTGTGTGGGGCTTAGGGAATCACCAACAGGTGGATCGTTAACCTTACACCAGGCAAAACAAACAAGCAACAAAATAATCCAGCCTTCAGGCTGGGCGCATGGAATATAAGGACCATGACTCCGGGCCTTACAGAAGACCTACAGAGCGTTAGTAACCCCCGGAAGACAGCAATCATTAACAACGAGCTGAGAAGACTGCGGATGGACATCATGGCCCTCCAGGAAACAAGGCTATCGTCCTCCGGATGTCTCAGGGAGAAGGACTTTTCCTTTTTCTGGCATGGGAAGCCTCCAGAAGAGGCCAGGGAACACAGTGTTGGCTTCACAATCAGAAACAGCCTAGTTGGCTCAGTCATACCACCAAATGTGGGAACTGAGAGAATGCTGAAAATCCAGCTTCAAACACCAGTGGGCATGGTCAACATCTTCAGTGTCTGTGCGCCTACTTTCACTTCTGTCCAGGAACTTAAGGACAAGTTCTATGATGAACTTAGCATTGCCATCAGTGAGGTACCTTCCCATGAGCCACTATTCATCCTTGGCGACTTCAACACCAGAGTTGGCAGAGACCACCATGGCTGGCCATCCTGTCTGGGACAGTTTGGAACAGGGAAGATGAATGAAAACAGACAGCGCCTCCTTGAACTCTGCTACCAACATGACCTCTGCGGAACCAATATCTTCTTCAACGTCAAAACCCAGCACAAAGTTTCGTAGAGACACCCAAGATCGAAACATTGGCACCAGCTTGACCTCATCCTCACCAAACGCAGTCATTTAAGTAATGTCCGGGTGACATGTAGCTACCACAGCGCAGACTGTGACACTGACCATTTGTTCGTGTGTACTAAGGTGCACATCCAGCTGTGAAGATTCTTTCGCTCCAAAAAGGAAGGGAGGCCGCGCTTTGACACTGGCAAGACTCATGACCCTTCAAAAGTATGCGAGTTTGTCCAAGCACCTGAAGAGACCTTGCCCCACCTGGGCAACACTGATATCAGCAAGAGATGGGAACAATTATGGGATGCTATCTATAATACTGCAATATCTACAGAGGGCATCTCTCTCCGCACGAGAATGGACGGCAACCTCTTCAAACTGTTGAGGCTTAGAGCGAAGACCAGGGTGCTTACGAAGCATCTAAGGGTGTTCATTTTTGCTGATGATGCAGCTATTGCTGCTCACACCCAGCAGGAACTGAAGTCACTCATAACTCACTTTGCGAATGCATGTGTGGAATTTGGCCTCACAATCAGCTTAAAGAAGACCCAGGTGATGGGCCAAAACATGGGTAATGAGCCATCTGTCAACGTGCTAGACTACGAACTGGAACTCGTCCATGAGTTTGTGTACCTAGGCTCGACGATCTTGGACAACTTGTCACTTGATAGCGAGATCAACAAGTGCATTGGAATAGCCGCCACAACATTCTTCAGGCTGATGAAGACAGTATGGGCTAACAATAAGCTCACTGTACACACCAAGGTGCAGGTCTGTGCAGCCTGTGTTTTGAGCACACTGCTGTATGCCAGTGAAACATGGACTTTGTGCTCAAAACAAGAGCAGCAGCTCAACACATTCCACATACACTGCCTTAGGCGCATACTCGGTATTTCATGGCAGGACAAGGTCCCCAATAGTGCAGTGCTTGAGAGGGCAGGAACCACCTCCATGTTCACCCTTCTCAAACAGAGGCATATGCGCTGGCTGGGCCATGAAACTACCTTGGTGAAGGAAGCGGAAGGCAGGAGAGTCCTCAGGAAGATCTGTGCCAGTGATACCAGAGTGACATCTGCTTACTGCTGCTCACAGTGTGGAAAGGACTGCCACTCCTGGATTGGATCGCACAGCCACAGAAGATGCTGCTTGAATCAGTCCAACTGGGGTGCAAACCCATGATCCCTCGGGATCAAAGGATGCCTACTACTCAAATTGTGCTGTGGTTATATGGAGTAACCTGAAAGATGTTTTCTCCTATAAGATTTTCAAGGGCGAAAATAGTTTAGTATGTGCTTGAGTTGTGCTTGTAAAGATATAGACAAATCTAAATATCAGGTTGATGTGGGGTTGAAATAAGACAGTCACTGAAATAACCAACCAGTGTAAATCATCATTTGTAGCTGAAATGCAAAGACTATTTATTTCACATGCTGAATTAAAGGACAAGGCATGAGCAATTTTTGTGTTCCGTGTTCTCTGGTCACAAGGCTGAGAGATGGAAGGGTTTAGTGCAGGAAGAATGATTGGAACATTTTAACATATAGAGAAACACCACTTCCTGGAGACTTTGGCCTCTTGAAGAAAGATTATGTAAAGCTGTTCCAGAGATAGTTTATGAACCTCTATAGTATAAGAGCTTCTCACAGAATATTATAATAAATGCAGTCAAAAGAGTGAGCACAAGTAGAGAATGGAGAGTAATGGAGGTAGAATAAACCAAGGGAGTGACACATCGGGGATGGTTCTTGATCCTGATGAGAGGGCTGGGGACTGGACTTGATGACCTTCCAAGATCCCTTCCAGTTTTATGAGATGTGTATATCCATATATTTAAACGTAAGATACAGCTTTGTGATATTGAACAAACATTCACATTCACCAGTTCTCAGTGAAAGTATAATTTTATCTGCCGTAGAAAATGTCATGGCTGGTGTGAATCAGGCCCAGAGGCATTTAATTATTCAATGCATTAAAAAAAGCACATAACTATTATTTTTTTTTGTGGCTGGTTTGGCTCATTTAGATGTTTGCCAGCAGGGTTTAAAGCTGATTCAAAGAACCTTCAGTGTCAACTCTCATGACTTATGACCCATGAACAGTGATAGTTGCAGATTTATGTGATACAATGGACAGAGATACTCATTAGGAGCTGACTATTTACCACATTTCCTGGAGATATTACGTTTGCCACGCACAACCTGCAAATGGTGATGAACAAACACAAGTGCCACTACTCCATTAAACTCCTTACCCGAAAATGGAGCTCAATTTTCTTGTGAGGAATTAAAGTTATTCAAAAAGTTCTATGATTTCCATCATGTGACCTGGAATTTATACTCTCCACAGAGAAAGAGAAGAAGAGAGGCCATTCAGATTGCTGAAAATAGTCTACAGGATTAGGATCCATGTAGGCATTGTACAGCTATAGTGTGACACATGTTCAAGCAAGAAAGAGCTGTAGTCTAGTGGTTAGGTATGCATTCCTTTTGTGTCCAGCATAAAAAGTATGTGGTTACAGGACTTGACAACTAGCTCAAGTTGTACAGTTATGTTTTAAATTATAGAAATCAGCACATCAATCTTTGATTCCAGTCTAAATAGTGGTTTATAGACAATTCAGGGGATAATGGAATCACACAACTATAGAAGGACATCCTATCTGTCTATAAATACTCTCAGTAGTATGAGATAATAAAAGTTATTACCTCATCTTCCTTGTTTCACTTGAGACAAGATTTTATGAAGATTACAATAGTCACATTAAAGAAAGAACACAGATGATGGCACCTGCCACAAAGATGAAGTAGTACACAATAAAAAAGATCACAGGATGTGTAGGATAGGGTTCTACTCTACAAACATAATAGGGTAAGGACAACCACTAGTGATTACCTTTGAGAAGTCATGGAAGTTGGGAAGGATTCCAAAAGACCGGAAAAGTACAAATGTGTGCCCATCTATAAATAGGAAAAATAAGGATAACCCAGACAATTGCAGAACAGTCAGCTTAACTTCTGTACCAGAAAAGATAAGTAATCAGTCTATAAAAATCAAGAAGACAATAAGGTGAAAAGTGACATTTCGTATGGATTTGTAAAGAACAAATAATCTCATATTAATCTGAGAACTTTCTTTGACAGGATAACAAGACTTGTGTATAAGCAGCAGATGTGGCATAACTAGATCTTAATGTAGCATTTGATACAGTCTCACATAACCTTCTCGTTAACACACTAGGGAAACACAACCTAAATGGAACTACATAAGATGGGTGCATAACTGATTAGATAACCATTCCCAGAAACTAGTTATCAATTGTTCATAGTCATGTTGGACAGGCATCGTCAGTGCAGTTCTGCAAGGGTCAGTTTTGGGACTAGTTCTGTTCAATATCTTCATAAATAACTTTGATAATACCATATAAAGTATACTTTAAAAAGTTAATATCAGTTTCAGATGAGCTGCAAGTGCTTTGCTTTGGAGGATGCAATTATAATTCACAATTATGTGGACAACTGGAGATATGGTCTGATGTTAACAGGATGAAATTCAATAAGGGAAATACAAAGAACTCAACTCAGGAAGGAACAATCAGTTACACATATACTAAATGGGAAATGACTGACTAGGAAGGAGTATGCAGGAAGAGATCTAGGGGTCATAGTGACTCACAAGCTAAATATGAGTAAACAGTGTAACTCTTTCAAAAAGGATTTATTGGCAAGAGCATTGTAAACACAACTCAAGATGTAATTCCTCTGCTCTACTCTGTACTGATTAGGCCTAAAATGAGGTATTATGTCCAGTTCTGGGCACCACATTTCAGGAAAGATGTGGACAATTTAGAGACAATCCAGTAAAGATCAACAAAAATGATTAAAATTATAGAAACATAACCTATTGGGGAAAATTGAAAGAACTAGTCTGGAAAAGAGAAGACTGAGAGGACATGATGACACTTTTCAAGTATCTGAAAGGTTGTTACAAGGAGCAAGGAGAAAAACATTCTTATACTCTGACCACAGAACAAAAAGCAATGGGATTTGAGCAAGGGAGGATTAGGGTGAATATTAGGAAAAATTTCCTAACTGGCAAGGTGGTTAAGCATGGGAATAAAGTGCCTAGGGATTTTGCAGAATCTTCATCACTGGAGAAGATTAGACAAACACCTGTTACGGGTGATCTAAACGATTGGTTCTGTCATGAGTAGAGGGGACTGGACTTGATGACCTCTCAGTATCCTGTCCAGTTCTATGATTCTATGACAAGGAGATTCAACTAGATACAATGGCCAAGAAAGAGTGTGGGCAGTGGGAGAGATGCAACATGTGTGACATCATTAAATTAATGGAAAAGGAATATCATTTTAACATGTCTTTTGAAACAGCTGGAGGAGACCAGTTGTGGGTATCAACCAAGCCAGAGAATGGAGAATGGAACACCAATTTTCAAAGAATTAGAATACAGTAAAATGAATAAAGTATAAAATGACAGAGAGGTACTCACCAATACAGTGGTAGTATTGCACTGCAGAGTGGTTGGTTTCTTGAAGCACCTAAATGTATACAGTTAAAGGTTTCTATACAGTAGGTTACCTCATGACACTACATATCACCCGTCCTGACTTGTATTAGAGCAGGAGATGGAGGGTCTGTAAATACAGTAAAAGTTCTGTAATCTGGCATGTTGAGGGAATGAGTGTGCAGAAGTGGGGAGCTTTTACTGTATTTGCAATGCCTCCATCTCCTGCTCTAATAAACGATAGGAATAATAAAATGGTGATCAAGTGATTCCAACTTTTGAAATGTGCTTACAAAAACAGTGTCAAACAGAGGATTAATGAACGACATTTTCAAAACCACGCCCACTTTTTGACTGTTATGTAACTGTCTAAGCCAAAAAATCACTCACAACAGGGCAAGAACAGCAGTACTTTCTTAATGTTTCCTACTTTTATGCTGTTCCACTGATAGGAATATATTTCACATTGCTTTATTTAAGTGTGATAGAGTAAGAAGTTTGTACAGAATTTGAGCTTAACTAGTAATCGAAAATGTACATTCAGACTCTTGCCCTGAAATAGGATACACAAAGGCCTGATTGGACCCATATGCAGAATTAGGACTTAAAAGAAGACCTGGAACCTGTTATCTTTTAAGAGCTTCACAGTGCAACACTAACAAAAGCAGAAGAAAAAAAGACTAACTTAAAAGATAAAACAACAAAGAATATAAGAGTCCTGTCAGGTAGAGAGTGCAATTTAGCAGCTTACAGAAGACCTCCATAAAAAAAACACACTTTAATATTACTTAGATATGAGAACAAACAGCAATCCTATAATCATACAATCGTAGCTCTAGGGACCATGAGAGGTCACCTACACCAGTCTTCTGCACTAATTACTGGACTAAGTATTATCAAAACATCCCTGACAGTTGTTTGTACAATCTGCTCCTAAAAAATCCCCAAAGATCGATTTTCCACAACCTCCCTAGGTAACGTATTCCAGTTCTTAACCACTCTGAGAATTAGGAAGTTTTTATTTTCTAATGTCCAAATGAAACTGCCCTTTCTAAAACTGAAGCCTGGACCATGGTTTTCTGCCAGGCCCTGGCTTTCAACCCACTCCCAGATACAGTTTCCCCTGGCTGCAGCTTCCTTCCTGACCCCAGTCATGAGCTGCCACAAGCCACTGCTCCCCAGCGTCAGCTACTGGCTTCCCAGCTCTGGCCACCACTCCCAGGATGACACAAGCTCACTGCTACCCCTAGTCTCCTTTGCTGCCAGCCCCCACAATTTGTCACAAGATTCTTTACTGACCACAATAAGCCAAACATTTCTTCTCACTTCTGATGAGCTTACAATGAACTCAGCATTTCAGTAGATCCTTGATCCTTTCTGTCAAAAAAATATCTTGCATGGCATGCTTGTCATCAGTGTGTAAAACAGGAAGACAGGAAGGCGGCGGGGGGTGGGAATTCTCTCTCTCCTTTTTTTTTTTTTTTTTTTGGCTGGAGTATGCCATCTTGTTCTCTTGGATTCAAAGATGTTCATCCTTTTTTAAACAAAAGGCAGCAAATAACTTTAAACAGAAAACTGAGGGGAAATCCTTCTTGGGTTCTCTTCCATAGTGAGATTCCGATACGTGGAATGTATTTCCTGTTGCTGCCTTACCTTAGGCTCAGCAAGTGAGATGATTTGTTTGTTGGAACCATGCTCATAATGCAAGAACATCACCACATTTTACATTCATTCCCAGACAGGAAACTATTAATATGTAAGGGAAATTAGTTTTTGAAAATAAGACTAGTGAAGAGACTGTTCCATACTTAGCTCTACTGTCATTCCTCCCTGTTTTCCATCTTTTCTTTATTTCCTTACAGGATGTAGGAGTGGTGGACTGGAAGTCTCCACCTTGGCCGGTAGTTTCCAGCATTTATGGTTCAGTTTAATGGTTCTCAGAATCCCACAATGCAAATTATTCTAGCATCCCAGTTTCCTTCCCTTTCTTTGTAACTGCGACTCTTGTCTTCATCTATTTTCTCTCTTCATTATTTCTCTCTTTTCATTTCTACTCCCTTCAAGCAGTCAGTATTTCTCTCCTCTAATCCCACTGTAGTAGTAGTAGTCATCCTTCAGTCTACATAGACTATGGATCGCGCCCTTCGTAGTTCCATTTGGAATCATCATTTGCAGCGTCGACCGTGACTGTGAAGGCCCACACGAGAGTGATAATCCTTGCTGCATCTGTTGCATGTGTAATGGGTGTCTGGCAGGTCCTTACTGTGCTTTCTGTGGGCTCGCTTCTCCTCTGCAAGCTGTCTGATCCTCATCTCACCCTTCTGAAGGCCCTTGTGTAGTTCCTGCCTCCATCTGCTGCGATCGTCTGCCAGCTCCTCCCAGCGGTCTGGCTCAATGTTTACCTCCCTGAGGTCCCTCTTGCAAACATCTTTGTAACGCAACTGGGGGTGTCCGGGATGTCTTTTGCCAGAAGCTAGCTCGCCATACAGGATGTCCTTTGGGATCCTTCCATCATTCATCCTGTGGACATGGCCAAGCCAGTGGAGTCACCACTGCCTGAGGAGCGTGTGCGTGGTTGGGATTCCAGCTTGCTCAAGTACAGCAGTGTTGGACACTCCGTCCTTCCACGATATTCCAAGGATGTGCCTGAGGCAGCGCAAGTGGAAGACATTCAGCCTCTTTTCCTGGCAGGTGTACAGGGTCCAAGACTCGCTGCCGTAAAGAAGAGTCCTGAGGATGCAGGCTCTGTAGACTTGCATTTTGGTGTGGTGTACAACTTGATGTTATTCCACACTCTCTGGCTGAGTCTAGACAGAGTTGTGGCTGCTTTTCCGATACTCCTATTTAGCTCAATCTCCAATGACAGGGTGTCAGTGATGGTGGACCCGAGGTAAACGAACTCTTGGACGACCTCTAATGTATAGTTGTCAGTGCTGATTGATGGAGGTTCAGCAACGTCCTGACCAAGTACATTTGTCTTCTTTAGGCTGATGGAAAGCCCAAAGTCCTTGCACGCTTTGGAGAACTGATCCACCAGTTTCTGAAGCTGGTCTTCTGTGTGTGACACTACAGCAGCATCATCTGTGATCAGCATATCTCTGGTGAGGACTTCCCGCACCTTAGATTTAGCTTTCAGCCTTGCAAGGTTAAACAGTTTCCCGTCAGATCTTGTGTGCAAAAAGATGCCCTCTGTTGAAGATCCAAAGGCATGCTTCAGGAGGAGTGAGAAGAAGATCCCGAACAACATTGGAGCAAGGATGCATCCTTGTTTGACGCCACTCCTGATGCTGAAAACATCCGATAATGTGCCGTCATATTGGATGGTTCCTCTCATGACTTTGTGGAAAGACTGGATCATCTTGAGTAACAGTGGCGGACAGCCTATCTTGTGGAGCAGTTTGAACAGTCCATCCCTGCTGACAAAGTTGAAGGCCTTGGTCAGGTCGATGAAGGCAATATAGAGCGGCTTCCTCTGCTCCCCGCATTTCTTCTGCAGCTGCGTCAGAGAGAAGACCATGTCAACGGTAGATCTCTCTGCATGAAATTCGCACTGTGATTCGGGATACACCCTCTAAGCAATCTTCTGCTGTCTGCCGAGGATGACACGAGCGCACAGTTTACCAGCGATGTTTAGGAGGGAGATTCCACGGTAATTGTTGTAGTCGCTTCTGTCTCCTTTGCTCTTATACAAGGTTAGCATTGCGCATATCCTGTGGAACCTCTCCCTCTCTCCAGCACAGGCACAGTAGCTCATGTATGGATTCCAGGAGGGTGTCCGTGGCACATTTGATTACCTCTGGTGGTATACCATCCTGGCCTGGGGCATTTCCTACCGCAATGCTGTCGATGTCTTTCTTCAGTTCACCCACAGTTGGTTCCTGATCCAGTTCGTCCATTACTGGTAGGTGCTCAACGGCATCGAGGGCTGTATCAACCACAATGTTCTCGCGTGAGTACAGCTCGGAGTAGTGCTTGACCCAACGCTCCACCTGTTTATCTTTGTCAGTGATAACTTCACCAGATTTGGATTTCAGAGGTGCCATCTTGTTCTGGGAGGGTCCTAATGCCTTCTTGATGCCCTCGTACATTCCCCTGAGATTACCAGAGTCAGCACTGGTCTGGATGCTGCTGCATAGCTTGAGCCAGTAGTTGTTGGCATAGCGCCTGGCTGTATGCTGTATTGTTTTTCTGGCTGCCCTGAGTGCTTGCAGGGTACTCTGGCTCGGTGAGTGTTTGTACTCCAGGAGTGCAGTGCGCTTCTTTTCGATGGCTGGAATCATCTCATCCGAGTTAGCTTCGAACCAGTCATTTGTGTTTCTAGCTCTTCTTCCAAACACTGACAAGGCCATGTTGTAAATTGTATCCCTCAGATCCTGCCATCCATCTGGATGTCACATTGGCACCTCCAGGGCTGCTGCGCAGATTCTCCTCGAGGGTCACTCTGAACTTTTTGGCTCTCTCTGAGTTTGCTGTCTTTCTGGCATCAATGTGGGGCCTTCCAGTAGGTTTAGAGTGGTACAGCTTCTTGGGTCTCACCTTGAGTTTGGAGCAAACTAGCGAGTGATCTGTATCGCAGTCGGCACTATGATAGCTGTGTGTCAGAAGGATATTTTTGAGGTTATCACGTCTAGCGATGACTATGTATGGTTATTTCGAGCATGGGTGTCTCCATGACACTCTGTGCTGTGGCTTGGTTTGGAAAAATGTGTTTGAGATGCACAGATCGTGGCACGTGCAAAGTTTGAGAAGACGCTGTCCATTTTCATTCATTTTTCCCACACCGAAGTGGCCTAAGCAGGAAGCCCATGAGTCATGATTGGCTCCAACTCTCGCATTGAAGTCATCCAAAATGTGCAGTTGTTCACAAGCAGGTATTTGTGCTATGGCAGCACTAAGCATGTCATAGAACTTGTCTTTTACTTCTGGTGTGGAGTACAAGGTTGGAGCATAAGCGCTGATCATGTGGACAGGACTGGCACAAGTTTGAAATATGATCTGAAAGAGTCTTTCTGATCTGCCCATGACTAATTCCACCATTTGTAGAAGGGTGTTTCTGATGGCAAAGCCAACACCATGCTCCCTGGGTTCATCTTGGGCTTTACCCTGCCAGAAAAAGGTGTAGTCCTTTTCCTTTAGAGATTCTGAATCTGTGAGTCATGTCTCTTGTGAAGCAGCAATGTCAACTTGGAACCTCTTCAGTTCCTCATTGATGACAGCGGTCTTTCGGGCGTCGCTGATGTCCTGGAGATTTTCAGTCAAACCGGTCAGCATGGTCCACACATTCCAGCAAGCAAGCTTAAAACTTTGATGGTTTCCTTTTATTGTTGATTTTCTTATTGGTTTGCCTAGTGCTCAAATTTCAGTCACTTGTCAGGTTTGGGAACCTTAAGCCTCACGCACCCAGTGAGGCAGGTGAACTGTGGCGGGACAGTACCCTAGTGGCTGGGGCCTGCCCAGCTTGAGGTGGGCGGTGACTGTCCAGTGAGATGCGATGATTTCTCCCACCATTGAAGGCAACCCCTTGCTCACGTTCTCTACGCCAGTCGAGCAAGAGCTTGTAACTGGTATCTGTTACCTACCGTGTTGGTTCAACGCTGTTAAGTGATGCTGGAGTACCTCTCCAGGTGCAAGCCTGGGCAATATTTTTGGGACCCTGGGCTGCCCAGACACCAGTGTCACCCTCTCAGCTTTATTGATATAGTCCAAAGGAGAGGATAACCTCTACATCTGGTACCAGCTCAGCTGCAGGAGTTGCTGGGTCAATGCCAGAAGTTGGCAGAGAACCACCTGAGGAATCCACTCCAGATTTTCTGTCAGGGTTTACTCCCTTAGCCTGGCTCCTTCCCTGGATAACCCATAAGTCAGTGGGGCATGGACAACATGGGTAATGATCCCACTACCTCTTGCACCTCCCTGGAACCATGTGTTCCCATAGCTTCCCGTGGCCTGACAACCTCCTCCCCTCCCCAGGACCCTCCTTCCCACTCTTCTGCCTCCCATCAACTACCATTGCCCCCAGGTCCCCCCTCCCCCGGCCTCTCCGCACCTGGCTGCGCACTGCTGCAGCCCCACGTCCTCCAGGAAGGTGCCTATCTCACAGCCCAGCCTCGCCCTGGGTCCCCGCCAAAGCTATCAACTATTCTTCTGGCTGCAGCGGCCCATGGAGCCCCACAATTCTGCTGCGGGATGCATGTGCAGGGATCGCAGGACTGGGCCTGAAAGCCCAGGCAATCTGAGCAGGGCGCACCACCACCAGCCTCCATGGGCACCACCATCCGCACAGCCGTACCACACACCCCCAAACCACATGCCCACCACCAACACCCCTCAGTCTTGCCCCCTCACCCCCCACACTCCCCCAAGCCCACCTGCATCCCACTGCCCATGCTGCACCCTGGGGGCAGAGGGTCCCTCAGCTCCAGCCAGCAGTTGGGAACACTGCCACCATAACCATCTTGCCTCCCCTTACCCTGTAGATGTACCTAGCTCCCCCTCTCGACTCCCCTCTCAAAACTCCCTCCTGTTAGCAACCACCCCAGTTGCAAGCTCCCTGGTTGCTTGCCAGCAGGGTTTAAAAAGCTCTGGCCTTCCTGAGAGCCCCTTCCTCTGCCTACCGCTCAGCCAATTGTCAAGCAGAGTTTAGATTTCAAACCTAATCAAAGCTAACAGCTTCCAACTGCCAGCCTGAGCACACAGCCTTTCAAACAAACAGACTGCTCAGCACTCCAAACACCAAACAAACAGACAAACCCAGGCCCAGAACCCCCAAACCCAGGCACCCACACACTCCCGAGAGCCACTTACCCAAAGGTGCTGTAGTTTGCCCCCTCCTTCCCCAGGAGAGCCCCTCTCAAAACTCCCTCCTGTTAGCAACCACCCTGCTTGCAATCCCACTGTAATCTCCCCTATTTCCCTTATTTTTGGGCCTGGCTCACTCCTGGAGGCAACATTTTAAGGAATTACAAACCTTTCTCCTCCCAGGCCATTGTATTTCCCAGACTGCAGCCACTCCAGCTTCAAACTTTTTAAGACCTCCCACTGTATAGAAGACAAGTTTTTGTCACACACCCCAGGCTGACAGAACTGCCAGGTCCCTGGACCAGCTTTGTACTTTTGGTGGAAAGGATAGGGCTTAGGCAGCCAGCCCTCAGAGCCACCCAGAGCACACTGTGTAGAGTTCCAGTGGCAATTTAAAGGTTCCAGGGCATCTGTTCTTTTTACGCACCCTGGGACAGCAGACCTGGTTACATTCTGCTTTGTGCACCTGCTTTTACGCTGACTCACATATCATGAAAGTTGTGTTTAACCCAGGGAGCCATAGAAAATCCTTTTTTATTTCTGCTGTATGGGGGTGGTGGGGGTGGCATGCTGCACCAGGGCAGAATGTTCTTTTATGGAACCTCAGTTCAACCACTATTAAATAAAACTGGTCAATACCCATGGAATTTATAATCAATTTTCCCCTTCCATTTCAAACTCTTCCTTTTCCACCAACATCACGAAAGCCTAACTAATTTTAGAAAAAGCTGCGTGAAATTATCAGCTGCAGAGATGCTGATTTTGTCTCTGAAGGCTCAAGTTTTATGTACTATCACTTCATTTTGCTAGAACAAAGTAAAATCTGAGGGTTAAATCTGTCTTTAAAATGCTATGATTTAGAACAAAAGCACTTGTATTTATTTGTCTTTGTATTGTGATCTCCTGGGAACAGAGTACATCCATCTGCCCTGTTTGAACAGCTTCTTTTACAGAGAGGACACTGCTATAAAGAAAACATTTGTTATTTATCCATACGTTGACTACCAAAACTGTTTTCTTTTCTCTGTGCATTACATCTGTGCACAGCCTGTTGTTATTTTTCTGCTATTTTTTGCAGTTTGCAACAATACTGAAACTCTTCAGTAAAATGATTGTTTTTTAAAAATGCAGATTTTGTAGCCTAAGGGGCAAAAAGTACCTGCATCTCACTTACACCTGTTATTGATGCTCTGAATGTATTTTTAACTAAGGATTATGAAGAAAACAACAACTTCCATATTATTTGGAGTAACAGGTGCACTTCCCTCATAAAATGGCAGTTGTCACTTCTGTTTACCATTTGTTTAATTAGGAAACAATGTCCTTTTGCTGACACCATGCTGCCTCTGCTCGTCATCTGGGGACATAATATGTCACCACTGCTTTACCTTGCAACTGCTTTCTCACCGTAATTAGTGAAGCAAACAGATGTCAAATGTTAAAACCTATTTTCAGCCCTGAAAGAAGACTCTTAAGTCACTCTACTGAGCACACTCTATTTACAGCAGGCCTTTGTGTGCTTCTTATCTCCTCATGGTTTAAAACTGTCACATTTCAGGATTTTGGTGCTGGAAAGAATTCTGCCACAGATGTGCAACACCCATTACAATAGCAAATTCACTTCAAATCTTTGTCAGTTCACCTCCTTTCCTCTTATCACCAGCGTTCCAGGCACTACCATGCTGCATCTAGCATGAAACCAGAATTCCCCCTCTCCTTGCCTAGCTGTGCCAGTACTGATAGCTTCTACATCTTTACAGGTAGCTGCCTGCATTTAACGTGACCTTTTCAGCACAGCATGGAAGTTCAGAACAGCAAACGAAAGAGCAAATTAAGCTGTATGACTTTAATAATGTTTGTGTAATAATTAAGGTTATGAATGTATAAAGCTCTGCTTGCTTCTTTACTATTTGACTTTGATGAAATAGTGCACCAGAGATACAAAGGTCTTGAGATAACCTTTACTAATACGTAGAGATTTTCCCTAGTTAATGAATCATGATTTAATTTACCAACAATTCATAAATGGAATTTTTACAGACAGTGTAACCTGAAGACTGACTGTAGGGTATTTTTAAGCATACAGGAAGAAATAAATTGGTTTATTCAATACTATAATAATGACTGTCAAATTTCAGCTGCATGCATTTAATAAATGACAAGATTCTCTCCTTCCAGGTAAAAGTAATGATCATACTTAGGAGTCAGGAGACAAAGATAAGACTGACATTCCGTTTTCAACTCATATAGATACAGGAGAAGGCAAAGATTTAAAGATATAAGTTACATTCCTCACTTAGAATTTCCTGATTTATTTGTTTCAAATTAGATTTAGTATTATTTGAATTTTGTATTTTATGTAATTCACTTTGAAAAACAAAATTATCAGAGTAACTAGAATGTATTCACAGCTACCTGTCAAAGTTTAGCAGCTTTGGATTTAAATGTTTAAAATGTATGACGTAGACATCTATTTATTTTCATAAACGTAGTCTAAAAGCAGGGGAGGTTACATAATTGCACAATTAATATAGAGAAAAAACAAAAACAAACAAACAAACAAACAAAACAATAACAATAAAAAGGGGAGGTTACTTAGGCCCAGAGAATCAATTATTTTCATTATGCATTTCTATTATGTTTTTGAGGAAGTTGACTGACAGTCAATTTAAATTTCCTCTTTCTTAATTTAATTCTATTACAAGTTGGTACCACTCTATTAAGGACTTACTCTACATTTTTCAAGTTTGCACATTTTAGTTTTCTGTGGACCTATGTCATTTTCTACTTATATTGATCACCTGTCCAAACTTCACATATGAAACTTCTAATATTTTATTTTTCTCTCCCACCCGGGGCCTGATACGCTCCCATGTTTGCTTCTTTCTGATCTTTTGGTGCCATTCTAGTGATTCATAATTTAAAATAATTGCTGGAGGTAGCCAGACACCAATGATATATAACATCCAGTCATATTTATTTCTATTCTTTAAATACAAGTTTTTTGTAATCATCACCACAATTGAGAGTTTTGAGAAGGTATCTGAAGGTGGCTAAATAGACAGGTTCAAAAACGTATGAGCAGAACTTCTCAATCATATGAATCAACATGCAAGAAATTATAAAGGTGTTTGAAATTTCACCGAGTAGGCAATAGAGGGTGGTATCAATGGGCTCATCAGAGGCTAGCACTGACATCTTGATAATGAGTGAGAGATAATGGACAGGATGGATACTGTTAATTAAGGACCTTGAAAATGAATACAAGCAGCTCATATCTGATGTGGTAATCACTGGAGGCGTTCAATGAAGACAGTGACAAGATCAAAGTGACAAGCTAAGAAAGTGAATTCTGAATACATGGAAGCAGATCAATGTGGTAGGTTTACAGATGTTTACTGAGAGCTCACCTCAAGCATGTAAGTGACCAATAGCTCAGAGAAGTTCAGGTTGAGACTGGGATGTTTCCTGACTGAATGCCCAGATGTTCATGCTGTGGTGGGTCACATTGGAGGGGTACAATAGGCATTACTCTTCAAAGCCTAGCCAGCTCTGAAAAGAGACAAAGCCTGTTCCATTGCTATCCTACATTCAGATAGGGATATATTTACAGGGAATCTAGAAAAATGTATGACCTGTGTTTCCAGAAAGAATCATGTCTGGGCTCTACACAGAGGCTCTGGACAGACTATCTCTTTCCTTGACCACCATTCCACGGACTGGACTGCTCAAGCCAAAATGTCAGAGTCCCACAAAGAATATAATCTAACAAAATCACAGATGAAACATTGCTATGATAGTGAAAGGTTAAAAGTAAGAAAGAAAATAAATAAATAAAATGTCCCTACCATCTACTGCTTAGACACCAGTTAATCAAAGACTTTCTGAAGGAATACAACGTCAGACATAAAGATCAACAGTGATTTGCAGAAATAACTTTTCAAATGAAAGTGGCAAGAGTTTACTGTTAGCAAGTGTCTGAGTGACAGCTCTCGTGAATGCCCCTATCTACACAACGTAGACAGAAGGACTGCAAACTAGTAGAATTTGGGTCATATGCACAATTCTTGTTCTCATTTCCCTCAGTGCAGAATCTGGTCAGGTTATCGAAATAAAAATCTAGAGTAGTTGCAGTGGCAAATTTCAGTCTTACAGTGATATAGATGACAGTATGCTTTGACTTCACGATTTCACAGGGACACCATGGTTACACCAGAGGACAGATCTTTTCATCAAAATCTCCAATACAATCTGAGATTGAAGCCCACAGCTCTGATTAAGCAATAATGCAGGAGATAGAGATAAGTGTATTACAAGATATTAACAGGACTTCTCCCAAGTCCTTTTTGACCAAATGCTGTTCTCATTTTCCTCAGGAGGATTTTTGAGGAGCTATTTCTTTCAGCTGAGCAACATCAAATAATTCATGGAAGTTTAACAGAACATCATTTGGACCGCAGATATCTGTGAATACCTTAATAATTCATTAGGGGTGGGCCTACACAAGGTGACTTTTCCTGCAGGTTCAGCAGCCTCAAAATTGCAAATGGCTTCTCATTATCATGGTCAAATGGCTCATTAGCATAGCCGTGTGAGGCTTGGTCTCAGCAGAGGGGAGTGCTGGCAGTGAAGAGGCCATGTGGACGTGTATCTGCTAGCAAAAAAGACCCTCTGTCAACAGACCCTTATGCCTGAATCAGATCTCCTGATAAATAAATAACATACATATCTGATGTGTCAGTTTTTATTTAATTTTTTTTTTGTATCTCAGAGGCTACATCTACACTAGCCAAAAACTTCGAAATGGCCATACAAATGGCCATTTTGAAGTTTAATAATGAAGCTCTGAAATACATATTCAGCAGCTCATTAGAGTGTGGGCGGCTGCGGCACTTCAAAATTGACGCGGCTTGGTGCCGCGCAGCTCATGCAGATGGGGCTTCTTTTCGAAAGGACCCTGGCAACTTTGAAGTCCCCTTATTCCTATCTGCTCATAGAAATAAGGGGACTTCAAAGTTGCCGGGGTCTTTTTGAAAAGGAGCCCTGTCTGGACGAGCCCCGTGGTGGTGAGCTGCATCAATTTCAAAGTGCCGCAGTTGCCCGCATTCTAATGAGGCGCTGAATATGTATTTTAGCTCTTCATTATTAAACTTTGAAATGGCCATTTGCATGGTCATTTTGAAGATTTTGGCTACTGCGGATGTAGCCTCTGTGTTATATAATTGTCATGCCAACTCACTTTCAACAACATTTCCAGTACTACAATATCTTTAGATCTGAAGAAGTGAGTTTGCCCAATGACAGCTCATCACCTAATAAATTATTTCATTAATTCTTAAAGTACTACATGATTGTATTTTTGTTTTGCTATCACAATGTTAGTAATGTGCAAAACTTTAAATCAAATATAGAAAATGACCAAATATCGATAATATCTAGCAAATATGATACGTTATACCATATTATGATTATGATACCACAACAAAATAAATGTACAGAAACTTCCTTTTTATGCTGTCCATTTGTTTTAATTATGGGCAGCAAATTACAGAAACAGAGCATTCATCTAAGTCCAAGCAGTAATCCAGAGCTAGTTCTCAGCAGCTCTTTCTGAATGTCCTAAAAACAAGTCTGATTTGTGTGTCCTTATCAAAGGTGACAGGTGTAAAGTAGATAATGAATTATTCCAAGTGAGTTAACAGATGGAAGAACTCCTCTGTTTTTGACACCAGTTCAGAGCTTGTTAGTTAACGCATCCTTCATTAGATGTCAGACTGTCACTGGATGTCATATTGGATTTCTGAGCCTCACAACCCCCCCACCCCACAAGATTACATTAAAGCAGCTAAGCAATGCCTTTGATTGTATGCATTAAAATCAACACTACCAATAAATAAGCCAATTACCCAAGTTAGAATATGAAGAGCCTGTCGAGTATAGATTTTCTGGGTGACAGACCTGTTCTTTCCTACAGACAACTGCCTAAGCTCAGGAAAATTCTCAGTAGCAACCATACGCCATACCACAGAAATACTAATCCTGGAACTTTTCCCTGCAACAAACCTTGCTGGCATCTCTGTCCACATATTTATACTGAAGACACCATAACTGGACATAACCATGTCAGTTACACGGTCAGGGGCTTATATTACCGAACGTCCGAAAATGTGATATATGCCGTCATCTGCCAGCAATGCCCCTCTGCTATGGATATTGGACAAACTTGACAATCAGTTCACCAAAGACTGAATAGACACCAATCAACATCAGGAATCTGAATACACATAAACCTGTCAGTGAGCATTGCAATCTAGCACGTCATAGCATTCAAGACTTACGAGACTTTAGCACCAAATTATAATGGGAGACATATGAATTGGAGTTCATACTCAAGTTTGATACCTTTCACCTTGGAATCAACAAAGATATTGATTATCTTATGCATTACAAGGATAGCTTCCCCACCTTTGATATTAGTAGTGATCCCAGGCAGCCCACTTATCTTAAAGATACTTACAGAAACTATTTTTGTTCCCCATTTCCCACCCTCCTTCTGTCCTATCTAGTTGATTCATCAGTTTTTATTTCATTTTTTCTATCTTTTTGTTGAATTCCCTTCATCTCAGTTATTATTTATCAGAATTTTCCAAATCTGAAGAAGTGAGTCTGTCCCACAAAGCTCATCGCCTAATACACACTGGCTACGTCTAAACGTGCAGCCAACATCGAAATAGCTTATTTCGATGAATAACGTCTACACGTCCTCCAGGGCCAGCAACGTCGATGTTCAACTTCGACGTTGCTCAGCCCAACATCGAAATAGGCGCAGTGAGGGAACATCTACATGTCAAAGTAGCACAAATCGAAATAGGGATGCCAGGCACAGCTGCAGACAGGGTCACAGGGCGGACTCAACAGCAAGCCGCTCCCTTAAAGGGCCCCTCCCAGACACAGTTGCACTAAACAACACAAGATCCACAGAGCTGACAACTGGTTGCAGACCCTGTGCCTGCAGCATAGATCCCCAGCTGCCGCAGAAGCAGCCAGAAGCCCTGGGCTAAGGGCTGCTGCCCACGGTGACCACAGAGCCCCACAGGGGCTGGAGAGAGAGCATCTCTCAACCCCCCAGCTGATGGCCGCCATGGAGGACCCAGCAATTTCGACGTTGCGGGACGCGGATCGTCTACACGGTCCCTACTTCGACGTTGAATGTCGAAGTAGGGCGCTATTCCTATCTCCTCATGAGGTTAGCGACTTCGACGTCTCGCCGCCTAACGTCGAAATTAACTTCGAAATAGCGCCCGACGTGTGTAGACGCGACGGGCGCTATTTCGAAGTTGGTGCCGCTACTTCGAAGTAGCATGCACATGTAGACGCAGCTACATACTATTAGTCTTTAAAGTGCCACAGGGCTGTTTTTTTGGTTTGTGAATATGCAGACCAACAATGCTCTCTGTGATAGCATTTCTAACTGCACAAATCCCTGGTCAGAGTATAGATGTTTTGCATGAGACAAGTCCAGTTTTTTTTTTCCAGTGGAAAAAGATTGTGGTACATTGAAAGCAACTGTGCTGTTAGCTGTCCTCTCCTTTTGTCGTTCCTGCCTAGCTCTATCACTCCTGATAAAATCAAACAGTTGGAGTGTGTACTAGTTGTACTCTAAAGGGAAAAAATGCATGAAAATAACCTACCTTGCTTGCCATGCTGAAATGCTGCTTGACCACAGATTTTATTTCTTTGGAGGTGTGTTTTTGTTTTGTTTTGCTTCATTTGGTAATTCTGAGGGTGGAGATATGGTGAATTTCTTCCCTGATCACTGAAAGTTCCATTGAAAGCTTTCATAGTGAATCTGATTCTCTGATTCATTTTTCCAATTCCCAGCCTGTCTGTTCCACAGAAAGGCCATGTCTACACTAGCCCCAAACTTCGAAATGGCCACGCAAATGGCCATTTCGAAGTTTACTAATGAAGCATTGAAATGCATATTCAGCGCTTCATTAGCATGCGGGTGGCCGCGGCACTTCGAAACTGACGTGTCTTGCTGCCGCGCGGCTCGTCCCGATGGGGCTCCTTTGCGAAAGGACCCCGCCTATGTCGAAATCCCCTTATTCCAATGAGCTCATGGGAATAAGGGGACTTCGAAGTAGGCGGGGTCCTTTTGAAAAGGAGCCCCGTCAGAACGAGCCGCGTGGCGGTGAGGCACGTCAATTTCGAAGTGCCGCAGACACCCGCATGCTAATGAAGCGCTGAATATGCATTTCAGTGCTTCATTAGTAAACTTCGAAATGGCCATTTGTGTGGCCATTTTGAAGTTTGGGGCTAGTGTAGTCGTAGCCAAAGTCTCTTCCTTTGCCTTCAATTACTTCTGGAGATAGAGTTAAAAACGTGAGCTATTTCATTATGTACTTGGTGCAAGGTGGGGAGGGATCAGAGGACTTTCTACTGCCAATTTTCAACACAACTTTCCTGTTCACTTTCCCCTGCATAACTTTCTGCCACCCAATGTCTCCATTTGGTTGTGGTTTGAGTATAGTCATTTTTCCCATACAACAGCAGTTTCAGGGCTGATTCAGATAACTCTCTGGTGTCCCCCAGGTGGTTCTCTATAGCTCAATAGGCTCTCTAAAGATGGCAAGAAGGCATTACAGCCAAATCGCTTCTACAAAAGAGTCTTCTCCTATGAATGGCTTATTTCCTCTGACAATGGCCTAGGCTATTGGACCTTTTTTTAGACTGCTTCTTTCCCCAGAAGCATGATTGGCAGCACTTGAAAGACAGAGCATTCCCAGTCCATTTCTGCTCCAGCTTTTACCAAGTCTTGGTGTTCATGAGTAGTTTTTAAATTCCATCCCGGAGCTTTCTGTGACCTCAAGGCACCAGCTCTGCCCCCTGCAAGCATTCAAAATGTGAGCTTCAACCCTCAAATCATTCATTTGTCCTAAAATCAATGATTAGAAAATAACACCACAGCCTGGAAGTTTATTTTTTTAAATTAAAGTTTAGCTTTTTTCATAATTACAGAATTCCAGCAGTCCGAGATAGGGCAGCATCATGAATGGCATTGAGACTGACAGATGAGATGATCACATTCTTAGAGGATTTGTGTCTCTAGTGTTCCCAAGAATCAGATTGCAGGTTAGGTGACTTCACCAGCCTTAGGAAGATGGTAGACTGGACTGCTTAATTGTATATCTCATGTCCCCATGACATTGAAAATTCCCCACACACTGTGATACTGATTTTGGAGGATCATGACAGTTCTGCCCACTAACAGCCATAGAAGTAAATCAGACCCAGTCAGGTTCATCGTGGTTTCTGTATATGGGAAGTTAGTATATTATGCATAGAAGTAGTATACACATAGGCTATATCTACATTAGCATTTCTGTTTTGAAAGAGGCATGCAAATGAAGGAAATTGAAAATGCAAGTGAGGCACAGATTTACCTATCTGACACCTCATTAGCATATTCTTCTTTCAAAAGAAGAAAAGCAATGTAGACATGGCTCTTTCAAAAGTAATACCCATCTTCGAAAGAATCTTTCTTCCTTTTTTTTTTTTAGGAAGAAGGGTTCTTTCGAAGATGAGGGTTACTTTTGAAAGAGCCATGTCTACACTGCTTTTCTTCTTTTGAAAGAAGCTCTTTCAAAAGAAGAATATGGTAATGAGGTGCCAGATATGTAAATTTGTGTCTCACTTGCATTTTCAATTTCCTTCATTTGCATGCCTCTTTCGAAAGAGGCATGCTAATGTAGACATAGCCATAGTATATTGGATAGGTTATGTAGTTTTGTTTGTTTGTTTTCATGCACCTTGGCTGACATAGCAATGCTGACAAAATGTAGTAGTAACACCTTTATTGGAACTCCAGTAGCACTTCTTAAAATAAAGATAAAATAGACTAAATAATTAAAATACTGTTTGTTTAAGGGAGTGCTCTGTTTCCACGAAGCTTAATGTGTAGTGTCATTTCAGGGCTGCTATTGGTTGACAGCAAAAATAGGCCTTCAAAATGTGACATTAAATAAAGCATTGTAAAGCACAGTGTCCTAAATTTTGCATATGTTTTGACCTAAAGGGGATTGGAGTTTAGACACAAATTAATTTTGTCATCAAAATGACAAGTTTCATAGTCCTTGCATGAGCTCAAGAGTGAAGATTCCGTGTAAGTTCTGTTTCATAAAGTAGTTGGCTTTTCTGTGTTTCTTGGCACTTTTATTGTTCCTATGCTGTGATGAGAGAACAAAGTCATATAGAAATGGTTTCTTAGATAACTAGAATCAATTACATAGAGGGGTTTGAACATTGAGACAAGGACCTTGAATCAGATTCTGTTTTCACCAGTCAGCCATTAAATACAAAATAACACCAAAGCAATGCATCCATTCCAATATTTATAACTAAACAGCAATTTGTACCAGTTACAGGTCCCCCTCCCCTGACTGCCAAGGAGTAGCAATAATTAGTACAAGAAGTGACGACTGCTTCACTCACTGTGGTCAGATCCATCTCCGATAGGAAGGTGAATATTCTACTAATCATTTAAAGATGGAAGTGGACTTTGTTTTATTTTATTTTTTTCGTGCTGGAACCCTCATCATTGTTGCTGGCTTCTTGATTCTGATCCCTCCAGTGGGGCGTGGTGGTACCCAAGGGTTCCAGATCCTCCTTCTCTGTGGCTACTTCAGTCTTGCTTGGTCTTGGTGTGGGGGGCAGCCATGTCCATAATGTGGTCATGGGGGAGCACCTGCTTGAGCCCCAGGAGGCAGTCCAGGTCTTCATAGGGTGCGTCTACACTAGCAAGTACATTTGAAATTCAGGTTGGAAGACCGAGGTCTTTCAAAAGAACTCATGGAGCATCTATACACACACAGTGCTCTTTTGAAATTAACTTCGAAAGAACCCCTCCTTTCTTTCGAAGTCGGTCTTCCATTTCCGGGATGAGAAGAGCACCCTCCTTTGGAAGATAATTTCAAAAGTGAGCAAGTATAGATGCTCCATGGCCTGCTCTTTTGAAAGAGGGAGTCCTCCATGGTGACGATCAGCTGGCAGGTGACAGGGCCGCTCACAGCACAGATGGAGTTCTATGGCTCCAGCGTCTGGCTGCGCTTATGGATGCAGGCTCCCAGAAGCCCCAAGGTGGGAAGCTGAGAGCATGCAGGCAGCAGGGAGCACAAATTGCTGCTCAGCCTGCTGCCAGCCACGATGCCCCATGCAAAGCTTCATCCCCGCCAGCACTATAGCCAGCAGCAAGGACCCCCACCCACACCAGGGGCCATCCAGGCAACATGGGAGTCCTTCCAGGAGGGGAGCCGGGCACCCAAGCACCAGACCCCCAATGGACCAAAGCTGAGCTGTGGGACCTCCTCACCCTCTGGGAATACGAGGAGGTCCTGCATCACACAGTGGTCTGGCGCTAGAACACAGTGGCATCTGAGCACCTGTTGAAGGGCCTCAGCAGCCGGGGTCACTCCATGCCTACTCTGGACCAGGTGAGGTCCAAACTCAAGGAGGTCCATCAGGGCTACTGCTGGGCCCAGGACATTGCTGGGCACTCAGGGGCAGTGCCCACAAGCTGCCCCTACTACTGAGAACTTGACTGCCTGTTTGGGCCCAAGGAGGTGGGAACCCTGGCTGTGGTCCTCGACACAGTGGACCTCCCAACTGAACTGGAGCCTGAAGAGATGGGGACTAAGGACCGCTCAGAACCTCTGGCCACCTCCAGGCACCCATGTAGGATCCTGGCCAGTAGCGATGACTTGGGCTCGAGTGAGGGGGCCCTCATCATCAACATCCCATCTGTGCCATCCAGCCTGGCCCCCTCCTACCGTGACTCACCCGAGTTCCTGGAGGGACCCACAGGTATGTGCCATGCATGCTGGTGGCCACAGGGCTGGGGGAGGGGGCACGCAGTCCTACCCACCCACAGAGCCATTGGCTCCAGGACAGAGGCAGTCCACACGGCCTTACTGCCCCAACCTCAGAGGTCTGATGTGTGGCACTCAGCACCATGCAGCCCAGACAGCACCATGGGCTGCCAGGCCGCAGAGGGATTATGGGAGGCAGAGGAGAGGTAACTCTCCCACAACCCAGATGGGGAACTTGAGATGAGGGCCCTGCAGGGCCCCCAGGATGGCGTGGGGGGATGGGAGGGTTTCAAGGGGTCAGCCAGACCAGCCCTGCAATGTTCCCAGGGAGCCCCACCACAGAGGGGGAGGGGGAGTCCTTCCACTGGTGCCATCTGGCCTGGGAGTAGGAGGCGGGGGACATGGGCCACATGGCGGCCCTGTGGGAGCTGACAGGCGTGGTTCAAGAGTGGCTTTCCATGGAGCAGCAGGCATGGGACCAGGTGGCGGCCAACCTGAACACCCTGACCCAGGCCATGGTTGGCCACCTGGACCCATCCGCTGCCCCATCATGGGTCACTCCTATTCCCACCTCCCTGTTGTCCCCCCACTGCCCCCCTGCCCCTGTCACCCACACATCTCCTCCCCTCCCCCACTGTGGCTTCCCCTCCAACCCCAATTTCCCATCCCACTGCCCCCCTGCAATGGCACCCCCTGACAAGCCTGACCTGCAGGTGCTGCTCCAACCCTACCTCCCCCCGACCAGCCTCATACACATGGCCCACACACTACTGGCCAGGGCTGGCCAGCTGGAGGCCACACACCCACCCCTATCCCCCTGTGCCAGGCCTAGTGTAGACATGGGGACCATGCCCGAGCTGTGCCCCTACCTCCTCATGTCCCCAGCCCCAGCTCGCCCCCTGTGGGGCCCCAGTACATGGGGAGGAAGGGGTGGGTGCAGGTGATGGGGATCCTGGCCAGTGAGTCCCACTGAAAGTTAAGGCCCCCTACCCAAACCTGGCCCCTCAGGAACTTCAGTGTGCTCACCCTTCTACACCCCCTGAAAGAGTTCCCCCTGATTCCCGTTCACCTTCCACCCTCATTTGTAAATCGTTTCCCCCTGCCCCCCATTCACTTTCCCCTCTCCCACCTGTAAATAGTTCCCTCAAAGAAGGAAGGGCAGAGTTATTGTTATTTAGTAAATGGTTAATTGTTTTGGTTTACTCTGCGTCCCCTGTGCAAGTGGGGTGGTGGGTTTGCATGTGTGTGCAGGGTACTGGTGAGAGGTATGTGCATGTGTGCACTTTCCTTTTTCCTACCAACATTGCTTCATTCTTATCCCTCTTCAGGTTAAGCCACCTTCTCTTCCTGCAGGTGCCGCAATACGGTGTTGTTTCCTTCTGGACTACCTGATGAGCATAGCACTGAGGTACCATAGTTTAAGTGAAAAAAATAGTGTGCCACCATAAAGTTAAAAGCTCTGTCTTAATACTTTCGTACAAGAGGCTAATTAATGTTGCCTTAATGTTGGCATTTAAAAAAAATGGAGTAGTTGACTTGGTCAACTAAATATTCCCTCAATGTAGAGTTTGGGGAGTGAACTTCAGTATGTAATTTAAAAACAAATTAACTTCAATTTTTCATATGTCTTTTCACTCAAAAGAACATGAAGCACTTTAAAAATTAACAGCATAATTCATTAGGAGTTCTCATGGGGCAGGCCCACTTCTTCAAATCAAGAGATAGTGCTATACTGGACCATTTCCAGTACGGGCCATTTCCAGCACAGCTCTATCTCCAGATCCAAGGAAGTGGGTCTGCCCCACAAAAGCTCATCACCTAATAAATTATTTTGTTAGTCTTTAAAATGCTACATGCCCACTTTATTGTTTTGTTAGAATACAGACTAAATGGCTACCTCTCTTTTACTATTGGAGAGAACATGTTACACTAGGTTCAAAATAATTTAAATTTACAAGCATAATTTGTATGTATGAAGTCAGACCTTTACCTACTAAGTCTACTTTGTTCTGTTCTGGTAGTGCAATGCAGGCTTAAACATTAATTTCAAAATTTACATGACAATTGGGACTATCCAGTTGGCGTAAGTCTGTCTTCACAGCTCCAAAACCAATTCCCTCCTTCAATATAGGAATATTAGTAGGCAAAAGAGTGAAGGTTAGGTTATTCTAGCTATGATCTGTTAACAGTTAGCATACTGTAGAACGACTCAAACACTGTTCTAAGTTGTGTGAGAATGAAAGATAGAATAACTTGGTCTTGAGATCAGGATGTCAAAAAAGCAGATATAAAGTTGCCTTCATACCATTGTCATCCCTGCCATTCAAATGCACCAAGCATTGCTCTAGTACAACCAGGGATCTTGCCTATTAGTTACATAATACTTTATATTACTTACAGACTACAAATCTATAAGTTTTAATGTGCAGTGAAATTCAGTCTGTAATGCATTACTACAAAACACACAGTACAAACATTCCTCTACCAGAACAACTTAACTGTTTTAATTTCATTCTCTAGAAATATTAGAAATGATTCATCCATTACAGGCTAATAGCCTGTAGGATTTCAATTTATAGATACAGAGAGATATTAAATTCACTGGAGTCCAAGCCAAGTAATTTTCCCTTTGTTTTTCATTGAAATAGGCAAATACATTTTGGAAAGTTTATTAAAGTAAAAACACAAGGCAGAAATAATCTCCTGTTTGAGTCTAAGTAGGTAAAAATTTTGTCCTAAATGATCGTTCTGAGGTAAATACTGTATCTTCTCAACATATGCAGATATTCATAATAAGCAGAGACTGGTATCTGTCTTTCTAACACTAAGATTGATATAATAAAACTTTCTGGGGGTTGATTCTTTTTCCTGTACATTTGGTAGCAAAGTGAAAAATCAGTTGCTAATAGAAGCCTATGTCCTGCAATATTCCACCTAGAAATTGGACTTTAATAGATGGAAGATTGTAAAAAGTAAGAGTATTAAACATGAGAAATCAAATCAAGATAAATTACTCTTGAAGTCAGCAGGAATTGCTAATATATAATTTGATTTGTTTATCTCAAAATTATTTCCATCTGTTCCATTCTTCATTTCCGAAACATAACCTTTAATTTTCCAAAATAAAGCATAAAGCTAAGCAGACTATACTATTCAAATCCCTGACTTCCTAAAAGTTACAGTCTTGCTGTTTCTGTGTCACGTCACCCTGGTGTCAGCTTAAATTCTAGAACATTTATGTGCTGGACTCCTCCAGTTAAAGAGTTGTATAGTTCAGCATTTCTCGTTCTCCGACTCTTCATGTCTTCTACCTCTTCTGCTTGGATCACCGTTGCTTTATATAAGGTATAGTCAGGTGATTATGAATTTGTTATACAACACTACTAATTTGATCTGGTAGCAACTCATACCCACTTTGTACAGGTATAACTGACTGTACAAAATGCGCGAGGGAAAAAGGATGTTTTGTTTTATGTCCACACATCTTGTTCATCTGAGCAGACGAGAAGAAATCTTATCATTAAGGAGGTTATGGACCACAGTTTGGATTATAGGAATGTGAACAGCAAGGCTGAACAAAGCACAGTTCCTTAACATCCTAAGACAAAATGAGAAAAGTTCTTACTTTGTACAGATGTTATCCTCTTTTAACAGGACTACATTCATTTGAAATTGGTATCTTCTGTTTTGTGCCTGCACTTTCCAAACGAGGACTTACAGCACAACATTTTGGTGTCCATTGTTACTCACACACTCCTAGTCTAAAAACTGGGGTTGTGCAACTATGCTTTCTATCATTGCTCAGCTCCTGAAAGAGAGCAGTCAACAGATATAAACTAATTAAAGACTTATATTTGGATTGTAATTTTAGTAGCTTATTGTTCTTCATTCATCTCACCAGTTGGTTAGAACTGCATGTTATAAAAGTAAAACCTAGCATTGGTGGATATATAACATAATAGTCTCATTATTTTCAGATTATTTAGCAACAGTGCATTCAGTTTTACTGTTGATGATTAGTTCTAAAACAATGAACCAATGATATACATGGAGAAGTTTTGCAGAAGAATTGTTTTTTAAACCAGAATTAAACTCCTTTTCTTTTTAGAACATTCACATCACAATCTGCTCAAGTCTTCAGATTAGCTGCTTTACCAGGGAACTGTACGCTGTAAACAATTCTGTTCTACTTCTGTAAACAATGAACAACCCACAGACCACCACCAAGAAAATTTTAATGTGTTACAAATCAGACTTGAAAGAAAACAGTTTTATAAGGTAACATTAATAGTAAATGTGTTTCATCTAGCAAAACATTTTTACATTTTAACAAAAGAAGGCTACCATATTACTACAAATGCAAGTTTTTACTCTAAAACAGGACACATTTTACATCAGTCTTTCCAAGATCTCATTATTTTATAGGATCTGTTATAGTATCCTGCCTTATACATTGAAAAGAACTGTCTACTCTTCTCCCATAAAAAAGTAAATGCCAGAGGGTGCCAATTACCACATGATTCTATGGAAGAGAAGAGGCAAAATTACTTGTGTTAGGTCTCATAGTACATCCGTGGCAGACTTGGGATTAGTTTTTAAAGATCTCAGCCCAGTGTTCTTTCCAGTGAAGCCCACTGCAAACTACCCTTCTTCCTTAAGATGAGCCATCTTCACATTTAATCCCAAAATATTTACAATTCTGACCATTTCTACACATGCCCCTGCCTTTCAGAAGGTTCATGTTAATGAGGCACTTTTGAACAGATTAATGAGGCGCTGACACACATATTCAGTGCCTTGTTAGCATAATGGTGGCCAGTTGTGCTTTGGAAGTTCTCCTTTCAAAATGCAGACTGGGTGGATAGATGCCGGCGCTTCAAAATAAGCCCCACGTTTCAAAATTCCCTTATTCCCAAAACAAATTGTCTCATTAACCTATTCGAAAGTGCCTCAATAACATGCCCCTTCTGAAAGGGAGGGGCATGTGTGACACAGCCTCTGTGTAATAAAGCCTTGTCTTACCCATTCCAACACGGAGGACAGAGAAGAAAAGACACATAAGGCCAATGTGTCTGCACAAATGCTTTTCAGCTATCTAAAAATCAAATGGGATATGCATAGGAAATGGAAGGAAGGCCATGCCATCAAAGAAAAGTATATGTGGGAATAGCATCCGTGTATGGGGACCAAATCAGGAAACTCAAACCAGAGAATGAGTTACAACTATCAAGGAATGTTAGAGGCAACTAGATTTCAGATTTAAAAAGGAAGATTAAGACTGATGTGGGTACGCTGCTCAGTGGAGAAGTTTGAGCTGATAATGGAATGAGACGGGAAGGCAGAGCTGCACAATTCATGCATTGCTTCAGTCTTCTCAAACACACAAAAAATGACTTGTGACTGTATGATTAGTAATGATACCATAGATAACAAGGTGTCCTGTGTCATAGAAGGCAGGAAATTCTGTGTGCACCATGCCGTAGACTGCAACATCAGCTATTAAGAAAAAAAAAAAATATATATATATATATTTCTTCAAATTCTCTCCAGACAAAAGGTTAAAGAGCTAGAGGGTACCCAAAGAAATTCATTCCCTGGGTTCTCAAAGGTTTGTTTTGTTTTGTTTTGTTTTGTTGTTTGCATTTGCATGGTAGAAGCAAGGCCAGGGAATCTAACTCCCTTGGTATTTTTAAATAGAATCCTTTCCTGGCAGGTATTTTAAAGTCTCTTGCAGGCTTCCATCTTTTGTACTTGAAGTGCTGCCGTCAGAATCGCCTTGACAGGGCTAAGATGCAATATTTTGTACAATTTTGGGCATTAGTGTATTGAACTGATATAGGGAAACTGAAAAGGATCCAGAGTTGATCAACAGGAGGGAATGCAAACCCCATGATCAGGAACCCAACATATTTAGTCTGGAAAAGAGTACATTAAGGTAGGATATGACAGCCACTTTTTAATACTTTACACAGGCTTCCGCTATAACAGATATAGAAAAGTTGTTCTGTTTGGGCACAGTGGGCAGGACAACAGGCAATTTGTTCAAATCGCTGTATACCAGATTTTGATTTAATCCCAAGAAAATATTCCTAACTGTTGTAAGAGTAGGTCTGTGTCTACACTAGCTCCAAACTTCGAAGGGAACATGGTAAGTAGGGTGTCGGAAGATTATTAATGAAGTGCTGCAGTGGATATGCAGCACTTCATTGAGCTAATTCTCCCCCTTGGCAACTTCAAAGTGTTAAACTTCGAAGTGGCAGCTTGCATGTAGCCATGGCTCACCTGCAGGTACTTTGAAGTGCCCAGGCTACTTTGAAGTCAATTTACTCTTCAAAATTTAACAAAGTTTATCACTTCGAACTTGCCACGGGGGAGAATTAGCTTAATGATGTGTTGCATATGCACCACAGCAGTTCATTGATAATCTCCCAACACCCTACTTACCATGCTCCATTCGAAGTTGGGAGCTAGTGTAGACACAGCCTAAGACAGTGGAACAGACTGACTAGGAAAGCTATGGAAGCTTCTTCACCAGAAGCTTTCAAAGGGATGTAGATAGTCATCTGTCTTGCATTGTTAGGACACAACAAATCCTGTGTTTTGGCAGAGGCTTACATTAGAAATCCCTTCTAACCCCATGATTCCATGAGTTTACACTCATGATTGTTACACATATCTACATTTAAGCCTATGAACTATCTCGTTGACTTCAGAGGACTGCTCATGTGTTTAAGGTCAAGCATGTGTGTTTGCAAGGTTGGAATTTAAATAATTAGTTTATCATTATGGAATGAGTACTGCTCTTTCACTCCTCACCCTTTCAGGCAGTGCAACTAAATGTGGTGAGAATTCTGTGTCTGGTAGGAAAAGGAGGTGTCTTTTTAAAGGATTCCATTGCCATTTAGTTATGAGGGAGGGGAAAAACATGTCACTTGAGTGGAGTTGAGAGGAGAAATGAAAGTGGCTGGATTAGGTGAAGACTGTGACCCACCACACGCAAGGCAAGCAGTATTTGTACCCTGCGCCCTCCAAATCAAATGCTTCATCAAAGAGTAGAAGAACCCATCCTTCCATCCAAGGGAAAAAAAGGACTGTTTGTTGTTGTTCTGGGCACTGTGCTGGAAACAATTTTTCCTCTCACTTCCAGTCTGGCCAAGATAAGGTTTTAACTTTTCCCACACCTTGCCAGGGACACAGAGAAGTAGGTGTAGAGATTATGTCAAAATGTCACAGAATAATAGGTGTGGCAGGAGATCAGTGAAGGTACTTATTACAGGGAGGTTACAGTTCCTGAGAAAAAAGGATTAGAGTGAAGGGAAAGCATTTCTTAAGGAAACTGGGGAAGCTGCAGTGACTCAACAAACAGGGATTGTCAATTCTAAGCACTTATTTTTAAAGGGAAGACAGCCCTTTCTGAAACTGAGCAGGAGCAAATACAGTGTTTAGTTCTTTAATATCTAGGTGCTTTGGGTTTAAATTCCTAAATCCATATTAACAAAATACATTACCAGTTATTTAAGTACTTACTTGTGGATTGGGGAGCTTAGTTTTTAAAATGTCAGTTATAGTAATAGGTCTTAAAATAATAGCTGCATGCTTCATATTGAATCTATTAAAGCTTTTAAAGTGAGATCTATTTATAACTAAGGCAATGATTTCTTCTACTGAAATCATACAGCTAAAACTGTGTAAATCCTCAGAACACAGATGTGCAGCCTTACTAGCAAATGTTAATGAGGGATTTCAGAAAATGCTAATGAAGTGCTTCCATGAATATGCAATGACTCATTAGCATGATGGCAGCCACATGCGATTCAAAAGTCCTGCTTTCAAAAGGCACACTGCCCATGTAGGCAGGGCCTTTCGAAAGGACCCCATGATTTCAAAAGACTCTTCTTTACAAAACCAAATACACACACCATGCACACATTCCCGCCAAATGATGTTATAGTTACCAGTCCAGAGTCTGGATCAATCTAGTGGCCAGCTAGATTGATCACAGAGGGGGAGTAGGGCCTTGTCAGTAATGATCTGATGCTCCCCTGGAGTTGGTAGCAAGACAAACCAAAAATCCCGTGGCAAAGCAGGATGTTATCTTTTGATACCAATCATTCTCAAAACATCTGCAAAAGGGTCATCCTGTAAACAACTGCCCTTAGCGGTACCTGCTCCATGCGTTAGTGTTGATAATCTGCGAATCCAATCACTTCTGGACTGGGGTACGCATTGATGGTCCTTCTCTGACACCATTAAGTCTGTCTTCACCCACACTTCACCCCTCCTTCCTTGGCCATCTGGCTCTGGGTATAACCTTCACACCTTTATCTCCACACAGACATTCCACTTGCACATGTATGCAATTCTTACAAGGACTCTCAGAGAAAAGCAGAGTAAAAGGTGTTGCAAATCAAACAATTAAGGCTTCAGCTTTCAAATTCATCCTGTAATCTTATTAACATAGACATCATACCAAAACTATCTCTTTACTTACTAAATTCACTAAACTCTAAAACAGGAGGCATATATTCAATTAAAGAACTTCATCAATAAAACCAATAAATGTTACCTGTTAATATGTTACCTTACATTGCTACATTGTTATGCCTAAAATTCAAAGTTTAAAGAGAATAAAAGAATAAAAATGAGGATAAAACTTTCAATTCCAACAGGAGGAGGGGGTCCAGTGATGGGGCACTCCTGATCAACCTCCCCTCCCAGGGCTCTAGCAGGGTGTCTGCCCAACAGGTGTCCCCTGATCGCGCGAGTGTATCACAGGGTGCACACTCCTGGGTTACGGGGTGGGGGCAAAGGACATGACCGCGGCCCCCACATGCACCCAGCTGACCCCGACCCACCAGGGCCCAGCCAGACCACAGCCCCAGGATAGCTGCATGCCCCCCAGGGCCTGTGAGCATCTGCCCCCACAGACAGCATCATGCCCCATCCCCAGGGGAAGGGGGGGGCTGGCTAAACCCCCAAAGTGGGCTGCCGATGGTGACGATGTGCCCAGGGTGGGGACAGGGGAAGGGGACCTGGCACCCGGGGGGGTGGGGGCAGAGAGCATGGGCCATGGGACAGGGCCCAGTACTAACGGCTGTCCTCTCTCTTTCCCACTCTTTCCACACCTGCACCATCAGAGGGCCATGACAGCACTGTGGCATCTGTGTGGCCAGACAGCCCGCTGGAGACATAGCACCGTGGCAGCCAGCTTGGGCAGGGACCAGCACCGGGACCATCCCACCACTGCTGAAGCCAGCAGTGGGTGGCTGCCAAACCCCAGGTCCTGACTGTCCTCCAGTGCCAGGTTAAGGTAGTGGAGCGCTGGCTCCAATTGGAGGAACAGGCACTGGCCTGCCACCAGGAGGCCTGGGTGTCCTTCATGAGGACATCTGACTGCATCACTTGACCCCTCGAGCAGACCATGGACCAGCTGCCACCTCCCCGCTGTTCCATCTGCCATCCCTCCCAGTGGCCCTCCTGCACTGGATCCCACTGAAGGGGACGGCTGTGCTCTGGAGCCAGCCTGGATGTATCTACTGGTCCTCCTGGTCCCCGCCCAGCCTCGAGTGGGACCCAGGACCAGGCGTGGGTTGCACCTCTCCAGGCTGGATGATGGCCTGTGAGGGGCCAAGGTCTGGGAAACTCAGGCCCCCCTCTACTGTACATAGTTCCCCCCACCTCTGTTGTAAAGAGCTGTGTCCCACCCCTCTCTAGGTAGCTGTCCCTCCATGTACATAGTTCCCCCATGGGCGTTGTTTGTGTAAATAATTGCTCAACACGTTTGGGTCCGTAAATATTATTTCACTGGTTTATTTTTCAAAATGTGTGTCATGTGCTTTCTAGGGGTGCAGCGTGTGGGGGCAGTGTGCAGGTGGAGGGGGAGGTGTGAGAGAGGCCCACCAGGGATGGCTGCAATGGTGCTTACCTTGCAGCCTGGCTGATTTCCCCAGCCCCCCACCCCCTAAAGGGTCGCCTCCCAGGCCTCCTTAACTCCATGACAATAACCCCAAAAGTGGTCTTGCCCACACCGAACTGGTGTCCTACAGATCCATAGCAGTCTGGAGTGGCCAGCTTCCAGCCAGCAATGTTAACATCAGTGTTGAGGGTGCGCCTCATGCGGGCATTATAGTGCCTCAGGGTGAGGGTGAGCCACAGGCAGAGCTCGAGAAATGTCTTCTGGCTCATTCTGGAGCCAGTGGTCATCATCCCACTCCTCCAGGACCAGGCACTCCCACCACTCCATGGTGGTGGGGTATCTCCATAGCCGGAGTAAAACCCAGCGAGGGGGGACTAGGAGGGCCCCATGGTCTGGGGCAGCCCCTTCATCCCCCAAGGAGGGCATGCCTTCCAGGGGGTGCTGTGTGGCCTCATGTGCAGCACCAAGCAGTGTGGCCCCTGGCTCGGTAACAGTTCTGAGGGCTTCTGACTGCTGCTGCTGCTGTTGCTGCTGCTGCTGGCGGTCCATAGCTGTGTACACAGGGTCTGTAACTCTGGTGTCAGCTCTGCAAACCTCGTGCTGTGCAGGCTGAGTACATTTGGGAGGGACCCTTTAAGGGAGTGGCTTGCTGTTGCCCTGGAGGGACTAGTCTGCCCTGTAACCCTGTCCGCAAGATTTCCTTGTCCCTTATTTTAAAAGGGGCCACTTTTGTGTGTAGATGCTCTCCTGAGGGGATCCTTTCGATGTTGCACATCACTCCATCAAAGTTGAATGTTGACGGTGCCAGCCCCAGAGGAAGCATAGACACTATGCATCAAAGTAGCCTATTTCGATGTCACTACTTTGAAATAAGATACTTCAATGTAGCATTCTAGTGTAGATATAACCAAGGTGAAATATAGTGGAGGTTCAGATATTAGGAGTAAGTTGCTTATGGCCAGGTAACACCTACATAATGCATCACTTCAAGGAAATAGCTTTTAAAATTGATCTACTTTCACTTCAGTGACCTGTAATATAGATCGTTTTGAACCGGTTTAAACATTATTATCGATTTACCTAATACTGCTAACTTTCCAACTCACATGTGCTTTTCTAGTGAAAACAGAGGCTTGGTTGAAAGTATGAAGAGTTGAAAATAACATGATGTTCTATCCTAGCATTTGCAACACACATATACTGAGGGCTTTGGATCTTAGATAGAAATAATTGTAATGCAGAAAAACTTAAATCAAGAACTCCAGAAAATGATTCCAGCAGAAAATTTTAATCCAGTCCTAATTGTTCCTCGAGCCAGATCAGATAATCAAAAATTCAGATAATCCAGGGAATGAGAAAATATGAAGTTGCAATGTCATCAACTGACCACACAAGAGATCATCCTCTTTCTTTCACCTATGACTGCTGGTTATTTGAATAATACAGAGAAACATATAACGGAGGGTTGAGTAAACAGGGTTTTAGTGTACTTAGCTTTTGTAATTGTAAAGACTGCCCACCTATACCTAGCACTCACACACAAAGTGTTCCACAAAAGGTAAGTATCACCACTGCCACTTTCAGCTGGAGAAACTGAGGCGCATAATGACTAGTCTAAAGCCAAACAGAAATAGTGGATAACAAGAACTAGAACTCAGCCAGCTGCATCATGCTCCCACCCATTACAACTGTAGCAGGGAGTTATAGCAATCACCAGCTGACAAGTTATACCTCCCGATCCACATGTAAAGAAAGAATAGGAAAACAGACAGGCCAGCTGGCATCTTCTTTTTCCCTATTCACCTGCATAAAAGTGGTCAGGCCATGGTTCAGTGGACACACTGGCTGCGCAAACTGTGTGTTATGAAGCCAATACAGCAATTTGCATTGGCAAGGAGTCCGCTGTACTCTGCACTGTTTATCTCAGGGTATGTCTTCACTTACCCCAAAGAGCAACCTGGTCAGGGTCAGTCTTCTGAGGTTCAGTTTTGTGTGCCTGTTACATAAGTAACAGTATAAACAAAAGCTGTGAACCAGAGTCGGTTAGGCTTTGGTAAAATGCCAGTAAGTCAGGCATCAGCTAGCAAAAAAGTGTGTTCATAACTGGAAAGGGCTTTATGAACACACAGCTCTTAAGTATTTATGTAAACCTATTTGTGAAAGACGGAATAAACCCATATTGGCCCCTCCTTTTTACAGACTTTAGGTGGTTTTTTTGTGCTGATACTTGCCAGTACTGAGTACCAGTGCCTCAGCAGTCTTAGCCATGGTATTGGCTGGGGGGAGCTGGGCAGGGAGCCTGTTGAGTACCGGCTTCTCTTTTCTTTTACATAAAAGGCACTGCAGACAAGTATGTGTTAGTGTACATGTAACCATTGAGGCAGGGCACAAGTACTGTGCATTGACAACAATACATCTAGCTAATCCTCTTTGCCTCTGAGCTGAGCCCGTGGGCTTTTTTTAAAAGTAACATCAAAGCAAGTTTAATTCATATGCTGCACAGTCTGTAAGTACAGCAGGCTCTGGAGCTCTAAAACCAGCAGCACCAATACAGGTTGAACAATTCCAGCAACCTCAGGACCTGAGAGGCGCTAAACAAGACAAATCTCTGGCCCATGGGAAGTCAATATTGTTTAACAACATTATCAACACTTCCACTACTTAGAAGGCATCTGCGGGTAAATTACAGCTAAATAACAGCACAAAACACTGACAGCCAGGAACAGAGGCTGTAAACAAACTTTAGGGGACCATGGGAAACTTGGCCACACCCATGATGTGTCCATGCATGCACATTATTGATGTTTTATGATGATAGAGTGCACGACTAGGGAGGTTCATCCTGCAACACTAACAACATTCCACAGCAGTAGCAACAGTAGTGACTACCTCACTTATAATTTTAATGTGGACTTTTTTTCTTTAATTTCTTGTGTCTATGTTATGATATGTGTAATTTTTACTAAAATAGAGCACTCATGATCCCCTACATTCTACTCTGCTTCATAACTGATTCTGAAGGATCTCTTCTAGTCCGTTTCTACACAGGCCACTTCCTTCGGAAGTGTCATGCTAATACAGAGAGCGAAAGATGCAAATGAGGAACAGATGCAAATTCCCCATGCCTCAGCATAACAGCACGTGATTTGGAGTCTGGAAGACCATTCTTCCAGACTCCAAAATGCAGTGTAAAAGTGTGGCCCTGGGGGAGGCTTCTGGAAGGAAATCCTCCTTCCAGACACCCCTTCGTCCCAAAAATTTTCAGGAAGAAGGGGCCTCTGGAAGAAGGACTTCCTTCTGGAAGCTCCCCTGGGGACACCCTTCTACATGGCATTTTGGATCTGGAAGAATGGTCTTCCGGACTCCAAATTATGTGACGTTATGCTAATGAGGTTCAGGGAATTTGTATTCGTGCCTTATTAGCATCTTTCGCTCTGTGTATTAGCATGCCACTTCCAAAGGAAGAGGCCTGTGTAGAAACAGCCCTAGAGGGCTACATCTATGTTACAGAGATCTTTTGAAAGAAACCCTTCTGGAAGATCTCTTCTGAAAGAACTTATTTCAAAAGAGTGCATCCCGACACAAAAAAGTGAATCAAATGAGGGATCTGCTCTTTTGAAAGACAGCATCAGCATAACCCCCACTCTTTCAAAAGAACAGGACAGGGATTGAAAAATCAGGTGCCTTGAGAACTGCTCATTCGGAAAAAGGGCCCTGCAGAGCACCTACACATGCTTTCTTTTGAAAGAAGGTATTCTTCCTAAAATGGGAATGGAAGCGCGCTTTCAAAAGGAGCACCACATTCTTCCGATTTATTTTCGAAAGAAAGCTTTTTGTGTGTAGATGCTCCATGGGATCTTTTGAAAGAGCCCCCTTCTTTCGAAAAATCATTCAGAAGAACTTGCCAATGTAAACGCAGCTGAGATGTACAGAGTATTCAAAAGAGTCACCAGTTTCACTGGGAACTGCAACAGCCTACTAACTATTAGGAAGAATCCCAAAGTTTCGTTCACTTACTCTTTGTGAGAAATCAGGATAGCATAACATAAAATATGGACAAGGTTTTCAAAAGGGAGTAGCAACAAGGAGACCTGTGGCACATTAGAAATTTACAAAATTATTAGGTCATGAACTTTTGTGGCTAAAACCCACTTCATCAGATGAAAAAAGGAGCTAGTTATGTGCATCAATGTTAATATAAAACACCTAAAGAGCCTTATTTTAAGTGATTGTCTTTTTCCTGAAATCTTTGTTCCATTCTTCTTTTAAGAAAGTGAACAATATTCCATCTCGCTCTCAACAGCAGTTGCTTTCCTAAAATATGTCATTCAGATTCCTTCTTCCAGAAAGCAGATTTGCTATGTTAGGTGTTTAAATCAAAGAGCGATAGCCCTATCTCAATGCATCATGGAGGACATGTGATTAACTCTATGTTTGGGTTTGTTGAAATGTACCATTGAAGGTAATGGTACTTAAGCATGTGGTTAAGTGCTTTGCTGAACTGCAGCTCATGCGAGACGTCATTGAAATGGTATTTACTGAATGACTAACTAAAGGTTATGTTTAATAAAGGACAATTTAATAAGCAAGAGTCAATATGAAAGTTTGAAAGGTAAATTGTGGCAGACAAATTAAATTATTCTTTTTAATGTAATAACTAAAAGTCTGGGTAAACAAACAAATACATTTCTTATAACTCGATCTTCAGAAAACTTGACAGTTTCATATTGTGACTTTGTTATATAAGCACTCTAAATAGCAGTTAAATGATAATTGTTGGTGAAAGACAAATTGGTTAGTAGGAGATTGAAGAATGGAACTAAACATATATAACCTTCTTGTTACCTGGTGAGGAATGAAGTCTAATATTTTAGACATTATATTATTATTATTATTATTATTATTATTATTGAATAATCAAAGCTGTTGTACATAGAGGGAGAAAATAGAAAAATATAGAGCATTAACACACAAAGATGTTGACTTTGTCAAGAGAGACATCCTATATAAATATAAGAATCCTGTTCTATCTCTTCATGAAACAGCAGCAGAATCTGGAATAAACTGTCTAGTTTTGATCACACTGAATAGATCAATATGTTGCTCACAGTATAGCAAGGAGTTACTAAGCTAACACATTGCGAGATTTGCATAAAACACACAAAGAGACATATAAAAAGTTGAGAGTAGCCTTGAGCACAGCTGATTGAAAATTTTCCAGTGGAATATTTTTCCCTCAGAAAATACTGATGTGACAAAATCAAAATGCTTCATGAACATATTCATTTTAAAGATATTTTCATAAGAAACCAGAGAAGTGTTTGATTTATATTTTTTCCTGTTTCACTTTGACCACTTTGAATTTTATGTTAAATACAACCTTTCAACCATATCAAAATGAAATATTTTGGAATACAGGTTGAAACTCTCTCCTCTGACACTAGACATAATATGGTGTGATTTTTAGTTAGCTACACAACCACTTATCGTAAGTGTGACCAAGTTTCCTGTGATCCCATAAACATTGTTTACAACCACCAATCCTAGCTCTCTGTGTTCTGTGCTGTAATTTAGCTGTAATTTAACCCTAAATGTCATCTTAGAGCGCAGCAAGCAGCAGAATTGTTAATAATACTGCTGCACAATATTGACCTCCCATGTCCTGGCAAGTTCTCTCATTTGACACTGGTCCGGTCCTGAGGCTGCCGGACTAGAGATAGTCAACCTACATTTTTGTTAGCAGAAAATTAAGATCACCTTTTGTTCAACATTAGGGCTATGTCTACACTAGCCCAAAGCTTCGAAATGGACATGCAAATGGCCATTTCGAAGTTTACTAATGAAGCCATCATCATCTCCCCAAAATTAGAACTGCACAAAATTAAAAAAACAAAACAAAACAAAAAGAAATAAATGAATAAAAAACAGAATTTTCACTCCCTAGGAAATATCAAGATCTTGAAATCTGGGTTTCTTCTAGGCTGTGTCTACACTAGCCCAAAACTTCAAAATGGCCATGCAAATTTGCCATTTCCAAGTTTACTAATGAAGCATTGAAATACATATTCAGCGCCTCATTGGAGTGCCGGCAGCTGCGGCACATTGAAATTGACACGGCTTGCTGCCGCACGGCTCGTCCAGATAGGGCTCCTTTTCGAAAGGACCACGGCAACTTTGAAATCCCCTTATTCCTATCTGCTGTTAGGAATAAGAGGATTTCAAAGTTGCCGGGATGCTTTCAAAAAGGAGCCCCATCTGGACAAGCCGCACAGTGGCGAGCCGTGTCAATTTTGAAGTGTCGAGGCTGCTGGCATTCTAATGAGGTGCTGAATATGTATTTATTTCTTTTTGTTTTGTTTTGTTTTGTTTAATTTTGTGCACTTCTAATTTTGGGGAGATTATGATGATTGAAAGTGACTTTGTACAGAGACATTTTAGCTAGCAGCCAAGTGTCCAAGCCACTGCCAAATACTGGGATGGGCTATTAATTATTCTGCTTGCTACATTTAGCTATGTCGTAGGTCTTTGCAGAATTTAGCATAAGGCAAGGCAGGATAAGTAGGCAGCTGCAACAAGAAATGAGCTTGACTACATCATCTCTGACATGCCAGGGTAAACATCTGTGAGAAAAGCAAGAAGTCTGGATGTAGTTTAGGACTGTTACTCTGGGAAAATATATCTGCGAGTGCAACAGCTTGAACCTGTTTTTTCTTTTCTTCTCTTTTTAAATGACTTAACTTGTAACTCCTACTTTGTCTCAGAGTTTTGTTTTGTCAAATGCATAACAGTTTATATTACTATGTCTTTGTAACATTACGGGTATAAGAGGGCAATTGGAGATCTGGGATAAGCAGACCACTTCATGAATATACTGGAAATATCCCCAGTCACATACAGAAGACGGGCCACTGGAAATCTGTGGCTGAATCACCCGAAGATCATTTCAGACTTGTTATTGAGAGCTTTGTGTTTGGGAATCTCCCAGGTAACAAAGGGTGTGTCTACATGTGCACAGTATTTCAGAAAGACCACCCCTCTTTCAAAAGAATGAAGGGGGCATCTACACGTGCCAGGCACTCTTTCCATTTGAAATCAAAGGAATGCAGCCCAGACATCGAAAGCTGGACCCCGATCCTGTATGGGAAAAGAGCCACCCATCGAAAAACAACGTTGAAATAAGGCACATGTATATGTGCCACATCCTGCTCTTTCAAAAGAGGAGTCCTCCATGATGGCACCCATCCTGGGCCTGGAGATGCCCTACCCCACCAAGTGGAGCTCTATGACCCACATGTACGGCTGCTCCCAAAGCCACACAGACCCAAAAACTCCATGGCAGGAAGCTGAGAGCAGGCAAGCTATGAAAGCACAAGCCCCAGGCTACACGCCCTCTCAGCCGCCACCAACAACAGCAACAGGCACGTGACCAGCACTCAGCAGTCTCCTGAGTCCCAGGGCCCTGACTCAGAGCCCCACAGGGCTCCCAGGGGTCTGTCCTGGAAAAAACAGAAGAGGGACCCCTCCTGGATGGACCATGAACGCAGAGACCTTCTGGGCTTCTGGAGAGAAGAGGAGGTCCTCTGGGAGATGGGGGTAAAGCGGAGGAACACTGCTGCCTTCACCAGCCTGGCCCAGGGACTGACCAGCCAAGGCCACCCAGAGCGGACCCCGGAGCAAGTCTGGAGCAAAGTTAAGGAGCTCTGGCAGGGCTATGCCTGGGTCTGGGATGAGGCCGGGTGCTCAGGGGCAGATCCCTCCACCTACCCCTCCTATTGGGAGCTCCACAGCATCCTGGGGCCCTGGGACAGCTCCCCACCTAAGGCAGTCCTGGACAGCTCGGCAGACCAGCCTGAGCCAGAGGAGCTGCAGGAGCCAAGACCAGCCAGCCCAAGCCGGGGGCAGACACCACTGGGACTGGTCCAGCAAGGAGGATGACCTCATCATTGATGTCGCCTCACAGTCATCCAGCCAGGCCACTGGGAGATGAGCATCCCTGGAGACCCTCGAGGTATCCCCAGTAAGTGCACAGAGGGGCCAGCACCCCAGCAGGCAGGGTGGGGGTGGCACCCCTGCCAGTGGACTGGACACAGGCCCAGAGGGCCAGACACCCCAGCTGGCCATAGCCCTGAAAACACCCTATGCACCTGCCAGCAACACCCAGCACCCAGACCCATGGACGTTCCAGGCACTCAGTTGCCCAGTGGGATGACCACGGGCAAGCCCACACCTGGAGATGGTTTCACCCAGGAGAGAAGCCCTGTGTGCACTTGACACCACAGGGATGCCATGCCCACCATGGCGAGGCCCCGGGAGGTTCAGTGGATGTGGGGCCTTAGGGGAACAGGGTCCCAGAGGAGAATGGGGGATGAAGTCCTTCTCAGAGACTGACATGTTATCCCTCACCCCTTGCAGGAGCAGCAAGCAAGGGCCCACACAGCCCATCAGAGTCGGTGGTCCCCGAGAGCCCCCTGGTCGAACAGAGGCCAGGCACCTCCAGCAGCAGCATCACATTGGGTGTGCAGCCAGAGGTTGCAGCAGCACACGGAGGATGACCCTGCCAACATCTGCCAGGCAGAGCTTACGGATTGCTGCAAATACAGCTGGAGGAGTCCAACCTGGCATGGCAGAGGGAGGTCTGGGCCCAGCTCATGTCCCACCTGGGTGCCATCCACAGGACTTTGCAGGAGCACATGAGCAATGTGGCCCAGCTCCTGGCCTTCCACAGCTGCCCAACCCCCTGAGCCTCCTGCAGGGCCCCCCCCCAAAAGAAAGGTCCCACTCAGGATCACTTGCCCACCCCACACCCCCCACAGAGTCCACCACCTCACACCAAACTGATGCCCCCTCTGCCATCACACCACACCCCTACCTTCCGGTGCTCCCTGCCCCATCTCAGCCCTACTGTGGCACCTGATCTTGGGTGGGAAGGGGATCCTGGGGCCGGCATGGCTCTCAGCCCACAACCCGCTTGCCTGAGTGACCCCCCCCAATTCTGGCCCCCTCCCCACACCCAGGTTAACTTCCCCCTGCCCACTCCCCCTGTCCTAGCACTTCTTCACCCCCCTCCAAGTTCAGGCCCCCAACCACGCAACATACAGGGGTGTCCCCCCACGCACATTGTAAATAGTTGGACTTTTATACCACAGTTTTTTACAGTTTATTGTTGGTAAAGGTTTATATTGCACACCAATGCCCATATCATGAGGTCCCATTGGTGGGGGAGGCATGGGCACAGTGGTGGTGGTGGTGCATGTCGGGGGGTCGATGTAGGGGGAGAAGGAGAGGGGTGGGCATCAGGGTGGTCAGTGTGGCCTCAGGGCGAGACTTACATGAAGGTTCTCCCAGATCCGGACACTGTTGTGGTTCACCTGGCAGCTGGCAACAGTGGCCAGCTGCTCAAACCTCATGGTTGCCTCAGCTGCCCACCCCTGGATGCAGGCATCCACCTTTACCTCCACAATGTTGTGAAGGATGCAGCAGGTGCCCACCACTTGTGCCTCCCCACCTCGAGTCGGGCAAGAAGGCACCGCCACTGACCCTTGAGGCATCCAAAGGCTCACTCAACCACGTTCCTGGCATGGTTGAGGTGGGTGTTGAAGGCGTCCCTGCTGGGGTTGAGGTGGCTGGTATAGGGCCGCATCAGCCATGGCAGTAGGGGTTATGCCATATCCACAACTATGCATAGTGGCATGGTGGTGATTGCAACCGATATTTCCTGCTGGGGATGAAGGTGTTGGCCTCCATATGCCCGCACAGGCCGGAATTGTGGAAGACCATGATGTTGCGGGTTCACCCTGACCAGCCCACGTAGATGTCCATGAGCCAGCTTTTGTGGTCCACCAGGGCCTGGAGGACCACTGAGTGGTAGCCCTTATGGTTGATATAGCAGCCAACACTGTGTGGGCAGGCGCAGATGGGGATGTGCACCCAATCCAGGGCATGAAAGCAGTTCAGGAACCCTAACAAGGAGAAACCCTCAATGATGTCATCCAGGTCCCCAACTCAAACGACCCAGTGCAGGAGTATGGTGTTCAGAGCATGGACAACCTGCAGGGATGGAGTGTGTGTGCTCTTGTGAGGGTGAGGCAGGGTGTTCCCAGCCGGCAACCCTCTCCTGGCCCCCCTCCAGCCAGCGACGCCCCCTCCGAGCTCCCCCAGACAGCGACCCTGGTGCCCATGGGCACCTTTCCCCCTTCCCATGGTGGGAGTATGCCCGGCTTACCTCCAAGAGTACCGATACGACAGTGGCCTTGCCCACCCCGAACTAGTGGCCCACTGGAGGCCAGTTTCCATACCGCAATTGTGACTCTTTTCTCGAGGGGGAGTGAAGGTCACATGGTGGTGTCCTGATGCCTTGATGCAGGTGCCAGCCAGTGACACAGCTCCTAGAAGGTGTCCCGGCTCATGCGAAAGTTCTGGAGCCAGGTGGAATCATCCCATTGTCCCAGAACCAGTCGCTCCCACCAGTCTGTGCTGCTGGGGTGCTCTCTTTCAAAGTAATGGGACGGGGTCTTCGAAAGAGTGGGTCAGAATGGCTATTCGCCTTTGCCATGTGGTTCTGTTCTTTCGAAAGGTGGTATATCGATTTCTGAATTTTGATTTTGCTCTTGAGATGGTGGGCTCCCATTTAGACACTGCCAAAATGAGTGCTCTTAGAAAATGGAATATAGACTCTTTTATAAGTTGCTGGAGAGACCAGAATTAAGAATCATTACATTAAATAATAATATCAATTTTACGTGAAAAGGATGTATGATCAAGTCCCGACTAAAAAAAAAAAAATAACAGGAATGGCAGTCTGTCATTGTTCAGCTGTACCATGAAAAGACGAGGTGATGGATATGGTTTAATCAGACCACACTATTAACTTAAAATATACTGGAGAACCCATTAACCAATTGATCAGTGTAGGCATCACCCTTTCCTTAACCATTTCCAAATAACTCTCAGTTCTGCTGCTGTGATCCCATCATCCTCCCCTGGCTTGAGGTGAAAGTGATCCACTACTAAGAACATTCTGTCTTCTAAACACCTGTTATAAGTGATCCCTTAAAAGGACATTTCTATGGGCAGTGGATGCAAGAAACATAAAAAAAACAATGCCTTCCCAAACTGCTTGGCCGGCCCCAACCATACGCCACACCCAAACTGCACCTTTCCCATTCTCCATTCTCCTGGGGGTGCCTGGGCTTCAGCCCTGCACTGCCAGCCCTCCCTATGCTCTGGTGCCAAAGGCACTGGGGGATGGGGGCTGCCCAGCTCCCCACCTACCCTCTCTGTGCTCCGGGAGGAGATGGTCAGGGACAATGCAGCCAGGGGTCCAGAAGGGCCAGGTTTCAGGCCTCCTGGGCTCAAGGGGAGGGGAGGGGCTGGATTGCCCATGCTTGTGATGGTGGGGACTGCCCCTAGAGCAGTGAGCTTGGCTCCCATGGATGCGATGGGCACCAAGGATGGGGTCTTGGGTGGCAGGTGAAGGACTGGAGGCTTGCCTCCCCCATTCCTAGGTTCACCTACCACTCATTGGCATTTTCCCTTTGCCACCAACTAGCCAGACAAAGAGCTGATTCATGTGGTGATAGTGGGGATCATGAAGATATGCTTTTAGATTTTTCATTATTTTCCTTTTGGTAGGTTCTGCATTTCAGCTCTGTCACAGCACAGACTTCAAACGAGAGAAAATGTACCTTAGAAAACCATAGCGAAAGGTTATTGTAAAGGGTTAGATATCACACTCCAAAAGGAAACAAGTTCAGCTCAAAACTTCATAAACGGAGAGTGATATTTAAAAGTGGTTTTGTTCAAAAAGCAATAATGTCTTGTACTATGAAGTTAAATAAATAAATAAAAAATTTCACCTGAAGGGACTGAAACTGGAAATTTATACTTAAAATACAGAAGCTGAAACATTTTTATTATAACAGGCTCTATTCTGTTTTTAAATGTAAAATTATTCATATAAATGCTGTCCCTCTTCTATGAATCAGCACAGATGAACTACTTAGTATGCTGGCCAAGAATGTCAAATATATCTATAGATTTAGAGCAGGTTTTGTGAAGAGCTAGGCTAAAGGTGAGGTTGAATTACGAATATAGACACATTAATTACTTTAAGACCATATATTGAACAGATCTTGTCATTTGCAAGTGCCCTGCAACATGCACAGCATTCTGGCACAAAAAAGCAAGATTCTCTAATTTAATGTCTTTGATATAATTAATACGTTGCAGCCAGATTGTATCATTTTTCTGCTCTGCATGGGAGGATAAAAGAAAAAAGTGTGCAAGGACCCCACCCTGAGTTCCTCACTTGTATATCCCAGAACAAATGGAGTGAATACATTTCCCAGAGAACTGAGACTGCTTGCTCCACAAACCTCAGAATGGGGAGTCGAAAAGGCAAGTTTATCACCGCTATGTGCTGGGTAATAGGGCCTGATGATGGATATGCTGAACTTATTCAAGGAAGGTAGTAGTAGAAACATTCCCTTGCAGACTGGGCGTCTCTGAGATGAATTCTGTCTTCCAGACTCAGAATTCTTCCTGGAACTTCTTTCGAGACACCACAGTTCTGCAATGCATATAGGCCTGTCCTTTAATGGCACTGTTAACTCCAGGATGTTAGTCATTTAAAATATGTTCTCTCTTTATTAACTTTGCTGCCACCTTAAGGCAAATGTGGTTGCTGACATTGGATCAACATAATAGAGACTGAACTACTCACCCATCAAAAAAGGTATCTGTTTCTAATGACACTTTGTATTAATGGGGAATGATAGCTGCAATCCAGAATTCACGTTGAGATTTAATGGCTCCAGAATATGTTATAGTAACTGCACCAGTAATAAGCACAGTGACATATGACTAAATATGACAGACATTCTGATGATAAGCTAATGAACCAGGAGACTGAAAAGAAACTGCCAGTGTGGAGATCTATACTAGCAGCTACAGCTTGGTTTCAAGAGTTAGCATAAAATGGAGTTATAGCATGTGACAAGACCTCCCCCTACTGGTGTTATTGTTGCTGTAACTGCTCTCTGAATCACATTCTGAGTGATGATAAAATATTACACATGGGCCATGCCCACACTACAAAAATAACTTCAAAGTTGCTTATTTTGAAGAACAACTTTGAAGAAACAGACTTCGAAGTTGGGTGTCTATGCACTCCCCACTTCGAAGTTGAACTTCAAAGTAGGGCACTACTCCATTCCCAGGAATGGAGTAAGGACTTTGAAGATAGGCTTCCTACTTCAAAGTAAGGAAAAGCGCGTGTAGATGCTCTGCAGGCTACTTCAAAGTAGCTCCTAATTTCAAAGTTAACTTTGAAGTTAGTTCCTTGGGGAGACACACCTATGGTGAGTTCTGTTCAATGCTGCTGGATGGTGGTAGCCTAAAAATAATGCCTAAGGACACTCCCTTCTGGTAGGTGCTGGGCACAGATATTAGTAATGTACCTCTTAGTTTATTTTTCCCTTTTAGCTTTTCCTCCTTTCCCATAACAGCTGTTGTCTAGAATTTATTTATTAAGGCCTTGATCCTGCAAGTGGTTCTGAATTGGCTGATCCTTTTGACTTCGGTGAGGGTCTATAAGAATTCATCTGATTTTAATAGCAGGTATGATTCGAACCTTAACTTTTGCAAAAACATTTCTCAAAAAACTCTTTTGATTTGCTTCCATTACACTGCTGATACATTTAGCAGTTTAAAATATTTAAGTTGAAGTTTCTTTCTCTCGATTACTTTGTGTCTTTTTAGCAGACATTTGATTCCAGGGCACAAGTGTAAGAATTCCCACTTTATGAGTCATATTTATTGTCTTGTGTAGGAAAGAATGGAAAATGGATCCACATGAGAATATGAAGAATTGGTGAACCATCTGAGGAATAAGAGGGCTGGACTACAGGGATGGGAGATCCTCTTTAGAATGCTGCTTCATGAGGAACATAATCATCAGCAATTGATGCAGGTGCTCTAGGGTCTGTTGTACTTAAATATTTTTATATTTTAAACTAAATAACTGTTTTAGGCTGTTTTTATTTACTATGATAGGAGAGAGAATACACTTTTATATCTAGAAACTCTAAATCTTATACAGATGCTTATGTTATACTATGCGCATTCTCATTTACCTCTGTTTTATAACTCATAAGCTATGGTTACTCTAGTGAGTTTTGCTGACAAAACCCCAGTTTTGTCAACAAAACTCATGGACTGTGCACATACCAAATGTGTTTTGTAGACAGTTTGACAACAGAACTCAGCACTTTCGCTGGCAGAGTTCTGCCTCTCAGCCTTGAGGCATAAAGCTGCTGTTGACAGATTCTGCTAATGAAAAGAAAAAAGGCTGTTTGGATGCTCTGGGGGGCCTTCTGCCAACAAACAGGGCATCCACAACAATGGGCAGTCCTGTCTGTTATGCTTCCAGGTGCCTTTCAATCTGATTTTAGTGTGTGTGGCTGCACTCTGTTGACAGAAGCTTTGTTGGGAAATGTCTTCTGACAATGGCTGCTGTTGACAGAGTGCTGTAGGGTAAACATAGCCAAAATGTTTACCTGAGAAATGGTTATGTCCACAGTTTTGTTAAAGTCTCCATCTTGAATGGTAGTGAGGAGTTGTTTGATGGCCATTTTGGCCACCTTTCTTCTTGGAACTTTGGTGCCCTTTTTACAAGTTTGGCAACTTTTTGGGAGGTGGGAGAAGGTGGGAGAATAATTGGTTAGTGACCTCTAGTCTGTCCAGAGACTATAGGGTATATAAGCCTTGTTCATAGACTCTGGGGTCTGTCCTCTTTAAAATTTGGTCATTGGGAAAGAAGATCTTCATGAGGCAACAACACTAATCTTCACCAGAAGCATTGTAATCCTTATTCTAGCCATCCCTAGCTCAATCCTGATATCTTTATTCTGTTGTCCAAGGTCTGAGTTACTCCTGTATTATCTGCCATCCACAGTAGGAGTTATAGCCCCACCATCTAACTACTGAGACATCAAGGTTTTAGTCCATAGACTTCTGGAATATGCATTGTGTGAATATATTCCAGTTTAACATCTGCAAAGGAAAAGAAGGGTTTGGCCTTCAAGCACATGCAAATCACTAATTTATTTTGTTCATCTCTTAACTTCAGTTAAATAATTTGCCCACTTCGTTTACCTTTATTGTCACTTGCCTTCTTTTACACTGACAGATGTGCATGTGACTTCCCAGCTTGGTTTCATATAATCTTTTAATTTCCTCTCATTTACCTGGGGGTTAAAGGGAGGCATGGGAAGAGAAGTATAGCTAGAAAAAAATCCTCCTTCATCCCCCAAAACCACAACCAATGCTTAAGTCATTTGTTTTCTTTCCTCAAGGTCAGTACTGGTCCTCCCTACTACAGAATGGTTCCAGACGCTACTTTTGTTTGTTATCACTTTGAGAACCAGACACTGGAAACTGAAACGTTTCTTGCCATTTGCACCACTGCCCACAGGGGTTTCCCTGAAAGAAGTGAGACTAATGACAGTCTTGTTCATTCTGCTGCTGCTCTGCTGCTCTGGAGTTGTTGGTCTACTGATTCATCACTGCACTGATTCACCCTTACCTCATGTTCCTAAAACTTCACCTCTGCAATCAGAAATTCAGCAAAAATTTAAATTCTCCAGAAAGTTATCACATCTCAGGGAAGCCTGCCTCTCACTCCTGAAAAATAGGGATATATTTTACTGTGTTGTTTTGTTTCATTTTTGTCCAAGGATTACATAAAATTCTGTGGTCACTGGAGATAGGATTCCATCATGTAAATACTGTCTGATGTATGATACATGACATGAAAGACTACAAAACAGATGACAGATAAGCTAAAATGACGTACAATAAATGAAACAGACAAAAGAGGGATGGCTTGAGTCTCTTCAGATCTCTGGCTCTGTCAAACCTAAGCATCCTATTTCCGTGATTCCTTGCTATGTGGTTTGGAGTTGTTCTGTCTCTCTTCTGGATAAATTAGGACAAGGGAGTGCAGCTTCAGTGATATTTCCTATCTTTGACAGATATGTTTTATCTGTACACATAAGTAGACATATGATATGTTTTTATCTAAGGCTCCAGGCTGAACGAAGAAGTTGCTCCATTGACCAAGTAGTTAAAATGGAGTAAGAGGGAATGAAGGACAGGATGGCAGTAGGTTTGATGTTTTGGGGATCACTCAGATGAATGAGGGGTTCTCTCACAGCCCACTTAATGCCTTTTGGGTCTTTAATGCTATTCTGCTATTGCCCAAGGCCTTGACATCAGCAGGGAAACTACAAGTATACATTCATTCTGGCTTCCACCAATTTTGCTTCCCTTCTGGGGTGACCTCGTCTAGTCCCGAGTCTAGTAGAATCTGTCTATCCCAAATACTACACTGCCAAACACCCAGTCATTTCCACTCCGGTTTGTCACCTCAAAAAAGTGAAATCTGCCCCAGTAATCTTTATTTTGGGGGGTACACAGTGTTGTAAACCACACTGTTTCATGTAAACAATTGGTTAGGGAGGAGCCCCTCAATGGTGTGAAGTGAACTTGAAATTGCCATACCAGTCACTAGTACACAACTTTGTAAATAAATACATTCACAACACCCATATTTATACATATCTCAAAATAACCATAAAAAGCTTGTCAGAATATCACAAACAAACAAACATTATTTGGTATACATTTATACATAACAGCATGCTTTACGTGAGAGGATTAAACTGCCTATTATTTCTTCTCTCAGTATATCTGGGCAATGGATGGGAGGGTAGAGGACAATAGCAAAGGGACACATCAGTTGAAGACACAAAGGAAAGACACTGGAACTTAGGTTAGGAGGAATGGCAAAGGAAAGAGAGTTACACGGGAAACCCAGCTATGTTGGTGGGTTAGTTCATTCATTTGTTTGTTTTGTTTGCTAAATATATGTTGTTGCTCTATGCAAAAGGTTAGCTTGTATTTCCAATGGGTTAATTCTCATTATTGTAGTACCCAAATGTTGCATAACCCCAAAACAAAAATTGCGCTTGGCTTTAAAATTCTACATAAAAATATTGTGGTTTCAAAACAAAATATGCAGGAGCTATGAAACACTATTTTAAGGTGGCCCTCGTTTGTCTTCGTATCTCATTTAGGGAAATCAAAGTAGAAAATGCAAAAAAAAATTATTTACACTACGAGGTTGAAATGTCACTTGAACATATGGCTTCCCTTCCCATAAGCCATAGGTCAGTTTAATGGTAGAGAGCCTCAACAGCAATTTTATCTCTGCCCCAAGATCTCAGAGGACCTGTTTAGTGCAGTTGCTTCAGGAGGTTTAAAGGGACTAGGGAACACATTCCATGCTGATAGAGTGTCCAGAGATTTTGCTAGCAGGCCTCTAACATTTCCCACTTTCCTACTTAGCATGTACAAACAATATTTTTCTATGGCTTATATCGTTGCTAGCTTTAAATGGATTTTTATAGCAACATCTAAAGGCTTTCTTTGTTCCCAAACATATTCCCCTCCCAAATTTCAAAGTTCTGCACCAAATCTGTGAAGTGTTACAAGTGATGATCAAAGCAATGAGAAATTTTGAATGTTATTTTCTCCCTATCAGGTTTCTAGTATAGGACTTCTTTTTTAACTAAAATGTAAAACACCAGCCTCAGTCAGAGACCAAACATGGAAAGTTCCAGCACAAAGAGAGGGAGAGTTGAATGATATAAGCAACTGAACACACGTTAAAATGGGCAATCTTAATAACAATTTTCACTAGCATCCAAAGGAGAAGTGTATTTCACTTCTTTCTCTCTGAAAAACAGTTCAGATGACAATTTAAGATTACATGGTTACATATTTGTAGCAACAGAACAAGCTTCTTTATTATAAATACAGTAAGGTCTCAGAGGATGCAAACCCAGAGTACACGATCCTGCTTTTATGCGACTGACCCTGATTCCTACAGTAAACCCTGGAAACGCGTGATTTACAGTTGTGCTTAACTCGGTCCACTGCCCACCCCCCCGGCCCTGACTTAACCCCCTTGGCTCCTCACAGCCCCAGATCAGCTCCACTCACCACCCGCACATAGCTCCTGCTCACCCGCTACCCCCGCCTCTGGCTGTAGCTCACCACCCCTCAGGCGTGGCTCTGCTTCAACATCCTTGGCCCTGATTCAACCACCTGTGCATGGCTACAGCTCAGCCCCCACACCCATGACCGGCTCTGGCTCCAGATCACCACTCCCTGCCCCACGCAGCTCCATCTCAACCCTCCACAACCACCCTGGTTCAAATCCCTGCAGGCGGCCCTGGTTCAACCTTCCCACGGCCCAGCTCACCACCCGAGCAGGGCTCTGGCTCAGCTCCACTCCTCGCCCCCCTGCAGCCCCAACTCACTGCCAGGATTAGCCCTCCCCAAATATCCTGCACACCAGGACTTACCTTTCTGCTGCTTCCCTGCCTGCAAAACATGTGTTCCTCCAGGGAACAAGCTGGACCCTCACTTACGTGAAATCTGGGTTATGCGAGGGCATGCAGAACAGAACCCTCACATACTCTGAGATCCTACTGTACAGCAATATTTTGTGTTGTAACATAATGAAGTTCCATTAGGAAGCCACAGTACTGTGCACCCAAACCTTATTATGTCATCATATTGATAAAACCTTACCTTGTGGCAATGCAGTGCTAGACTGTAATTTTCTGTAAGCTCCAACAGCTTGTTTGCATCCTGCAAAATAGTTTCCAGCATGTAGTCACTCCAATAATCTGTAAATATTTTGACAATCCCATGACCTAACAATAATCCTAGTCATAATACTGTCAGAGAAAATAAGACTTAATCATTATGCAACAACATTTCTTCAAATAACTGTGCAAAAATTATCTAAGGCTGCTGTGGTAATTTAATCTTATTTTCTTGAATTTAATCAGTTTAGTAATCTTCCAAATTTAATTTTAATACAGTAATTTGATGTAATATTCCCTAATCATATTTCTCAACATTACTGAGTAATATTAGGTATATTTATGCAGCAAAGGGGAGGTCACATATGTCCCAAACTGCAGTTGTAATCTACAGACTGAATGAAGCATGGATAAAGCAAATTTGCATGGTAAGGATTATGTAACTAACTCATTCGTTGTGTCCTAAGAATGGCATTCTCCTCCTTTCTAATGAATTTTGCACAGCAGTTCTATTTATAGTGCAGTATTCTACTTCTCATGCTAAGAGCAGTGTGCTGTTTTCCTACAGGCTACCACAACACAGACTGCCAACTGCACTGTGTCCTAAAGTAGACCTTAGAATGTCCTCTGGTGTTATCTGCAGTGTTTTAAATTATTTCAAGTTACATCAAAATAATACTATTTCCTTCCTCCAGGTATTGTAGGTGAAACATAAGCCAAATGACCCCTGTTACACCAGAGATACATGATGCCAAATCCTGTATGACCACATATTTTAAGATGGATGATGAGTTTCTTAAATAGCTGAACTTTTTAGAGAAATCCCACTCAGTCTACACTAGTGACTTCATGGTTGTCAAAGAAACTGCTTGCAAGAGTGGAGTGAACTGGATTTCCTTCACAGGGCCTACTCAGTGCTGCAACATGTTTTTAAAATACAGTCTTTCAAGTTAGACTCATCTGATAATTACTTTCACTGATTAAAATATTAGTCCAGGAAAAAAATCCGTAGGATATAATTGGAATCCAGTCATTGGCTGCTATGGTCCAGAAGATGCTAAGGACCTTTGGCCCCATCATTTTGGCCCTTGGCCCCACCCCTTCTGCCCTCAGCCTCTCCCCTTCTAGGAGTGAAAAGCCCCCCCCTCACCCTCCACCTACGTAATGGACTTGGCATGACTGTCAGTTTCCTGCTTCAGTGGGACCAATTGTAAGAGTAAGCACCCACCAACATGAATTGTGTTTACTGCCTAGCTTTACTGTACCAGTTCATAAGACTGCATACTCTCAAGATTATTTTCCTTTATTCTGTTCTTTATTATCTTCTAACTTTCTCCATCAACCAAAACATTATTTACCAATCTAATATAATGTAAGTATAGGTAGATTGTGACCATAGCAATATCAGAGGTTGAATCTCTTTAGTCCAGCACCCTTGAGACCCAACTAATGCCGAATTAGAGAATTTGCCAGACCATGGGAGGTCAATATAAACTAGCAGCATTACCAACACTTCCACTACTTACTGGTCCCTTAGAAGACATTTGGGGGTAAATTAAATGTGAATAACAGCACAGAACACTGAAGCCAGGACTGGAGGTGGTACACACACTTTACAGGACCATGGGAAACTTGGCCGCACCCACAGCAAGTGATTGTACAGCTAATTAAATGATGCTGTACAAGAGAATGATGGATTAGAGAGGTTCAGCCTGTAAAATATTTCAGTGTAATTTTATGACTTAGACGATAAAATCTTTGGTTCAGGGACTAATTTTTGTTCTGTATTTGTATGGCAGCTAGTGCAATGGGGGCCCCATCAGTGTGTTTTGTTCAATGACAGTGAAAACAATCACTACCAGCAAAAATGTCTTGCATAGTTCTACATATTTTATGTAACTAATGATATGTTTAGTACCTGAAACAAGTTATTTTATCATGTACAGACACAATATAATTTAGCTTTACAATTGGAAGATTGCATCTGAGCCTTTGGGTTGAGCGAAGCTCCTAAATATTTGAGGAATTCAGCATTCAGAAAAGAATCTTCTGTCTTGATCATGTGCTATACAAATTATTACAGTAACTTACTTTTTCCTTTTTTGTTTAAACCATTAAGAAAACAATGAACAAAATGTTTATTTAAAATAGTCAAGTTTTTCCTGCTTACTCTTAATTTATTAAAGCCAGTTGGCATCTGGTTTATATTTTGTGACATTAGGCCCCCACGTTTACAGTGTCACAGATGTAACATCACTTTAAAGCTAGCTGGCCACCACTAGCAGCAGGCTCAAAAATGCCAACTGCTGTTCTAAATTATAAGGCAAGTTATACATTCAGATATACCCATGCAAACCTGCCATACAATGTCTATTAGATCTATCCATAACTGCAGCAGTAGTCTTAAAAAATCATCTGCGGCAAAATTCTCCTTTGATTGTGCATGTTACTTTTAGCCTTTACTAGGTCCTCAAGAAATTTTTTCCCCTTCCACAATATTCAGTTGCTATTCTTCACTGCCATAATAATCATTTGCAGAGCTTTTTTTTTTTTTTTTTTCAGATAGCTCCCTGCCTCTATCACCCAGCCAATCGCAGGTGATGTACTGGTACTCACCTGAACATTTATATACATTTACCATATTCTACATTTACCATATTCTACATAAGACAAAATGACCCCAAGCAATTCCAGTACTAGGGTTCTCTTCTCACTATTAGTAGACCTTCACTGGTGCTCAGGGATAGGAATATCCCATATTTTAGAGAATTATTGATACCTATGAGCAACTTGGGAAGATTTGACTGAATATTTTTGCACAGATATATGCAATGGAAAAATAAATTAGACATCTTGCTAAATTGTCATCCAATTATTTTTTCTGTTTTGTTTAGATCACAATTCCCCGTGACTTTTACCAGCAATTATGGAAAATATGGTTAGAATATTTTTATTTATATTTTAATCAAATAAATTTGTTCATCATCATCTAACAAATAATGAAAAGGATTCTCAAGGAATCCATTTTGGAGCACTTGGAAGAGGGAAAAGTGATCAAAAGTAGTCAACTTGGACTTAGAGTCCTGCACGTGGGATGGAAGAATCCAAAGCATTGTTATAGGCTGGAGACCAAATGGCTAAGCAGTAGTACAGTGGAAAGGGACCTAGGGATTATAGTGGATGAAAGGCTGGATATAAGTAAACAGTGCACCCTTGTAACCAAGAAGGGCAATGGCATACAGGGGTGCATTAGGAGGAGCATTTCGAGCAGATGGACAGAGGTTGATTGTCCTTTCCATTTGGTACTGGTGAGGCCAAATCCATAGTATTGTGTTCAATTTTGGGCTCACCCAGTATAGCAAGGATGTGGATGTGCTACAGCAGGTTCAGTGGAGGGCAAGAAAATGATTAAGGGGCTGAAGCACGTGACCTTTGAGGAGAGGCTGAGGGATTTGGGCTTATTAGTTTACAAAAGAGAAGACTGAGGGGTGATTTAGTAGTTGCTTTCAACTTCGTGAAGTGTGCTCTAAAAGGGATGAAGAGAAACTGTTCTCAATGGTGACAGACAGCAGAACAAGGAGTAATGGTCTGAAGTTACAGGAGGAGGGGAGTAGGTTGGATATCAGGAAAAACTACTTCACCAGGAGGGTGGTGGAGCACTGGAATGCATTGCCTAGGGTGGTGGTGGAATCTTCATCCCTGGAGGTTTTTAAGTCCTGCCTTGACATAGTCATGGCTGGGATGATTTAGTTGGGGTTGATCCTGCTTGGGGCAGGGGAGTGGACTCGATGGCCTCTTGACTTTGATCTTCCAGCTTTCTGATTCTATGATTTATGATTCTCTGACATGTCTACCATACGTTTTATTTTATTTTTTGCACAGAAAAAACAAAGTCAAACATAGTATACTTTCTTGGCAAGCAAATTCTTGTTTTCTAGTGTACTTTCATAGAGACAAAAGCACTTCAGCATAGCTTTACTTCCCTTAATCTGTTTGATATTAATCTGGAGAAATATTTATTCGGCAATACAAATTTCCCACAGAATTGACTTTTAATGCAGTGAATGTTGTAATGGCCAAAGACATTGGTTGCTTTCGGGAATTGCTGAAATGGGTTATGAGATAAATTTTTCTGAGAGAAGAAACATTGCAAAGTTCACCAATTTTAAATCAAAAAGTCACATATTCAATAGGCTTTTAGAGATATTGGAATATTTGTTCTTTTTCTCATGAAACAAGAAGTAAACTGAACATTTGGCATAACCTCAAATGTGACATGAGCAGAATATGATACAACCATGCCACCTCTTTTGTTAACACATCATCTTGTAAGCTAATCAGAATTGGTCCTCTTGCTATTTTCACAATGAAAAGTGTCACTCTTTCCCCATTGACCCAGTATTTGACAATGTCACAGAATAGTTAATTCAGTTGGAATTAGTCTTGCTTCCAGCAGCAGTTTGGACATGATGACCTCCATCCAACCATATGATTCTATGAATAGAGTTAGATATCACTAACCACCTTGAGAGGCCCAACTTTCAAATAAAATATAAAGGGTCCCAAAGACTCATGAATGTGTTTGCTCCAGCCAGTGGGTCTAGCTAAATTTCACCTTGGGTAGTTGTATGTAGCCATCTTTCATAGGATTTGCCGGTGGTATTTCAAGCTCTTGTATTCAGTAGCTCTCTACTTGTGGTATTTCTGCATTTCACAAACAAGTAAAGTATACAACATACTCATGATGTACAAGTCTACCTCTTTTGAATGTGTTTTTAGCTTTGGTGGGCTGTGGGTCTTGTTATTGTGAATAAGCTTAGGTTCACAGATAATTTTGCTCTGAAGTTCCTGGTCATCTTGATTTTTTCCATGACTGAGCTCCATATAACAGAGCCATTCCTTGTGAAAACTGAACGTGTGTTTTGTTCAAGAAGTTGACAGCACCATTTTTAAGTGTATCAGAAATGTAATAGGTTATATTTAAGTATGCACATATTTTTCTCATTGATTTGAATTTACTATTGCTGATTGTTTTCCGTGTCAAAATTACAGGAAAAATTACGCTTACATTAATTCCTACTTAGTCATAATCAGGAGGTACTAAAACTTCATGAGAAACTCTGAAATGTGAGTTTAGTGTTTGTAAGAGTCATACCGTACATTTTTTTAACCACTTTTGTCCCAAGAACATGAAAGAAGTTGCTGAGGATACCCAGAGCTGTTAGCCACCCTGCCACCCCTTTGCTTCAGCAACAGAGTATATTTGCAAGTGATCAATCTGTATGGCTGGCTCTACATGATCCCCATCCTTTCAGAAGGGGCATGCTAATGAGCGGGTTTGAAAGATGCTAATGAGGTGCTCCATGAATATGCAATGCCTTATTAGCATAATGGCGGCCACAGCAACTCGAAAGTGTGGCTTTTGAATCGTGGGCCACCCATGAAGACGGGGACCTTAGGAAAAGATGCCCCCAGTTTTCAAAAGCCCCTTCTTCCTAACCCCAGATAGGAAGAAGGGGCTTTCAAAAACTGTGGGGTCGTTCAGGAAGGTCTCCATCTCCACGGGTGGTGTGCGATTCGAAAGCTGCACTTTCAAATATTCGCAGCTGCCATTATGCTAATGAGGCGCTGCATATTCATGGAAGCGCCTCATTAGCATCTTTCAAACCCGCTCATTAGCATACCCCTTCAGAAAGGAAGAGGTGAGTGTAGACACAGGTTATGTGAGCTTCCTACCACACCAGGCTGTTCTCTCCATCAGCAAATTCCTACCAGCTCTGCCAGCACAGACCTAAGTTGAAAGTAGGAGTTTGCTGATGAAGACAGTCTAATGTGGCAGGGAGCCGACATATTTCCTAATCACCTCACATTGGCTACATCTACACGTGCAGCCAACATCGAAATAGTCTATTTCGATGAATAACGTCTACACGTCCTCCAGGGCCGGCAACGTCGATGTTCAACTTCGACGTTGCTCAGCCTAACATCGAAATAGGCGCAGCGAGGGAACGTCTACACGTCAAAGTAGCACACATCGAAATAGGGATGCCAGGCACAGCTGCAGACAGGGTCACAGGGCGGACTCAACAGCCAGCCGCTCCCTTAAAGGGCCCCTCCCAGACACAGTTGCACTAAACAACACAAGATACACAGAGCTGACAACTGGTTGCAGACCCTGTGCCTGCAGCATAGATCCCCAGCTGCCGCAGAAGCAGCCAGAAGCCCTGGGCTAAGGGCTGCTGCCCACGGTGACCATAGAGCCCCGCAGGGGCTGGAGAGAGAGCATCTCTCAACCCCCCAGCTGATGGCCGCCATGGAGGACCCAGCAATTTCGACGTTGCGGGACGCGGATCGTCTACACGGTCCCTACTTCGACGTTGAACGTCGAAGTAGGGCGCTATTCCTATCTCCTCATGAGGTTAGCGACTTCGACGTCTCGCTGCCTAACGTCGAAGTTAACTTCGAAATAGCGCCCGACGCGTGTAGACGCGACGGGCGCAATTTCGAAGTTGGTGCCGCTACTTCGAAGTAGCGTGCACGTGTAGACGCAGCTATTGTGAACTCGAGCCTCAAGATTCCAAAGATGTTTCTCTTCAATAAATGTCCCCTGTTAAAGAGCTTGTATGTCACAGCCTATTAAATTCTGGGTAAATTCACTTTCTTTTCAAAACACACCAGTGAACTGGATTTATAATAAAAATGAAACAAGATTTTTTTAATGAAAGAATTATGTATGAAGTGTTACCTAGTAAACAAGATGAAATGCAGAACTGATAATAAGCAAATAAAAGATGAAACATTAATCTAACCCTTATCCAAACAATCTATCATGACACTGTTTTAAATCAAGAAGGTTCCTCTTGCACACAAAGTTCCTTTTCAGCTTTCTACTGGTCAGTCTGGCTAGATTATATCACAGAGATCATATCACTTGGTTTCTTTGTCCCTTAGGATGAAAGCTATAGATGGAGCCTTTGTTTCTTACATTCTCAATAGGATGTCTTTGTCTTACAAGTCAGGAAGGTCTCCTGAAGATTTGGTCTTCTTTGTCTCTCTGAAGTACAGGAACCACAATAAGTCTGTCTCTCAAGTTCATCTTGATGCCTTTTTTTTACTGATCATATATAAAATCCAATAAACCCACATTTCTGGGGCAAGCTTTTTGATCTTGATCAGCTATCTTCTTTTAACTAGATCTAGTAGTATAATACAGAGGGAATTAATAACTTCGTATCTAATATTAATGCATATTGTTTATAATCATATTAACATGTTATAGAATCACAGAATCATAGAGCACTAGAACTGGAAGGGACCTCAAGAAGTCATCGAGTCCAGTACCCTGCCTCTTGGCAGGACCAAACACCATCTAGACCATGCACGATAGATGTCTATCTAACCTGCTTTTAAATATCTCCAGTGATGGAGATTCCACAAACTCTCTAGCTACCTTATTCCAGAAGACTTATTCTATGAGAGATATTGACCACGTCTACACAGGCAGTGTTGGCGACAAAATTTGATGAGTGTCTAAACAGCTAAAGTGCTCTGTTGAGAGTTTGTTGACAAAACTCAGTTGTTCAGCCAGCAGCGTTATACCTCTCCCCAATCAGGTATAGCACCTTTGTCAACAGTGTTCTGTTGACAGAGTGTCCCTGTAGACACTTCTGTAAACAGAGAGGGCTTCCAGTTCCCTAGACAGTCCTGTTTGCAGAGCTTCCAGTCAGCAGTTCTCTCAAGAGAGAGCAGGACTGTGTGACTGCTCTCTGTTCACAGAGTGGATTGCTCTCTCAATCTGCTGACAGGTGTTTTCTCTTCACAGAAGTTTTCTCAAGGGTTCTCTGTCGACAGAAGCTGCTGTGTAGACATAGCCATTTTGTACAAATATTGTAATAATGTGTAGGGTCTGAATACAGGTGTTCCTATGTCTATGCTGTTCTTTTTGCACTGTGGAAAGATTCATCTGTAGAACACTGGAAATCTTTTATGACTTTGGTAATCTTGAGTTAATTATATATTTTAAATTTAAATTTATGGCCATTCTTAAATGATGTTCTTTAATATGGTTCAGTTTCAAAGTTGGAAGATTTGCCTAGTGGAATCCCATAAAGGTGTGCCATCTTTCTGGTACTATTCAACATTTTCTTTAGTGACAGATACTTGAATGAAGAATGTGCTTACCAAATTTGTTGATGACACCAAACTGGGAATGGTTGCAAGATCTCTGAAGGCAGGGTTAGATTTCAAAATGAATTTAACAAACTGTGGAGAATTGGTGTTAAATCAACCAGAGGAAATCCAGTAAAGACAAATGCAAAGTACCATACCTGGGAAAGAAAAATCAAATTCACAAAACCAACATGGGGAATAGTCACACTGCTGAACAGTATCTGGGAATTATGTGATACCACAAATTGAGTATGAGTCAACAAAGTGATACAGATATAAAAAATAATATTTTATCATTCTTGTGTCTATTAACAGATGTGCTGTGTCAGGCATGAGAAAGACATGAAGATATTTACCAGATTTCAAAAAGCAACCCAAATGATAACAGGATTGTCATTAGCATCTGCCAAAATCCCTCATTACCATGCCCCTCTGAAAGGAGGGGGCAGGGGGGCTAGTTGGCCACAGCCATAAAGCCATTTCAAAATAGAGCAATTGGACACACTGGCTATGTCTACACTAGCAATGTATTTTGAAGTTAATTTTGAAATGAGGCCCCCTTTTGAAAAACACCGCAACATGTCTATACATGTTGGCTGTGTCTACACTTACACTCCTCTTTTGAAAGAGATATGCCAGTGAGGGAAATCAAAAATGCAAATGAGGTGCAGACTTGCATATCTGGCACCTAATTTGCATATTCTTATTTCAAAAGAGCTTCTTTCAAAAGAAGAAAACCATTGTAGACCCTGCTGTTTTGAAAGCAAACCCCATCTTCAAAAGAATCCTTCTTCCTATAAAAAGCGATATGACTATATATATAAGAATATGCAATATATATAAAAGAATACGCAAATGAGGTGTCATTTTGAAAAAAGGTGATCTTTCTAAATCCAAATAGGAATAAGGGTCTTTCAAAGACTGGAAGGGTCCTTTTGAAGGGAGCCCATCTACATGGGGCAGCACGCAATTCAAAAGCAACACTTTCAAATCACTGTGGCTGACATTATGCTAATGAGACACTGCATATTCATGACAGTGCCTCATTACCATCTGCCAAAGTGTCTCATTAGCATCCCCCTTTCAAATGTGGGGGGTTAGTGTAATATATAACCATTAAGAGATATTTAGAAAAGTGAAACACACACAAGTCCATGGGTCTAGATTTAGTTAATCCAAGGTTACTGAGGGAATTAGCACATGTCATTGCAGAGACTTTGGCTATCATCTTTGAAAACTCATGGAGATCATGAGAGGTCATGGATGATTGGAAAAAGGCGAATATAAAGCTGATCTTTAAAAAAGGAAAGGACAAACCAGGAAACTATAGACCAGTCAGCTTTACCTCAGTCCCTGGAAAAACCATGGAGGAGATCCTCAAGGAATCCATTTTGAAGCACTTAGAAAAGGGGAAAGTGATCAACATGCATTCAGCAAGGGTCAGTCATTCCTGATGAATCTGGTTAGCTTATTTGATGAGCTAAATGACTCTGTGGACATGGAGAAGACAATGGATGTGAGATGCCATGACTTTAGCAAAACTTTTGACACAGTCCCCCACAACATTCTTGCCCATTATTTAAGGAAGTATGGATTGGATATGTGGACTGTAAGATGGATAGAAAACTGGCTAGATAGTCAGGCCCAATGGATAGTGATCAATGTCTCATTGTCTGGTTGGCAGGCAGTTTCAAGTGGAGTGCTCCAAGGGTCGGTTCCAGGACAGTGTTGTTCAGCATCTTTATAAATGACCTGGATGAGGAAATGGATTGCACTCTCAGCAAATTTGCAGATGGCACTAAACTAGGGGATCAGTTAGATACATTGGAGGGTAGTGGTAGGGTCCAAAGTGACCTAGATAAACTAGAGGATTGGGCCAAAAGAAACCTAATTAAGTTCAACAAGGAGAGAGTCTTGAACTACAGGCTGGGGGCCAACTGGCTAAGTAATAGTGCAGCAAAAATGGACTTGGAGATTACAGTGGATGAGAGGCTGGATATGAGTCAACAATGTATCCTTGTAGCCAAGAAGGCTAAAAGAATATTGGGGTGCATTAGGAGAAGCATTTCCAGCAGATCTACAGAAGTTACTATGCCCCTCTATTTGGCACTGGTGAGGCCACATCTGGAATATTTTATCCAGATCTGCACCCCCTCCCCTGCCCAGTATAGGAAGGATGTAGATGTATTGGAGTGGGTTCAGCAGAAGACAAAGAAAATTATTAGGGAGCTGGAGCACATGACTTGTGAGGATAGGCTGGGCTTATTTAGTTTGCAGAATAGAAGAGTGAAGGACAATTTGATAGCAGCCTTCAACTTCCTTAAGAGAGGCTCTAAAGAGGATGGAGAGAGACTTTTATCAATAGTGATGGATGACAGAACAAGGAGAAATGGTCTGAAGTTACGGGGGGCGGGAGTGGGGTGTAGGTTGGATAGGAAAAACTATTTCACCAGCAGGGTGGTGAAGCACTGGAATTCTTTACCTAGAGAGGTGGGGGAGTCCCGGCTTAAGAAAGACCTGTCTGGGATGATTTAGTTATGGTTGATCCTGATTTAGGCAGGGGGCTAGACTAGATCACTTCCTAAGGTCTCTTCCGGCCCTAGGATTCTATGATTCTATGGCTTGGTGAAATGCATCCTAGAATATTCAAGGAGCTAACTAATAAAATATCTGAGCCGTTAGCCATTATATTTGAAGAGTTATGAAGAATGAGAAAAAATCCAGAAGAATGGAAAAGGGCAATTATAGTGTCCCTTTATAAAAAGGGAAATAAGGAGACCATTGAGCTTAACTTCTGTACCAGGAAAGATAATTGGGTAAGTAATTAAGACATCAATTTACAAATATGTAGAAGATAATAAGGTGATAAGTAGCAGTCAATATGGATTTGTAAAGAACAAATTACGTGAAACCAGCACGATGGCTCTATTTGATAGAATAACAATCCTTATGAAGAGAGAGAAGCAGTACATGTGGTTGACCTGGAGATTAGTAAAGTATTTAACACAGTCTCACTTGACATTCTCATTTAAAAACTAGTTAAACACAACCTAGAGGGGGCTAACATAAGGCAGATGCATAACTGGTTGGATATCCTTTCTCAGATAGTTCAAAGTCTTGGTGAAAGGGCATAATAAGTGGAATTATGCAGGGATCAATTTTGGAACCAGTTCAGTTACCTAGGGAGGTGGTGGATTCTATAGTTCTATAATGTCATCATAAACTACTTTGATAATGTCATAGATAGTATGCTTCTTAAGATTGCAGGTCAGACCAAGCTGGGAGGGGTTGCAAGAGCTTTGGAGAATAGGAGTATAGTCAAAATGATCTGGACAAAATGGAGAAATGGTTGGAGGTAAATAGAAAATAATAGCAAAGACAAATGCAAATTATTCTACTTAAGAAGAAACCATCAGTTTCGCACATACAGAATGGGAAATCACATCTGGGAAGGAGTCCTGGAGAAAGGGATTTAGGGTTGTAGTGAACCAGAAGAGAAGCATGAATCAACACTGTGACACTTTTGCAAAACAAAACAAAATGAAACCACCATAATTCTGTGATGTAATAACAGGAATGTTGTAAGCAGTACATGAGAAAGAATTCTTTCACTTTACTGTGCATTGATAACATCTTAGTTGGAATACTGTGTCCTGTTCTGGGTGACACATTTCAGGAAAGATATGGAGAAATTGGAGACTGTCCAAAGAAGATCAACAAAAATTATTAAATATCTTGAAAGCTTGACCAGTGAGGGAAGATTGAATGAACTAGGTCTGTATTGTCTGGAAAAGAGAAGACTGAGAAGGGACATGGAAACAGTTTCAGATACATAAATGATAGTTAGAAGGAGGAGGGAGAAAAATTATTTTCTTTAACCTCTGATGATAGGGCAAGAAACAAGGGGTTTAAACTGCAGTAAGGGAGGTTTATGTTGGACACTATGAAAAGCTTTCTGAGCTTTAGGGTGGTTTAACACTGAAATATATTACCTAGGGAGATAATGGAATCTTCATCACTGGACATGTTTCAGAGCAGGTTAGAGAAACAACTGTCAAGGATGTTTGTGATGGTGGTTGGTCCTGCACGACTGGACTCAATGACTTGTAATGGCTCCTCCCAGTTCTATGACTCTATGGCTATGTCTACACTAGCCCCAAACTTCAAAATGGCCATGCAAATGGCCATTAAGTTTACTAATGAAGTGCTGAAATACATATTCAGTGCCTCATTAGCATGCGGGCGGTGGCGGTGGTTCGAAATTGATGTGGCTTGCTGCCGCACGGCTCGTTCAGATGGGGCTCCTTTTCGAAAGGACCCCGCCTACTTTGAAGTCCCCTTATTCCCATCTGCTCATAGGAATAAGGGGACTTTGAAGTAGCCAGGGTCCTTTTGAAAAGGAGCCCCATCTGGATGAGCTGCGCGGTGGCGAGCCACATCAATTTTGAAGCGCCGCGTCCACCCGAATGCTAATGAGGTGCTGAATATGTATTTCAGCACTTCATTAGTAAACTTCGAAATGGCCATTTGTATGGCCATTTCGAAGTTTGGGGCTAGTGTAGACATGGCCTATGATCTGCAGTTAAATGTAATAGTGCCTGCCCATACATCACATTTTGTGAGGAAAACCCATTATTAGGGACAATCAGGAAGGAGACTCATTCTAGCATCATAGCTGAAAGTAAAATTAGGCCTAAATAGCAAAATAGTCTGAAGCTGTGTGATAAGAAAAAAAAGAAAGAAAAAAAAAAGAAATCTCTCTGGGTTAATGATACCGTTAGCTTGTTTAAAGATATTGTAGGCAGAGAGAAGTGTGCCTAATCCAGTTGCACCGATTTCTCTCTCTGCTGGAAACCAGTGGCTGGGTCTAGAAATATAATACCAGTGCCATTTTGCTATCCAAACAAAAGGCAACACTAATAAACAATTGACAGCATTCTGTGTTTATTGGGGCAGCACTGGATCCGATAAAGCTAAAATGCAGACCAGGAGATATTTGTGACAAAAATATAACATTTCATCCCATTTTCTCTGATGGTCTTTGATCAACTGAATTAATATTCAGTGCTTCAGTTCAGCCTGATCTCCGCCTGACCTTTGTGATATGAAGTTCCCTGGATCTTTAGGAAATCTGCACTTCAAATTGCCCACAGTTACAAACATGACTGCACTTTGAAGTATGATGCTTTGAAATTGCCAAGGGAGAGAATTAGTCCAATGATGTGCTGCATATTCACCACAGCACTTCATTACTAATCTCCTATCACCCTGATTACCATGCCCCCTTCGAAGTACCGGGTAAGTGTTGACATGGCCATTAAGTGCTATCTGCTGCAAATCTGCACTGCTGGTGGAAATTTCATCCCAAAAGTGTGTAATAAAAATAGCATTGGAAGATATCGTGAGGCTCCCGCTGGATTTCAAAGTCTTGCAGCAATAATGAGGATACAGCATATTAGTAAACTAGAGATGTGGCCTAAAATGTTAATATTAGGGGGAAAAATGTTTCAGATATGTTGTGATCTAGAGTTCCAGTTAAGCAGCAGAAGAGTGGCATCTACTCAGCTGATCAAAGATTCAAACAAGATAGAATCAAAGCGTTTCTTCCAAAATTGTCACTTTGTTTTATTATATGCAGGTGCATTATGATCACTTTAGTGTGCCATAAAATGGCATCCTTTTGTCATATAGTTTTCTAAAAATGAAGGTCTCTGCTTCCAGGAACAGCTTATTACTCTCTCTTGTAGGAATTACTTTGCAGCACTGTTTCACCCTTTCCATGTGAACCCCAGCCGTGTACGCACATATTGCTTTTTGCTGTTATCCAGAAATCTATGAAATCCAATTAAATAGGTAACATGAGTACAATTAAAGAAGGAAAAAGCAGATTTCTTATCTTAAGCTGTTAATAATAGTATGTAAACACACAAAGGTACCAAGCAGTCACACTAAATTGTCACAGCTAGACATCACAATTGTTTTTCAGAATGATAACAATAAAAAAAAACCTTCAGATTTTATAATATATAATGAAGTAATGTCAAAGTGAGTAAATAATAAAAAAGCTTTAGACTCTGCTAATGTATTTACCAGCTCTAGTTATAAATGTCAATCTCAGTTGAAGATACAATACTCAAGAGGATCACAATATTAGTAAAAGGATGAAAAGGAAAGAATGCCAAAGAGTATTGTGGGAAAGGAATGATTTATTTTATGGCGCTGAAGAAAGTCAAATCAAAAGAGATCAAAGGTAAATATTTGGAAAGCTCTCTGTGTACATAAAATTTCAATGGATGTGAAGGATACACAATTTATACAAACATCTGTAGAGTGAAGGACATTCTTGGGGTTTTACCTTCTCCACAATAGCCTAGAGCTTTGTCTGCTTAATTTTGATAGGTTAAAGGAAGACTGCTAAAAACAAAACAGAACAAAACAACAAACACCACCTTTGGCGCAACTTTGAGACACTGTCTCATGATGACATAGTGATTGGCCAGATTCTGGAATAAATCTCAATATGGGATGCAAAAGGCCCGTCACATACCCAGATTGGTTTGCAATATAGACCATACTTCTCATGGGGAGTGAGTTATTTTGTGGGTAGCATCCTCCCCTTCATGGAAGGAAAAGTAAAGAATCCTGGTATCTGCTGAACCAAAAGATATTGGGCATTGCAGAGAACAGTGTAGTCTACTGCTCATAGTGATTCTTGAATATGATTTTTTCTGAATAAAATATATTCTTCCCACCCACACAGCAAAACAAAACAAACCCTCACTTCTTTCTTGTCTCTCATTATCACTATTTGTACAGGTCTGCAACAAGTGTTTGGGAAGAATGTTGTCAAGAAGCTATTTTGGGACACTCATAAAAATGTAACAAATTATCCCACATGAAGAGTTTTGTGTGTGGGAAAAATTGTTAGGTCCTGCTCAGATTGCTGTTACAGAAATGGAGCCCAGCTTTTGGTTCATTTTAGCCCTCCCAGTTAGTTTATATTGCAGCATATTTTCAAGGCTATTTCATAAAAGAAGCTGGTCAAAAACTCACCCTGTTAACAATAGCAACGGAGGGTCCTGTGGCACCTTATAGACTAACAGAAAAGTTTTGAGCATGAGCTTTCGTGAGCACAGACTCACTTCATCAGAGTCTGTGCTCACGAAAGCTCATGCTCAAAACTTTTCTGTTAGTCTATAAGGTGCCACAGGACCCTTCGTTGCTGTTACAGATCCAGACTAACATGGCTACCCCTCCGATACCTGTTAACAATAGTCTCACAAGAACTAGTCCCCTGTTTTCCATCTGATCAGTGAATAAAATATCCAGAATTGCCTACAGCTTATTTGAATGTATTAAGTTTTCACTGAAAAAAATATATATATTGGAAAATTTCATAAAGGGTTGAGTCACCAGTGCAATACTTCCACTGTCATATCAGGAAAAAGTAATGTTATATACCAAGTTTGTACTTGAATAAAAAATTACACAAAATGCAAGGCAACAGTACATTGGCCCTCAATATTGAGACAATCACTGGAACCAAAATAGTTCCTGATGATAAATTAAATTCTGCCATCACTCTGAGAATATTGCTCAGAATTTATGACAGCACTTCCATAAATGGCACCACTGTGTTAGTTCATCAAAGGATAAGCCTCAGTCACAGCAGTACGCACACTATTAAGATGAGTTAATTCAGTGGTTCTCAACCATGGGTATGGGTACCCCTGGAGGTACTCAGAGGTCTTCCAAAGAATACGTCAACTCCTCTAAATATTTACCTAGTTTTAAAATAGGCTACATAAAAAGTACTGACAAAATTAGTACAAACTAAAATGTCATAAAGGTATAATACTACTCTATATATTATATATTGACATGAAAGTGCAATATTTGTTCTTCAATTTAATTTTTTATTTTAATTTATGGTAAAATAATAAAAAAAATTCAGGAATAGTGTGCTGTGACACATTTGTATTTTAATCTGATTTTGTAAGGAAAATAGGTATTAGAAGGCATGAAATACGAAGGTATGTAAGACAAATCAGACTCCTGAAAGGGGCACAGTAGTCCGGAATGGCTGGATTAATAATAGCTACACATCACCATTTTATTCTCCTGGTGTTCAGAACTGCTAGGATTTTTCTCAATGTATTCACAGCACACCTCTCCACTGTCTTTTCAATATGTGGTCTTGTTATGTGGTCACCACACTAGCCTGCGAGCAGCTACCTTATGGGTCAGGGCATGGGAAATATTTTCGCAAGTATAAGGGTGCAGTAGGTTAATATATATTTCAGACTCAACTGTCCAAAGTCCAAAAGCAAGGTAAAGGAAAAATGTTTAACAGATGAAGAGTTTTGAGAGCAGTCCCATAGCAGTCATTGTCTAGAACTCCTTTGAGCTGTGGCTAATAAATAACCTACACTTACTGATGGGATATTAAGAAACTACCAGAGATAAATTGACATGTTAAGAAATAGATTCAAAGTGTGGAGCATAGAAAATGAAGGGAGATTTTATTCTACGTAATTGGGCTGATTCACAGCAAATACAATATTATATGTACAAATACATAGTAAAATAGGTTGACAGTGGAAACATGCACTTTAAATGGAACAGAATTTTTAAAAAGGACAATCTTGAAACATACCTGAAGTTAAGAACAAACACTTCACTAAATGTCCAGAAACATGTGGAAGAAGAATTATAAAGTGAATTTAGCAACAGACCATATGTTGAGAACAGCTGAATAAATCTCTCTCAATGTTTGGGATGTCAGATCACAGAAAGCTGGTAACTTTACTTCTGAAGGGGGAAGCATATAGGTATCACAAAAGAAAAGTGATGTAATCATTTGTTATTGCATGTCATAGTTCAAGTTGTAAACCATTTTCCTTTATAATCTGGTTTTCATATTTTTCAGCCATTTTCGATAACAGGTATTTGTCTTTTGCAGCCAAACTGCTTAAATATTTTACTCTATGTAGTAAATATGGTATTTTAATAATATGTAAAGAGTTATTTTAGTAATGGCTGTTTAGATTAATATTATGTACATATAATTATAAGTTGAAGCCTATTCTACATACTCATCATTTAGGTTCTAAAGGGCCAATCACTATGAGATGAGTGTTCATAAGTGAAACTCTTCTCTATAGGGTATGATGCACATTTAGAAAGTTTGTTTTGTTTTGAGCATACCTTCCTGCTTGATTAGTAGCTTGCTGCACAAATACTAACATTCAGCTACTTTGCGCTCGTAGATACAACTCAACATCAGTGAGAATAACAGAAGTGAACCAACATAAGGTATTACTAAGATGCCATTGATTTTATGCATTCATTTTTGGGTCTAGGGGATAGAAACAGCATCAGATTGACCAGTATGATCAGTTAGTTGTGTTGCAGGAGTAATGAGAAAAAACTGGAATATATAATTATTCTGGCCAATGCACAATATTGATTCTTTCATCTCTGTTTAACATCCTACAATCTTTCAGTGAGAGGCCAATATCTGGTAAAATAATCTGAAAGTGCTCCAGTGACTACCATATTTTACAATCATTTATTTCTGTGTAAAGGTGACATAAAATGCTATGACTGATTTAAGTGGGAGGAACAGTATCATTCATCATTACTTCATACCAATGGCTCCCAATCTGGGATCCACAAACCACTGGGGTTAATGGGAGTACTGCATTGGGTCCATAACAAAAAAAATGTTCATAGAAAATAAGTTTTAAATAAATTGCAAAATTAAAATGAATTATTATTTTAAATTAAATATCTCCCAATAAGGTTATTAATTACCTTATGAAAATCAATGCTGTGGTTTCTTTTTTCCTTTAATGAAGTTTACCTAGCAGCTAGAAATGGGAGTCCACTAATGGTTTGGGGGGTGATTAGGGGTCCACACTAGTGAAAAAATGTGGGGAACCACTGCTTTATATCCATGTTGCTTTTGTACCAATGTATTTGATTACACGAGGTGAATGAAACAAGACCTTAAAATCAGTGTATTTTCCAAAGGCAAAGATTCCTGAAAGTCAAACTGATATGATCAAAGGATATGAACAAAAGAATATAGCTGTTCTTTGACTAAAGTGAAAGGAAAGCAAAGGTTTTCTGTAACTATATGAAGCTGTGACACTGTTATCTGAAATGATTTATTTTCTTCTGTGATTCTGACACAAGATAGGCTCTTTGAAATTCTCTCTCTCTCCCCCTTTCTGGTTGCACACTTGCTGCAACAAACAACCAAGAAATAAATTTCCAAAGTTAGAACCCAATCTTGACTCATTGCATTATTTCAGAGGATGTGACAATATCTAGCTTCATGGAAAAGTTTTAAAGACATTCGAGCAGAAACTCAACTTACATGCATGTGACAAATTAAAAAAAAATTGTAAAAGAACTTAAAAAGTGCCATCACTGCAGCTAGACGCAGTAAAAAACTATTTTTTTTAAAAAACAGAAGTTAAATTCTATCAAGGAAGATACAAAGGAGCATACACACCATGAATTTAAGTGTAAAATATAATTAGAAAGGCCAAAAAAGAATTTGAAGAACTTCTAGACGTAGACTTAAAGAGTAATGACACTTTTTTAAGTACACCATAGTAAGGAAGGCTGCTAATCAACTGGTGGGGTCACTGGACAGTCAAGATGTTAAGGAGCACCTAAACATTATAAGGACATGATTGAGAAACTAAATGAATTCTTTCCATTATTCTCAATGCCTGAGTGTGCGAGACAGATTTCCAAACATGAGGAAATCTGAGGAACTGACACAGACTGAAATGTTATTTCAGGAGATTTTGAAACGGATAGATAAACTAAACAATAATAAATTACCAGGACCAGATAAAACCAAAGAGTAGTCATGTAGCACTTTAAAAACTAAAAAAAAAAGTACTATGTGATGAGCCTTTAAAGAAGTATGTGATGGCTTTTTGATTTTGTGAAGATGCAGACTAATATACCTGCCTCTCTGTGATAGGACTAGATAGTAGTCACCCAAGATTTCTGAAGGAATTTGAATGTGGAATTACAGAACTAATTATTCTATTTTGTAAATTCTCATTCAGATTAACTTCTGAACTGAATGACTGGATGATAGCTAATATGATGCCATTTTTTGAAAAGGTCTTTAGCTTGACTTCAGTGCTAGACAAATTGGTTGAAACTACAGAAAGAATAAAATTGTCAGATATGTAGAGGACCATAATCTGTGTCCCTGTGTCTTCACGTGCCCCTTCCTTTTGAAAGGGGCATGTTAATGAGCAGGTTCAAAAGATGCTAATGAGACGCTGCAATGAATATGCAGCACCTCATTAGCATAATGGTGGCCTCCGCGATAGTGCGGCTTTTCAAATTGCACACCGCCCATGGAGACGGGACCTTCTGAAAGGACACCCCCCAGTTTTTGAAAGCCCTTCTTCTGATCACCAGATTATTGCATATATTCCACAATCTTCTGTGATTCAACAATTCTATAATCTTATTTAATTCTGTTTGAACATTGTTATAGCTTGAGCTATTAGCCAGGATGGACAAGGATGGTGTCCTTAGCTTCTGTTTGCCAGAAACTGGGAATGAGCAAGAGGGGATGGATCAGTTGGGCTGTGACTACACTACCTCCCTGCTTCAAAGGGAGGATGATAAGTAGAGTGTTGGGAGTTTATTAATGAAGTGCTGGGTTGCATATGCAGCACTTCATTAAACAAACTCCCCCCTGCGGCAGCTCCAAAGTGTTAAACTTCAAAATGCCAGCTTGTGTGTAGCCGCAGCTCACCCACCAGTACTTTGAAGTGCCCAGGGTACTTCGAAGTCCCTTTACTCATCAAAATTTTGTCAAGTAAAATGCCTGTCATGCCTGACCCCAAAGGTGTATATCCTGCACTGTTCTCTGCAATACCCAAGATTCACTGCTCATGTCTGAACAGATATTTTTAGGCATGTAGTGCATGCTGACCCATAACCTTTTACCAGCACATACAGCTGTAAAAAACAGTGAGTGTGAATATAGTCTGCCATTCACTGTACCACATAGCTACACATATTCTGCATGCCAACACAAGTGGTAGACAAAATCTTTAAATTAGGGATGGGGGAACTCTGGGCCAAAGGCCAGACAGTTCACCAGCATTAGCAACTGGCATGCTGCCAGACCCTTTGTTATCTGAGCATTCATAGACATGGATCCCCACAGCTCCCAGTGGTTGTAGTACACCTTTTTTGACCATTGTGAGTGACAGCAAGTGATGGCCCATTCTGCTCTGTTGGCCAAGAAACACAAATTCCAGCCACTGGAAGCTGTGGGGTTCCATGCTTGTGGATACTCAGGTAGCAAATCATCTGGTCACTTGCCAGTAGTTAACTCTGACAAAAGTGTGAGGACAGTGTTCCGGAGGTTTGATGTGAAAACCATTGAGGCTGAGTCCTTGGGGTATCTGAGATGCTGCCTACTTACAAGAGTGAGCAGTAGATGCAAAATAAAATGTCTGAAATTCAGGTGCTCTGGAATAGCTCAAACAACAGTCCTTCAAAATTCTCCACAGTCTTATTCCTTGTAATTTTGCAAGTGCTCCACTTTGGAAGGAATAATCAGTCGCACACATATAAAATGGGGAATGACTACTTATGAAGGAGTACTGTGGAAAGGGATCTTGGGGTCATAGTGGACCACAAGCTAAATAACATGAATCATGAATGAATGGCATGAATCAATGAGTTAAACTTTCAGCAAGAGAAGGTTAAGATAGAAATGGAAATTAAAAACTTCCTGTCAGGCTGTTAAGCAATGCAACTACTTGCCTTGGGAGATTATGAAATCATCATTGAAGATTATTAAGAGCAGTTTAGTCAAACACCTGTCAGAGTGTTGTAGATAGGGCTTGGTCCTGCCATAGAATCATAGAATCATAGAATCATAGAACACTAGGACCGGAAGGGGCCTTGAGAGGCCATTGAGTCCAGTCCCCTGCCCCAACGGCAGGACCGACCACTATCTACACCATCCCTGATAGACAGCTATGTAATCTGTTCTTAAATATCTCCAGCGAGGGAGATTCCACAACCTCCCTTGGCAACTTATTCCAGTAGTTGACCACCCTGACAGTTAGGAACTTTTTCCTAATGTCCAACCTAAACTTCCAGAAGATTCCAGAAGACAAACAGAAGACTGAACTTGATGACCTCTTAAGGTTTCTTCCAGTCCTATGATTTTATGATTTACATCTGCTTGGAATAAGTGGTGAGGTTTGCAATTTTGCATAAGTCTAAATAACTATACCAATTGCAAGACCTCAATGAGTCAAAAAAGAAGAATCCTTCTGGGAGTTTCTCTGGTGCTCTAGTCTGCATGGTGCACAATCTAGGAAAGGACTCCAAAGCAGCGTCAATTTACTGAACAACTTAACAGACACATTATAGCATTATCCTGCAAGCATTAAACAATAAACATATTTAGAGTGAAAGTGAATTACAGTTCCCCAACAAAAAATGGATTTAGACTCACCGAAAGGAAGCAATACCACTAAGTTCTGCACATTTCCGGATGAAACATTCCACACACATATCCTATTTCATTCTATTTGATGTGCAAGTGCCATCTTTAATGAAGAGATAACTAGTTAAGACAAACTACATGACAATTAGAGTACAGTATATATAATATGCATACTAATCAAATTGTATTCCACTGTTGGAGTTTTGATCCACTTCAATCTATTCTCCTTTCTGTTATAAATTCAGTTATGTGTTTTTCATGTTGTTAGTAACTTCACTTTCAGCAGCAAATATTAAATGTTTTCATCAGCTTCAGGGAAATTAAAACTTCTCCACACTTGGAGAGTAGTACAGACTTCACTTTTATTTAAAATACACTTTTAAATTACTACATTCAGCTGACTTTTACTACTCAGTAGTCTGAGATATAACATCATAGCTGCATTTATGCTAGCAAGCCTTTTCAGAGAATTAGACTGTCTTCCAAAAGATCAAGTGGAGTGTCCAAACACAAAATATGCTCTTTCGAATTCCTTTTGAAAGAATGCAATGTTTCTTCTGGAGGACCTCTTTCTCTCCCAAATGAGGAAGAGTACCTTCTTCCATGTCTAGATGCTCGGGGGGCCCTTTTTTTAGAAGAGCAGTCCACAAGGCCCTGGATTTTTTGATCCCTGGCCCACTGTTTTGAAAGAGTGAGGTCTGTGTGGATGTTGCCTTTCAAAAGAGCAGATTGCTCTTTTTATCTGCTTTTTTTTGTGGATGTGCTCTTTCAAAATAAGATCCTTTGAAGGATCACAGTAGTGTAGACGTGACCTATGTGTTGTAAGAGAAGAAATAAAGGGCTTACAACGGCTGAAGGGGGTCCTATTTATTTTTAATCACACTTGTAAATACCCACTATAAGAAGACACTAGTTTGGACTTTTGCACGTAGACTTAGGCCTAGTCCATGCTAGCAATTTATGTGGGTGTAACTGCATCTCACAGCATTGAAGAAAATCCATTCCCCTTGAGCAAAACCAACTGGACAAGAATAATGATTGTAGATGTTTGAGAACTCGTAGTGGGAGGTTTTTAGATGCAAGCTATTTTCCTGCAGATCCATGTCGATGGTATTGAATTAGAAAATGTATAGAAGTTCTGATTGGCTCCCTCAGGCTCTGGCTACAGCTCAACCAATGATCAGAGAGTTTTTGATTTCAAATCCTAATTAAGGATCAGAGCTTCCATCTGTCAACCTGTGGACGCAGCCTTTCAAACAAACAAACAAACACAGCTCAGCACTCAAAACTCCAAACAGACAAACTTAAGCCCCAAACCCCCAAACAAACACCCACACACTCCAGACAGCCACTTAACCCAAGGTGCTGTTAATTGCCCCCTCCTTCACCTGGAAAGCTCCTCTCCAACTCCATCTTGTTAGAAAAAAATCCAGTATCACTGGATTAAATATGTGTGACTTATGGTGAGGGAATTTTATGGCCTGCCTTACACAGAAAGTCAGACTAGAGAATGACGAGGATGCCTTGTAGCCTTGTAATCTATGGATAAAATAACATATATTTGTCAAATCCACTCATCCTTATTTTGTGAAGTCTCTGTGGCAATTCAACAGAGACAAATTTATCAGTCATTCACAGAGGGAACAAGTAGCTCTTGTACTACATATATTACTAAGTAGACAGAAGGAAAACTGTGACAAAATGTTTAATTTATTTTGACTATCTCAGTCCTCACAAACACACTTTTCAAGCACTTACATCAACCATGCAGTTTATGAATATCAGCCTTAGCAGGTTATGTACAGGAGAGTAATGATTTATATATTACAAAGTAATTCATACTTCTTCCGTTTTGATGCCTTTCTTTAATTATCCACAAAAATTCCATTCAGTAACCTTATATATTTTACAGCAGTACATAACTTTAGAGATGGGGAAGGACACTTTTAGTTATATATCAATTCTGGGCTCAGTGTAAATCAGGCATAAGGTATTAAATAAAAGTAACATTTTATCAGTGCCAGTGCTGTAAACATTTTAGTTCAACTGAGCACTGGTGAAAGCAATTGTTTGACAAGATTATTTTTTTATTTCCCTCACTTATTGTAGTAATTTGAAATTGGCATCTATATTTCAGTAATATGCTTAATGATTTAAAAAAATTCCAGCATAATTACAAAATTTTCCTGTTTGTACACATATGAATAGAATGCTGAGGCTTCTGAAGTAATCTCTGAAATTGCCTTATTTAGTTTAGAATGCAGTTGCATGAATATAATCACATTTATCCTGACAGAGGAATATCAGTGTAGCTGTTAAAATTCAGTTTCTAGCAAACTCCAGAGTCTTTTCAGAAAAAAAAATCACCTCATTTTATGAAGTGTTGAGTAACTCCCAAGTATCCAGAACTTCCAGGGATTTCAGCTGAAATGAAGTGCGTGCAGCACTACTTTTGAAGATTGGGTGCTCAGGACTTGATTTTTTTTTAAATCATGTGTTCTTCACAACTCACATGAATCCCTGAGAATTCATTTATTCTCTCCTCCCAAAAGGTCAACCAGTATCTCATGTCTGGAGCCCCCATCATAGTCTTTCATTCTTCTAAATCCAGCAGCACTCTTCTTTATCTGAAAATAGAGCTTCCCATTTGGCAACACAAACTGCCCTCTCCTTTCCTTACCCTTGAGTCTTGAATATATACGGCCTGATTCTCAACTCCATTCTATCAGTGTAACTACAGATTTTGTCAATCAATCAATTATGGCTCATTGTATTCAGCAGCATGTTGTACAGATGTGAGACATGGGTGATAACAAAAGATTCGAAGAAAAGGATATTGGTCTTCAAGAGGAGCTGTTATAGAAAGATCACTCAGAGTTGCTATTAGGTCAGTACAAGATCTCTCTCTTTCAAAGCCAGCCTGTTCTTCCCTCAGCTGTCTATCTATTTCAGTCTTCATTCTCTCCTAGACAATCCTGTTAAATAGGTTCCTTGAAGTAAATAGTAATGTGATGCCTTTCCAGTTCTTGCACTCCTTCAGGTTGCCTTTCTCTGGAAGCTTGATAAAGTACCCGTGTTTCTAGTCTTGTGGGATCTCTCGGTGTCCCAAATTTTCCCAAAGAGATTATACATCATGTTGACTGATGTTTCAATACCTGCCTTAATTGCTTCTGTGCGGATGTTGTCTGGGCCAGTACTTTTCTGCTTTTCAGATGGGCAATGGTTTTTCTGATTTCTTCTTTTGTAGGTCTTTTACTACTACTTCTGAAAAGTTTATAACCTCTGGATACATATTTAGTATTATACATAAAGTACACTGTATATCTGTATTTTCAAATTGTTTTTTTTATATATTTGTCATATATTTCATGTTATCATGCATAGGTGGAATTTAATCCACTTAAAATTTTCCTTCCTTCCTTCTTTCCTTCCTTCCTTTAGTAGTATTTGGTTTAGCATTAAATAGCATCTTATCATGGGATAACACCATGACAGTCTGTACTTTCATATTCATCTTATTTTACAATTCTGTGATAATTTTCCTGCAAAATATGCCTAATGAGATACTATTTAAAAGCACATAATCTGATGAACATTATTACCCCAATAAAGTATGTTTGACAACATTGAATATAGGGCAATGAAATTTTACTCTATAAGGAATGTTCTAAGACGAGGAAAACAGCTTCCGACCAGTTCCCCAGAGAAATAAGGTGACCCAACACTTCAGCCAGAAGTTAGCATAGTGTAAAGGAAAATCATCTAGTTTAACACACATTGGCTACGTCTACATGTGCACGCTACATCGATGTAGCAACATCGAAATAGTCTAGTTCGATGAATAACGTCTACACATCCTCCAGGGCTGGCAACGTCCACGTTCAACTTCGACATTGGGCAGCACCACATCGAAATAGGCGCTGCGAGGGAACGTCTACACGCCAAAGTATCACACATCGAAATAAGGGTGCCAGGAACAGTTGCAGACAGGGTCACAGGGCGGACTCAACAGCAAGCCGCTCCCTTAAAGGGCCCCTCCCAGACACACTTGCACTAAACAACACAAGATCCACAGAGCCGACAACTGGTTTCAGACCCTGTGCATGCAGCATGGATCCCCAGCTGCCGCAGCAGCAGCCAGAAGCCCTGGGCTAAGGGCTGCTGCACACGGTGACCACAGAGCCCCGCAGGGGCTGCAGAGAGAGCATCTCTCAACCCCTCAGCTGATGGCCGCCATGGCAGACCCCGCTATTTCGATGTTGTGGGACGCAGATCGTCTACACGTGCCCTACTTCGACGTTCAACTTCGAAGTAGGGCGCTATTCCCATCCCCTCATGGGGTTAGTGACTTCGACGTCTCACCGCCTAACGTCGATTTCAAATTCGAAATAGCGCCCAACACGTGTAGCTGTGACGGGCGCTATTTCGAAGTTGGCACTGCTACTTCGAAGTAGCGTGCACATGTAGACGCGGCCATTCTTTGATAGGAGGAGGGGTGTAAATGAAAAAAAATAGATGTTGCAAAGTATCAGTTTTGTTGCTTGAACACTAGTTGGAGCAAAGATATAAAAATGAGCAACATAGACACCAAATCACCTCTTTCCCTTCACCTGTATTCATCAACAATGAAATGGACAACTAATCCTGTCTGAAGGAATCCTGTCAGATTATTGTGAACATATGGTAAAAGAAATCTTTATATTCACTTAGTTTGTTAAAGTATGTATTTATTTGTATTTTACCTTTTATTTCTTCATAACCAGTTCTGACATCCAGGGTTCATTACTTGTGATCTCTTAAAAGCAATCTTTCTGTTATTATTTTTTTCTGAGCCAGTGTGTTTGGATTGTTAATGCCATGACTGTAGATATTGGCCATTCCCCAGATTCCTGTGTTGATTTTCCATTTCTCTCAGTTCCAATGTTCAGTCCCCACTCACTCCGATCCTGGTTTATTCCCTTAGCCCCACTCTTCACCCAACCCCATTCGCTCTCTACTTCCTCACCCACCTCCATACTTCATCTCCTTTCCCTCCATTTCCCCTATTATTTTGCTCAAGTAAGTTCTAGTTTGGTTGCTTCTTTCTCTTCCACACAGTCTGGGTCCAGGAGAAGGAGCTTTGATTTCACAAGAGATACGTATTCCCTACAGCAGATCACATATGAGACAAAATCTTTCCTACACTCTGAATATGCAGCTGTATGAGGCATCCAGAAATGTGGAGCACCACTAGGTTTTAATGCCCACCCACCTGACACTTTCTATCCCCGTTCTGTGGCTCAGCTTCCTCGGAAGAGTATCTAATTAACTTAAAATGAAAAAGTCTACCCAACCTATTAGCAGAACCTGTGAAAGAGACATTTAAGTGATAAGGAAGTAATTTAACAGGGATTTGCCAACCCTTGTCTGACTTTTCTATAGGCTCTTATTTTAAAATTTGTTTTAAAACTATTCATTAGTGTGTTGCTGAAGATTGTAACAATCACTTATCTAAATAATCATCCCCTCCACCCCCAGTTGCCACCCAGCATGAGGGCACCAGTTTAGCAGTACAGGAGGGCCTCTTAAATCCTAAGGACAGCTCTGATCTCAGGCCAATCTCTCACAAACAGAAGAAGTAATTATAGAGAAATCCTGCTCAGCTCTTTCAGCCCCAGGCTGGACATTCTTATTTGCTGTGTGGGGATAGGGTTAGGGTTGAATGGTCCAGTTGGTGCACAGGCAGTGAGGGGAAGAAGAATGCCCTATAAAGATAGAGTCTTCAGTTGCCAAACTTGCAAATCTTTGCTGAGGGAGAGAGGATTTTTAAACACTTATAACTGGGCCACAGGAGCGGCGTCAAACAAGGATGTGTGCTTGCTCCGACATTGTTCGGGATCTTCTTCGCACTCCTCCTGAAGCATGCCTTTGGATCTTCAACAGAGAGCATCTTGCTGCACACAAGATCTGATGGGAAACTCTTTAATCTTGCAAGGCTGAAAGCTAAGTCTAAGGTGCGGGAAGTCCTCATCAGAGACATGCTGTTCGTAGATGCTGCTGCTGTATTGTCTCACACAGAAGACCAGCTTCAAAAACTGCTGGATCAGTTCTCCAAAGCGTGCAAGGACTTTGGGCTTACCATCAGCCTAAAGAAGACAAACATACTCGGTCAGGATGTTGCTGAATCCCCATCAATCAGCATTGACAACTGTACGTTGCAGGTTGTCCACAAGTTCGTTTACCTCGGGTCCACCATCACTGACACCCTGTCATTGGAGACTGAGCTAAATAGGAGTATCGGAAAAGTGGCCACAACTCTGTCCAGACTCAGCAAGAGAGTGTGGAATAACAATAAGCTGTACACTCTACAGTCTACAGAGCCTGCATCCTCAGCACCCTCCTTTATGGCAGCAAGACTTGGACCCTGTATGCCCGCCAGGAAAAGAGGCTGAACGTCTTCCACTTGCGCTGCCTCAGGCGCACCCTTGGAATATCGTGGAAGGACAGAGTGAACAAAACCGCCGTCCTCGAGCAAGCTAGAATCCCAACCATGCACACCCTCCTCAAGCAGCGTCGGCTCTGCTGGCTTGGCCACGTCCAAAGGATGAATGATGGAAGGATTCCAAAAGACATCCTGTATGGTGAGCTAGCCTCTGGCAAAAGACCTCCCGGATGCCCCCAGTTGCGCTACAAAGATGTCTACAAGAGAGACCTCAGAGAGGTAGACATCGAGCTGGACAACTGGGAAGAACTAGCAGACGACCGCAGCAGATGGAGGCAGGGGTTACACAAGGGCCTTCAGAAGGGCGAGATGAGGATCAGACAGCTAGCAGAGGAGAATCGAGCACACAGAAAGCACACTAAGGACTTGCCAGACACCCACTACATCTGCAAGAGATGCAACAAGGACTGTCACTCTCGTGTGGGTCTTCATAGTCACAGTACACACTGTAAATGAAGTCCTCAGTTGAAACTATAAAGGGCGCGATCCATAGTCTATGCAGACTGAAGGATGCCTACTAACAGGGCCACATTATGTGATTTTTTTTCTCACAGAATATTGGGAGGCGCATCCATGGTATGAGGACATGCATCCTGCCAAAATTCAAGTAGCTACTCCACGGAATGGGCATATCATAATGTCTCAATGAGATATATTAATTCATCTTGATACTGACATTGTTATTAGAAAAAGCCTGACTATCTTGGTTGGGGGGACGGGGCAGGTAGCTGACACTGAAAATTTCAGCCCATTTAATGAAAGTTTAGTGAACCTTACGAGGAGATGAGTCATTCAAACTTAAGAATTGAACTTGAATACTTATCAGGAACTAGGAAAGAACTGTGACTGCAGAACTCAAACAAGCAGTTCTGAGCACAACTTAGGGAGTCAATATCACAAATGATAATGATGGTCTCAAATCATTTTGCCACACACTAATAGCTTTTGAGATTCAAGGGACATATATTTCTTTTCCTTTCTCTGTCTCTTTTCTTTTTTTTTTCCCAAACATCCTACACTAGAAAGTTTTAACTAACTTCCCTTTCCTATGCCCTGCCTAAAAAACAATTTGCTTTCCATATTGGCTAAGAGGTTGAGATCCTTTGAAAGAAGTTCTTGCAGAAGATATCTTCCAAAAAAGCTCCTTTTGAAAGAGTATGTCCACACACAAAAAAGTAGATTGAAAGATCGATCTGCTCTTTTGATAAAGAGCATCCATGCAGTCCCGGTCCCTCAAAAGAACAGTCCAGACTTCAAAAAGTCTGTCACCACAAGGGCTCCTCTTTTGAAAGAATGTCCCCACAGAGTGTTTGTACACATTTTCTTTCAAAAGAAGGCTTTCTTCCTGCAATGGAAATGGAAGAGCGCTTTCAAAAGGAGCACTGCATTGTTTTCATTTACTGTTGAAAGAATGCTTTTTGTGTGTAAACGCTCCCCAGGATGTTTTGAAAGAGCCCTCTTCTTTCGAAAAATCTTTCAGAGGAACTTGCTCATGTGGAATCAGCCTCAATAGACTATTTCTTCACAGTTTAACATGCTGATTGGAAAAAAAAATGTGTCAAAGGACCTTTGCTTATTTGAAGCCCAAGTAAAGTTTATGTATCTCTAAGTCTTGTCACAGTGAAGCTGTGTCTAGACTACAACCTTCCTTTGAAATTTTGAGGAGTAAGGGGACTTGGAAGTTGCCGTGGCTCTTTGAAGTACCAGAGGGTGCACCGAGGCTAGATGCATGCTGGTACTTCGAAGTTTCAAACTTCGAGGTTGCCGTGGGGGAGAATTTGCATAATGAGGCACTGCCTATGCATAAGAGCACTTCATTAGTAAACTTCCAACTCCCTAATTACCATCCTTCCTTCGAAGGAAGGTGGTAGTGTAGACAAGCCCTGAGCTCACTATAGTATTAGGTGGTAAGGGATAGAATTTTAAATATATTTATAAGCTCCAAAATTCTAATAGGTTTCTTTGGGTTTCTTGTTGGGTTTGTTTGTTTGTTTTTCAGATGTCACTAGGTACATAATTCACATGGATTTTAAGGAAGAAATTTTTATCAGAACCAGGAAATTGCAAAACCAAGGTGGTTATATTGGAACTCAGTAGGTAATGAAAAGTATAGCAGAAGCAAAAAAAAAAAAGGAGAAGTAGTAGTCTATGCACTTAGTCTAGAAACTACTGTATTCTGATTTCAGTGGGAATTTAAATATCCTAGTATACATCTAAAGGACGGACTTAATCTTTAGATGTCTAACAGCCTTTGCAAGTCTATCTCTAACATCTATCTGAAATATGATCCTGCCATTTCCAATACATTGTTCTCCGTATAGTTATAGACAAAATACCTTTAGGTTGTCACATGTACTTAGCCACAAATCATATATTACCAAATAAAAATGGCAAAACTATATTCTTTCAATGTCTTATTGATCCAGCAAATTATTGTTTTAAGTTGCACCAAAATAAATTCATTTGGTCCGAGTTAGCCTGAATCTGTTTCCATTCAAGTTGTGATGGTCTACTCATTTTCCTGGGCTCTCGGAGAAGGGTTTTTTGACTTCCTTATGTAATCTTAAAGATAGCATTTGCTGCTCCAGACATTGTGATATTAGAAAATAAAACATGGCAGAAGCAAATACAACTGAAGTCTATACACCTGGATAAAATCTGGGCATATTCCTACTATTTGGTTGCACATTTTCAGATTTTGGTGACAATAAGATTCCATTTTTTTCTGTTTTATTTGATTGCCATCTGATATGTCAACAGTAATTATAACTTTGTATGGGAGACTTGTTATAATGTGTAAAAGTAGTAAAAAAACTTAATTACAGTAAACTCTTTCATAACTGGCAGCCCCAGGATCAGGAGGTTGCCAAATATTCAAATATTCTGGGTAATAGAGAGGTATACATAGCCATGCATAACACTAAAGAAAAACAAGGTTGGATATTGAGAAACAAACAAAAATATATTCAGAGTACTTTATTTGCCAACAATTGTATTGCACATTGTAAACATAGACTGTATTTGTTGTACTTATTAGTATTTCCTTGCACTATACTGTGCTTATGGAAAACGTACCTAAAATTTACTTATGGGTAAAATGCTAGTTATTTAAGAGTTCTGGATGATGGACTGCTGGTTACGACAATGTTTACTGTAAAATTCCATACAAAGGAGAAAAACTACTTGTTTAGCTGATTCAGTAAACTTAGGAACACAAAAATATATAAGATTATTTTGTCCTAGATCTCATAAGTTTTGAGCAATTGAAATTAATCAGAAAGTAGGAAATCAAGAGGCTTTCTGGCAGTCTGGGCATATTTACAGTGATCTGAGGGCTCAAGTTTTGAGGGGGAAAAGAGACACAGAAACCCTGTTCAAATGATGCAGATCTGACACATCTCTGCATATGGGGGATGGGGGCATGGTCATATTTTGCTAACCTGCGTTGTGAAGATGAATCTTCCGCATTTTGAGCTGCAGTGGAAATGCTGTCCCTGCAAAGCTTGCATATGCTGATGGACTGACTTCAGATATATCTAACTGAGCAATTGCTAAGAATACATTAGGCTCTAGCAGATAGGTGCCTGGACTACAGCTGTATTTGCTTCTGCCACTTTTTAATTTGAAGTATTACAGTGTCTGCAGCAACAAATGCTAAACTTAAATTTACATATGGAAGTCCAATGTAACCCCCTGTTTCCACTTGCTCATACTTTCATGCCTCAAAGGAGAAGGTTTAAACAGAAACTTTTACTGCTGCAAGTGATTTATGTATGTGGAGAGGAGGGACTTTGAGTAAAAGCCTTTAAGCAACTTTATTTATGGAATGGTGAACGCAGCTCCTTAGTTAACCTGAAAAAGTGTTTGATTTTTATTTAACCATATGTGAACAAAAGCGCTTAAAAACTCACATGGCTAATCATACATGTGAAAGAGTGTTAGATTTGGAGTAGAAAATAAAATAAAAATTACAAGTGATTGAAAAATAATGAGTTAGGCTGCTCAGTGGACTCAGTTGTTAGTATAATTTGCATAAGAACATTCATCAAGACAGGAGATAAATCTTAGAGCAGAAGAGAACAATTACACTTACCATTTTAAAGGATCTATGCCGTTTTTGCTTAAAATAAGCTTTACATAATTTTTAATTTAAAAAGGAAGATTTAGAAGGCATGTTCTGCTTTTAGATGCACCGCTCTAAATCCAAATGTTTGCTGCAGTTCAGGATTTATCCATGAGATAGCACAAACATCTTTACTGAAGCAACTGGAGATTTATTTTAAATGACTTCTCCAGAATGTATTTTTTCACTGCAAATAATGTTTTATTAACTCTTTTTCTGTTGCAAGACTTAGCTACCATTGTTTTTATTTATTTATTTGTAATTTCTATGTATTAGTGTTCTCCTATTTGTAGATGTTTCTGTAACATTTGGTTTTTATGGGTAGGGTTGTTAAACCTAAGCCAACCCCTTTTTTACTTTTAGGAGAGATGGTCCAAATGGAGTAAAGTAGAGGAGACTGATAGATTATCTATGCTCTACTTGGAGTACAAGAGTTTAAATAATAATAATACACAATAGTGTAGTCCTCTGTTCAGGATTTTTGTCCATTCCTGACTCCGTCACACCACTGATAACTTCATAGAAGCTGGGGAGAAATGGAAAATTGGAATGGGGTCTCAGATACAACAAAAAGAATACACAGAAGGTATATCTAGATATAGCTCAATATCTAGATGTTTCTCTACTGGTGAAAGGATTACAGTGAATAAAATGTGATACCGGAAGTATTGAGGCACTAACAAAATGACTTAAATGGGATCACTAAGACATGTTGGTATAAATATTGTGACAATAATAATTTCATAAAGGAATCTAGATTGTTCATGATGGAGAGACATGGAAAACAGTTTATCGCAGTAACCAACTTTATGAAGTGCAGACTTTCACATTCTGATAGACCATAGAGAACTGGCAGCCATCTTCCAGGGTTAAGCCCTATTGATGGTAATAGGAGATGGTGAGCATTTTGAATAAGAGGAATTTTGTGAGAATCAAAATTAATTCTATAAAATTGGAACCATGGACAAAACTGCTAAGGACAATCATCAAAAGAATAGTGGAAGCTTGTGGGCACAAAAGACACATAAGAAGTGACACATAATCTCCAACTAGAGGTTCTACAGAAATTCCACTTTTCAGTGATTGAGAGGTAATAATGGCTATCAAAATGGCTGAGGTGTTTAATGCTAATTCTATGTCCGTCTTCACTAAACATGTAGTTGTGGCCAGATGGTTAATAAAATGTATGTTAACAAGAGGGAAGGGACAGAAACCAAAGAACAAGTTCTGCTGGTATGTCAACGTTGTATTTTGAAATACACAGCAATGAGTCTCAGTGTACACATTTTGGGCTTGGGCTAAAGCTCAGGTTCTGAAGCCTGAGAAGGGAAATGAGTTTTAGACTCCAACCTCCCTCCCAAGACACTGTCTACACACTTCATTTTAGCTCTGTAGGGTGAGCCTCAGTCTTTAAAACCAGGTTCTGAAACTCATAGCTTTGGATTTTAAAGTAGTGTAGACATTTTCTTACAAGTTTGGGTGTAATAAAGTCTCCAAAGCCTGAATAAATTCACCCTATGGTACTTATAAAACCACTTGAAGCAGTCCCATATCTATTAGCAACTAATTTTAAGAACTCTTGGGGAAACGGGCAAAGTCCCAGTGGATTGGACAACAGCAAGCATAGTACCTATGTTTAAAAGGGAAAATGAGGACCTAAGGAATTATAGACAGTTCGGGCTAACTTGCATAACTGGAAAAATACATGCACAAATATTTGAGTAATCAGAGAATAGTAGGGTGCTAAGAACTTATAATGTTCCACCAAATTCAGCCCCTTTTTAGACAGGATCACTTACCTGGTGGCTAAAGAGGAAGCAGAAGATCTGATATGGCTTGATTTTAGTACAGGTTTGGACAAAGTCCCAGATTACATTCTTTTAAACAAGTTAGAGAATTATGGTGTAGATTAAATTGCTATAAATATGGTTGTCACAACATTTTGAAAGCTCACACTCAAAAGCATTCATTAGCTATGTCAAATTGGGAAAACATATCTAGAAGTGTCTGGCCTGGGTGTGGACTATTCAATATTTTCACAAATGAGATAATGAGGTGGAGAGTACACTTAAGAAATTCACAGTTTTCTTAGAGCTGCCAAAGGTTACAAGCACTTTGGAGTAGAGGAAGAGAATTTTCTGAATTTAATAAGTTAAAATTAAATAACAACAAATGCAGACTGCTTCACTGATGAATGAAAATCAAACTTACAATTCTCAAATGTGCAATAAGTGGCAGAACAGAATTGCTGAAAAGGGCCTGGGAATAATAGTGCATCACAAATTGCTGTGAGTCAAAACTGTGATACAGGTGCAAAAAGGTCTAATGTAATTCTTGTATATATTACCACTGATATTGTATGGAAGGCAGGGGTGGGGAATGTTCAGCAGGTGACCAAATGCAATTCATCAAGCTTAGCCTCTGACACGCCACCAGACAGATTGTGAAACCTGGCTAATGCAATATGAGGGAAACATCATGGGCCATGTGACTGCTTCCCACAGCTCCCAATGGTGGGTAATGGTGAACCATGGTGCTAGAAGCTGTGGCATCCCATACCTGCAGATGCTTAGTAAAGGAACTAACCCTGATGAACTGTAGATATGTCTCAGAGAGGTAGCCATGTTAAGTCTGTATCTGCAAAAACAACAAGAAGTCCTGTGGAACTTTATAGACTAATAGATATTTTGGAGTATAAGCTTTTATGGGTAATGACCCACTTCATCAGATGTAGATATGTCTGCACTTAATTGAAGTCAGAATTTTGGGCTTTGTCAAATGGGTATTTTCTTATGAAAAATATGTTAATAAAAGATTCCTTGCCACTTCTATCCAGCAATAGAGAGTTCTAGATGTCCTGGTTCATTCATTCATTTGGAACCTGAGCCCTCAAAACTTATTTTAGAAAAGCTCTCACTAACAGCTGATATATGAGGTCCTAATTGTTCATGTGTTTTGCAGATTTATTTATCAAATTGTGATTTTGGTTTCCATTAGAAAATGGCATTATAAGACCTAATTATCTGTTGAAAAGTTCACAAGTGATGCTCAGCTGGTCCCAATAATTATTGAATCCCAAATAGGACAGCGAATTTACTTTTCATGAAAGAAGTCTGCCTTATTTATTTAATGACTGTAGTACTATTTTTATCCATTTAAAAGGCATACCCTCAGTATTGCTATCCCACAGTCAAGAAATGAGAGACTTGGACTGAGCCTTTGATCAATGGATCTCATCTTGTTTGATGCCATTGGTGAGCAACTAAACCAACCCTTGATTGACAGTGCTGATTACAGATGTCACATAAAAAAAGACAAACTTCAGGCATTGTACATTCTTTTTGGATCCTGTACTTTTCGTGTACTGCCTGGATATGCTGACTCTCCAAGCAATTAAGCATCTGTACATTGGTCTGCTGCCAGGACAATCTGTCCTGAACTAGAGTTTCCAGATCATAGGGAGATATGTCACATTATTTCACACTGGCCTTTAAGATGTCTTTATAGTGCTTATACTGACCACCAGTACAGCATTTTCCATGTGAAAGTTGTCCATAAAAGACCAGCTTTGGTTTCCATCCCCATAACATGATCAGTCTAGCAAAACTGTTTGTTCAGAAGTATTGCTTCCATGCCCATGACACCACACTGCTTAAGAACTTCTGTATTAGGAATTTTGCCCCACCAGTTCACATGGACAATCTTCCTCAGACAGCACATATTGAACTGATAGAATTTCAAAACATGGTGGCAATATATTATCCATGACTGTGAGCCATACAGCAGGATATTCAGGACTACTGCCTGATAAACTGCTACTTTCGAAGAACCGCAGCAAGAAGTATCCTAATGTTAATGAGGCACTGAATATTCAATTCAGCACCTTATTAGTAATCTTCAAAATATGGCTATTTTGAAGATTTGTGCCCATGTAGACACAGCCCATGAGGCTAAAGTGGTGAGCAGACATAACAATCAAAAAGCTCCCGTGCACCCTTCCCTGACTGAGCCAACAATGCACAGTCATCAGTAAACAGAAGGTCACAGATAGTTGTACTAACCACTTTAGACTTTAAACACTTTGAAGTGACATACTAAATCTAAATCAATTGAATTACATTTTTGGTATTAAGGGATAGAAGTGGATAATTATTTCAGTACATTTATCTACAAGATACTACCTGTGTTGATTTCAGTATGGCATGAGTAAGAATGTAGGATCAGCGACATAGTGGTTAAATACACTCATGTATCATGTAAAACTTCGAGTAAGATTTCTAATTAGACATCATTCATTCTACTTACTATACATTGAACTCTCACTCTCTTGCTCTCTCTCTCTCTTATACCACATTGGTAGTCCATCACTGACAACAATAATGACAATATTGTTTCAATTCTCATGTATGGTTACACATATGAATCCACATTTTGAATCCTGACAAACAGCATTGGCTGCACTGAAGTTATAGGAAACTTATACCTATGTTGATAGATGATACAGCTCTGGGGCATCTTTAAAGTGCAGAGAATTGGAGACATTTTATTGACCCCTCTCTATATTGTCACATGCTGATTCTACCCGAGACCTCCAGTGAGTCCTATTCTGAGCTGCCATTTCCTCGAGTTGATCGGGATTGATACCAGCCTTCTGGAGACTGATCTTTGAATTATCTTTGAAACACTCATAAGTGTAACACTTCTTTCTTTTCCTCTGACTCAACTCCCTGAACAAGGTCTGTGTTTGGAGATGGTGGCCACCCATTTTGATGAGATACCCTGTCCACCTAAGTTGTGCTCTGACTAAAACTTCCTTGGTACTGGTTTTGTTTGATCTTTTTCAAGGATTTTAATGAGTCATTCTGTCCTGCCAGTGAAACCTCATTCTTAAATGGAGGGAGTGCATGTGAAATGCCTCAAGCTGTTTCCTCTGCATGTGTAAATCAATCAAACCTTTTTTTCTCTTAAAGTGCTCAGAATTCAGGGCAGAAAATTGAAAGAGATTTTTTACTGGTGTGAAAGAGCAGAAGGGAACAAAATCTATTAGTCTGCAAAAATATGTTCCCCCTGAAGTCAGTAAGGCTACACAGGTGTAACTTGCAAAAGGAAATTTGCTTTTGTTCTCATTCCTTTCCTGATTCACACTCCTTCCATGCTTACCTGACATTTTTCACTTGGGAAAGAAGTTAGTTTGAGCTGGAGCAGAAAAATTACTACTAACTTCACATTTATTTAGCTTTAAGTTTTTTAAAATGTAACTCAAACTAAAGAAAATTTGAGATACATTTATGATTCATTTAACTGCTAGGAAAGCCACAAATGGACAGAACATGCCTTTAGCCAATTTAGCCATGTTTTTCGGTCATATCTTGCTATGAAATAGACTTAAAGTCCTTGAGGGAGAAGGGATGAAGCAACCTACAACACGGTGTGTTAAGCTTTCTCCAATGCTGTGCAATCCCTTAAAGTATAAAAATGTCTTGGCCTGAGGGACTAGGCTGAACATAAGGAAAGAAGTTGGTTGTCTGTGCAGTCTACCATGCATCAAAGAAAAAATGGATTTATTTGATTTTTTAGTACACTTCAATTTAATATTGAACATAGTACATCATAAACCTGAAGCCTGTGTAAAGTTAAAGTGCTTATATCCAGAGAAGCATATTTTGTTTTGTTCTTTCTTACATACAGATGGGGCAATAGTCCTGGCTGGAGCTGGACAGAATGTGTGCAAGCTTCCCACCCTACCACTTTGGCCTTTCTCCCATGACACTGCCTTGCCCTGCCCTGCTCTTCCTCAGAGATTCACCAGTTGTTCAGAAACAAAATTTCATGCAACCTGTATCTGCCTGCCAGTCTTAGCTGAGGAGTGGGAGAGAGAGGATCTTTCCCTCCTGATAGCTAACCAGATGATGAGGTGAGCTGGGATAGTGACAACTGGTAAGGTGGTTTCCCCAGGAAGGAACAGAACACCCCACCTCTGCCTCAAGTCCTGCCCCCTCTCTGCCCCACCTTCCTTTTCCTCCAGAAGTGGTGCACCACTTCCTGTGAATGTGGTGGGGGTGAGGGTCCCTCCTATCCTCCAGAGTAGTATGGCCCTAGAACAGACTGTCCTAGAGCAGACTGGTTTAGATCGCAGGCCATGCTGCTCCATGGGCTGCCCCTGAACTCAACAGAGTGGCACAGCTCTGACAGTAAGCGTGGGAGGCAGAGGGGGACATTCAGAGGCTGTGCATGTGATCCCTTTTGTACACACACACCATCCCAACATTATTCCTGGCTGGGGAGACAATGACTGCCCAAACTATGGCCATGGCTGGCATAGGTTCCCACCATAACCAGATTTTTAGTGTCCAATCACCAGAGTTAACTGGATACCTGGCAGCATGCTGCTGTGTGGGGAGATGCAGACAGGAGGGAATGGATGCAACAGGCTTCTGGCTGGCTGTGAATTGAGTTCTGGATCCAAGTCACAGGGGCTGTTATGCTTTTCCTTCTGGCAACAGCTATCCAGTAAGCCTAGATGAGCAAGCTCACTCTCCCCCATCCACTCCAACTCACCTCACTCTGGCTACACTACCTGCCTGATTCGTAGGGCCTGAAAGTAGGAGGGATTAAAGCTATGGTATTATTAGCCTTCCAGTAAATTCAGTCTTTGGCATACCCTTTTCTTTGTCCCAGCACTCATTTTGCCATTAACCAGCTGTAAACCAGTTTGAACTGGTTCTTTCTTCTAGTTTGACAGTGATTGGTGGGCATAAAAAAGCTTGCCATCCAGGTGCTGAAACTGCACCTGGTAGGTAGCACGCTTGAGTTCTATTATGTTGAAGACTTCACCATTAATTATGGAATGCTTGCTCTGTTTTGCAGCATGGTCTCAAGGTCATAACTTCCAAACTATTTTAAACTACACTCTGAAGGCTGAATATATGTGCAGGGAGGGTACTGTGAGTAGATTATTTTAATTTCATAGGGCTTTAGTTAAAATACTCTGCTGATCCCATCTATAGTAACATAGCATGGGGATGGTTTTGTCTATCAGGAGGTAAGCACATCATTAGAGATGAACAAATAGTATGCTTGTTTTTCTTCAGGGGCTAAATTACAAATAACAATTGGTTCAGTTGGGACCAAAGCTATTTTGTTCCCATTTTGTGGTATTTCCCTTCTGTTTTTATACTAACAAACAGTCAGGATGAAACATTTCAAAGGGAAAAGTCAAAAAGCTTGAAAAAATTAGATTTTTGGAAACATTTGTGCTAAGTTTGACCTGAATTCACAATGGCATTGGTTCCCTGAAAAAGATTGTTTGGGATTCTCACTGTCTGAGTAAAGCAAGAAGATTTTGATTATTATGGAGGAGTTGAGGGGGAATAAGGAAGAAGCAAGGAGGCAGAGAAGGAGGTTTTGCTGTAACCAGGACAACAGATAGTAGGATAGTGGTGAAGGGTAATGAAAAGGTTCAACTATCAATATTTGACAAAAAAAAAACAACAACAAGCTTTGAAAAGAGGTAATACATAAGAAAAGGGCAGAAACAAAGATAATGAGGTGGAGAAGGGAGATTAGGAGGCAGGATAAGAAGGTCCATTCTAAAGAGACAAGGAATCAGACTTTTATAGCTAGATGGACAAATATGTACACCCCTAAGCTAATGGAAACATACACTGGGCACCCCTCAGGGAACTGCACATGTGTATTACTGGCTGGGGATTTAACTGACCATGGTTTGGGAAGAGAAAAGGTAATAAAATTCAGCAAATAATGAATAAAATACCTTTACAGAGAAGACATCAGCGTCTGCTGGTCAAGGGACATTTGTGCTTTCCTAGATTCTCCCTTGCCATCATGACCCGACCTGCACAGCAGCGTGATAGAGCCTGAGTATTGCTGTTTGAAAGCATCCAATTACAGTTTGCCAGTTGCAAGGAACTGAACTGCCTGCAGTTTCATGAAGTCACTGAGACAAAACTAAAATCTATCAATCGATTAACAGTTCTGTATGTAAGTCAATATGACTTCTTGATGGATTTTCAGAAATAAATCAGCCTTGTCCTAAATATTGTAATTAAAAAAAAAAATCCAGAAATGTCCTCTCGTGTTTATAGCTTCTGTCTTATTTCTCTCTCACCTTTTTGTGATTCTTAACAGAGTAGCTTTTATATAAACCAATGAGTAACTGATTGAAAAAAAAAGATTAACCACATCATTTGACACATATCTTTGCAGTCTCTAGATTCTTAATGGAAAACATGGAAGTTGCCAATTGCCTTATTACAAGAGCCAAATGGTGTTTCTTTAATAGTAACTGCATGCCAGTTAGCTCAAATAATAGTTTCTTTCATTTCAGTTCTGATATGATTTGTTCCGACAGTGAGAATAGGGAAGATAAATATTTTCTAAATGTTAAATTCATGCCAAACACACACACACGCACACACACACACACACACACACACACACACACAACTTGTGTGATAAACAGTTAACAAGACAGAACACAGATCTATTTGATTTTTGTGACTCTGCCAGCAATTTCAGTTGCAAGCTTCTGAGATTTGCAAACTAGATAATCTCTCCCACAGACTCTGTGTGGGCATGCATGGTCAGACTGAGAATTCGACAGAAAGGTTACTGTTTTCTGACTAGCAAAAGTGCAGCGTTCCCCAGATACACATTTTAGGGTAAACCACTGTTACCGCTCATCCTATAAAAATGAGGTGATATGATCTTAGATGTTTTGTGCTGGGCCTTGAAGGAGAAAAACCAGAAGTTGTGAGTAACAAGATTTGTCACTGAGCAATAAACCATAATAATATCAGTACAATAGATTAGGTTGTGGTTTTACTTCACGGCACTGAATAGGGTTTACTGCAGAGTTGTACAGCCGCAGGCAGAACACCGGAGAGATTGTGCTTCAGAGAGTTTGCTCTTTGTTCAGTCAGGGAAGAAGAGGAGGAGCAATCTGTTCCATCTTTAAAGGTTATGTGCAGTACAAAACTAAATTGTGTTTGAACACTGTTCTGAACATGTTGTGTTCAGTGAAATAATGCTGCCATCACATTCAACTCTATGTCAGCTAATATGTAGAGATATGCATCTCATGGTCCGTGTCTACATTTGGCCAAAATTTCAAAAGGACCATGCTAATGGCCAAATAGGAGAATACTAATGAGGTGCTGAAATGAATATTGAGTGCCTCATTAGCATGCTGCCGAACATGGCGCTTCACAAGTGCTGCGTCTCGATCATGCGTGGCTTGTCGACAAAGGGCCCTTTTTGAAAGGACCCCGCAAATGTCAGAATGTCCTTATTCCTATCATCTGCTAGGAATAAGGGGATTTTGATGTTTGCAGGGTCCTTTTAAAAAGGGCCCCTGTAGACAAGCTGCATGCAATTGAAACATAGCACTGCTGGCAGCATGCTAATGAGGGTGCTGAAGATTCATTTCAGCACCTCATTGGTATTCTCTGATTTGGCCATTAGCATCGCCCTTTCAAGATTTTTGCCAAGTGTAGAGAGGGCCATAGATCTGGAAAGAACCTTGGGAGGTCACTGAGTCTAGTCCCCTGCCCTTTGGATAGGACCAAGCATCATCCCCTTTTTAATCTATTTACCCCAGATCCTTAAATGGCTCCTTCACCGATTGAACTCACAATGCTGCGCTTAGCAGGCCAATGCTCAAACCACTGAGTTATCCCTCCCTGTTATATAAACTGTGTAAACCCTGCCCCAACTCTGAATTTCACAATCATGTGTAGATTAAAATTCTCCCGTTTGAATTAGCCCTAAAATGGAAGAGTTTGTTCTCCTGATGTGTCAGTCCTGCTCTGCCAGGGAAGCTATAGACTCATCTCTTACCCCTCTCCATTGCTGGAGTCTTCCTGGAGAGGTGGAGATGGGGACAAGAAACCAGAAGCAAGCAATCCACGGACTTTTCAGAACTGAGCTGTGAGTGGGGTTTTTTTGTGTCAGTTGAAGATGGAGAGAGGGGAGAAACTCTTACTTGCTTGTCATTGCTAGAATATCACATCAGGTCCTCCCAGAATATTGACCTGTATGCCTACAAAGAATCACCACCATTTCTGCAAACCCAGACTTCCCAAACCTAAGGAACTGAATGTGCACAATGTAGACTTTAAAATGATCAGATCTAGCTTCTCTGACATTTCAATTTTTGCAAAAGGCAAATTTAGCTTCTCCTCATATCCCTGACACATAGAAACAATCACCTTGGGCCAGAACATGAATCTTCAATTTCTGCATCCAGACTTCAGCAGGAGGTTGCTACTTGAAGAATCAGAGAAGAGGAGATGCATGCAGTTCTTTCTACTTTAATATATTACCTACCAAATGACTGAAAGCTGTATATGAGAAAAAATGCTTCCTGTCTCATTGTTTTGCTCAAATTTGTGAAATTTGAGTGTCTTATAATGCTCTCTTAGTTTGCATAGCTATAAGAAAGATTATTGAATGATTTTAAGTTGTCCAACTTTTTAATTTATCAAACTGCTTTAGTTTAAATGTCACTTGCAGCAGTACATAATTTTCATCATTTCCATTATTATTTCTTTGTCATGCTTTTTTAGAAAGAAAATACTTTTCTCTAACTGTGTCATTTTTCTCAGTCTTAAGTATATTGGGCTCAATTCTGAGCACTTTTTTACTGTATCTGAATGATGTCCTAAGTCATGGGGATCTAAAATTGTTGGACAAACTACCAGTTTAAATGCAAAACCATCTTTGCAGTCTGTACTGATGCAAAATTTCCATTAACTTAATGAAGGGAATGGCATAAGATTGGTAGGTTTTCATTGTTTTGCACCCCTTTAATTGTAATGCTGACATTCTTTTCCTTTTACCACTAAATTCAAGATATGACAAAGTCAGTGATGTATGTGTCACCTAAAAATAACCCTGCCTTATAATATAATGTTCTTGAATGAGTTCTGCACCCTCAGATAAGAAGATCCAGATATTTAAGATCAATGACACCAACCAAAATTCCAGAAGATGTTGCTCTATTAGCCTCATCTTTACATTTTACTAAGAGGTTTAAGTAGGCTTGATTCCCTCTCACTTCCCTATTTCATTCTTGTCAGTAGCTTTCTTTTCTTCCGGCTGCACTCTTGCTTTTTTAGACTATCACCACCTGTCTTTTTTACTGTAAAAAAAAAACCCAGCACATTTTGAGGTTTGCAGTTCCATGTTTGCCCGTGAGTTGTACCCTTACATTCAGCCACTTATGCAGAAGCTACCAAACTCAGAAGAAAATAATATTAGTATCACAGGGGACATTGTTATCAAAGGAAAATAATGTTTTTTTCTTTATGTGGTCAAAAGATTAGTACCCTAAATTGTCATATGACTAACATCTCCAATGTGTGGAACTGTATTATTTATACTGTAGACAAATAGTCCCAAAAGCACTAACTATACAATAAGGGATTTAAACCTTATTTTACATTTTAAGGAATGAAATGACGGGGTTAGTAATGAAGTAAAAAAGATGAGTCAAAAGTGAAGTAGTAAAGACAATATGCATGATTTTTAAATGCTGCTCAGGGACTTAGGATCACTGTTCCCACCAAAAATTAATGGGACCTAAATAATGTGCTCTTAAGTCACTAGGTGCTGTTTGAAAATTCTACCCCAGGTACTTAGTGAACAAGGAGGATTGAAAACAACAGAATATTTCCATGTCAGCCAATGCTAGATCCAAACAGGAAATACTAGTGAATTTTAGGGGCAGAATTTTAGGGTCTGAGTTTATATCCAATCAGAACAGCAACATGTATCTAAATACCTTATGATAAAACATTTGTTCTGTGATTAACTACAGTTGCATGTGACAGGATGCAATTTTTTACTATTAATAAAGTTTGAGCAGACCTAGATTCACTTCTGGGGATATCCAGAATAATGTGTCCTTCACAGACCTGCTGCAATATTTTGAGCAGCTTTTCCTTTGCACTACTTGGCATATTTATAAAGAGCAAATGGCATTTATAAGACAGTACTTAGGTAATCATTAGTGAGATGTGCCTTTTGGGAGTATCATCAGGGAGACGAACCTTAGTTTATTTTGTTGAAGCATTTGACAAAATGTCACTTCTGTTTCACTAACTGACCTAAGGGATCATTCCTTCCTGTTTTCTATTTACTCCTGCTCTTACTACACCAGTTTATTTGGCATCCCACCTGCCTTAATCCACCTCTTTACAAACTTGAGAAGAACATTTTCTATATGCATTTAATTAAAAAGAGTAAGTCTCAGGATGAGATGACTAATAGAATAAGAAGTTATTCTACATTCACCTGCTAGCTAGGAAACCTTTTGTAATCTTGGCTGGCCCCAGCCATGACACTATATCATCATTATCAACAATCATGGGCTCAGAGCCCATTGGTGTCTGATGCCTCCTTCACTATTTCCTTCCATCTTTCCAAGTCCAGTGTGGAGTGGCTTAGTTATGATACTATGAAAAACACAAAAGGCACCCCTATACAACAAGAGAATACCTTCCTCTGAACTATGGCAGCTGGCTCAGACTCATAGGGCTTGGGTTGTGATGCTATAAAATTGCAGGGATGACTTCCAGGCTCAGACAGAAACCTGAGCTCTGGGAACCTTTCAGGATGCAGTAGATTTGAATTGTGACAATTCTTCATGCTAGAAAGCACACCAGATATCAAGGATATGATTGAGGTCCACCATCATGTAGTGTACAGATGTAGTTACATGCTACAGATGTAGTGGAGTTCCCCTCCTGTTTGGATCCTGGCTATATGAGTGAATCCAAATACTGAATCCCATGTGTCCTTAGTTTGCTGGGACTGGGTAGATTGTAGACAGTTTTTGGCTTTGGACTCCTAGCTACAGATTCAGGATTCAGCAGTGGGGAGGGTGAGCTCAGTGGTTTGCACATTGGCTTGCTAAGTCTAGGGCTGTGAGCTCAATCCTTGAGGCAGCCATTTAGGGAGTGGAGCAAACAGATGTCAGGGTGGTGCTTGGCCCAGCCAAGAAGGCAAGGGACTGGACTAGATGGCCTCCCAAGTTCCCTTGCAGGTCTAGGCGATGTATATCTCCAATTACATTATACATCATAGAGGATCCAAACCTGTCTAATATCTCCTTTTAGGTAGGGGTCTTGTGGTCCAATGCCTAGGCCCTCTAACTAATGTCACCACCAACCTTCCCAGGTGCTCTTGCACAATCCCCTTAATCTCACCAGAGGTGTGAACCTTTTGATTTAAAGTTGACTTCAAGGACATGTGACAGCAGCAGAAGCAAAAACATACAGCATCGGAGAAGAGCCACAAGAATTATTAGGAGTAGAAAGAAAATGCCTTATAGTGAAAACTCAGGGAGCTCATTTTTTATCTTAACAAAAAGAAGGCTATAGGATTATTTGACTGTAATGCATAAGTAGCTACATGGGGACAAAATACTTAATAGTAGGTTCTTCAATGTGACATAGTAAGGTGTAACTTGGTCCAATGGCTGGAAGTTGAAACGACAAATTCAGATTGCAAATAAGGCATAATTGTAAGTGATAGTAATTATTGTTGTAACAATATACAAAGATGGCATCCCCATCACTGACAATATTGGATTTATTTCGTGAAGATAGTCTTGAGGAATTATTTTGGAAAACTTGTATAGCCTGTGCTATGTAGGAGGACAGACTAGATGATCATACTGTCAGGCCTTACAGTCTATCACAAGATTTCAAACTCTGTTACTCTTTACTCTTGAGATGAACCACAAAATATTACATATAACTTAGAGAAGACCCTGAACATAATATCACTCGTCAGCTCACCCTTCCATTTGGAGTCTTTGATAGTCTATTTGTGCTCAGATAAGAGTCATTGGGCTCCTTCAGTAGCTCTCCTCATCTTGAGCTGGCTAAAAATGTCCAGAGTACAATATTGCCTGACATTTTATAACTTTCCAGTAACCTCAGTTATGAACCCTCCTGATCAGCCTCAGCTGGTGCCCTGAGACCCCTATCAGGTAACTGTTGCCAAATGATCTCTTCTCTGATAAACAATTGATGGTTAGTAGAAGCCAGCTTTTTATTTAGTGATTTTCTATTTGAATAGAGGAACATCAAGGTTTAACAGCCATCTATTGCTAGTCCTTTGTACCACCCTTTGGAATTCCAGTCCAACATGAAATTAAAAGAGTAGAGGAGGCAAATAACCCTCAAAATGGTATATTCAGGATGACACAAATGCATATAAAGGTAATATCTCCCTGGTCCAGCACCCTCAGGACCTCAGTGGTCCCAAATGAGGGATTTTGCCGGATCTGGGAGGTTAATGTCCCCAGGTCCCTGGCTGCCCCTGCTGGCCCTCTGGCTGTGGCTCAGCAGCTCTCTGTCTGGCTCCCAAGCCCTGGCATTTCGCTCCTGCCCTCTCCCATGCAGGGCAGCCATTGGACCATGTTAAAACTTACTATGCCTCATTGAAGAGCCTACTATTAAGCATTTTCTCCCCATATAGCTACTTATGCAATACAGTCAAATATTCCCATAGCCTTCTTTTTGTTAAGATAAATTGATTGAGCTCCTTGAGTCTTTCACTATAAGGTGTAAGTGCTCCTAACCTGATGCCCAGGAGGCTTCCAGAGGAAGCCAGTGCTCTCGCCTTTGCCCCCAAAGAGCTGCCAGGGAACTTCACCTCCAGCCCCAGTCTCATTGCCCTCAACATGCCTGCCAGCTGGTTGCCCTCCTGCCCAGATATTTGATCCAGGAACATCTCTGGTCCTGATGGATGAGGGATGTGGCTGGACCAGAGATTGCTGCTTTTAGGGGGTACATCCAGTAGCATCAAAGACAATTCATAAACTGTAAATAGGTAAAGTTCCCTAAATAATCACACATGGATTCATTGGACCACAAACTAATTTGGGATTGAAATATGGGGCTGCATACATTTCCTCCTGTGCCTGTAATGGTGTACATGACAAGTATGCACAGGTGATCTCAGACCTAACAGTAGGTTTTCCAGATGGAGGAAGAGAATTCTGATCTTGTCAACCCCCATATAATTTGGATTAGGTTCACGTACCCAGAATTTGCTCCTCTGGTTAGAATTAAACTTTGTAGCTATAACAATGTTAGAAACAGTTTTATTTACATTACATAACTGCATCACAGAAAAAGACCAAAGCTACTTAAAACCATAAAAAAAACACCAGGTTCTGAAAGCTGCCTCAGTCTCCAAAAAATCTCTGTATGCTCAAGGGCTGTGACTAACAAACCATTTGCATTTAGCAATTTTTTGCACATATGAATTTATACATTTGCACGTATTTGTAGTGTAACCCTTTTATTAATGACAGGTGACCGCCAGAAGGGCCAGGTTCAGTTCCTAGGGGTTTCTATCAATAATGCAACCCCCCAGTAGTTAACCTGAGATAATCTCACCCCACTTGCTGGGTGCCTGTAATGGCAGTTCTTCTCCTCTCATAAGCACAGAGTCTCAGACAGAAACAGGTTGTTTAACAAGCAGTAGCCTAACATAAATTTATACAGTGGCACATGCAATATGCATAAACAAAGGAGAGGTAAACCTCCTTCAAGCCAAAGTCTGCTGAGACATGTCTTTATCTACACATCCCCGCTTACAGAGTGTACCTTTGCCTAAGCTCTCCACTCACAGTACCGTCTGGTCCATACCAACCCAGAGTTTACAGGTACATCAGCCTAGAGACACTTGCTGCACTGGGGCAGGATCACCTGCTGACTGCTTGCACACTGCATTCTGCTGGCCGCCCTGCCAGCTACTTGTTTGCTGTGCTCCACCAGCTGCCCCTGGCCCGCTGCACTCTGCTGACCACCCTGGTGGCCACTAGTCCACTTCATTGTGGGTTTGGCTCTAGGCAAAACCCTGTGGCTTCAACGGCCAGTGATTCGAGCTCACAGTGGCTTTGGCTCTGGGCCTAGTCACAAAACTCTCTGTATCCACCAGGGTGGATTCTCACAAAATAACTACACACCGCAGCTTTAGTTCTGTCTTTGAACAGCGTGGGTAAGGACTAGTCAAACCAGACTTACAGCTGCAGAGCCCAAAGGCTCCCACCTAGTTCAAGAAGTACCCCCTCCTTGCTTCTACTTCTCAGTGCTCCGCTGAAGAGAACCCTGTGTGATTCACATCTTAGACAGCAGTGATGACCACCCACAATAACTTCCAGCAATAGTGATATTCCACTATTCTTACACTGTTTGATAACTTAATTTGTGACTTGACAACAACAATTTGTTTACAATAGGCAAAACACCAGGGCTTCTCCTCCTAACCAGCCGCTCGTGTAGAACAAAGAATTTATTTACATACACACACCCTACAACTTTTCTCTTTTTCTATCTGAATGATCTCTGAAGAACAGATTCTTCAAATTCCTTTGGCAGGACTGAGCTCCTGCTGCCACATTCCTTAGAGTGGATGTGCTGAAAATGCAAAAAATAATGTTTTGCTTTCTGAACAATTTGGGGGGCAAAATAAAGACATTTCTAAGTCTATGTCTACACTAGAGGGATTTGCTGACAAAATTGACATTTTGTTTACAAAACCTGGGGATTGTCCACATTCCCAAGGTGTCCTGTTGACAGTAAAAATTGGGCAGCCTTATTCCACTCCCTGTGAGGCATAACACCTCTGTTGTCAGACATTTGTTGACAGAAAACCCATCTGGACATTCTGGGGGGCCCTTTATTGACAGACAGGGCTTCCAGGAGCCCTGTCTGCTCTGTTTCCAGTTGGCCATTTTGTCAAGAGAGTGGCTGGGTTGTTCAGCCACACTGTCAACGAAGATCACTCTTGTGATCTGCTTGGTATTTTGGCCACCATCTGTTGACAAATTATTGTAAACTAGACATAGACTAAGTCTGAAGGAAACTCTCCTTGAAGAAACAAAAGTTAAATTTCCCAACTTCCATTTATCTCTGGAAGAACAAACAAACAAAACAAAGCAAAACAAAACAAAACAAAAACTCATATCAGTTATTGATTCTCAGATTGGAATGGGTGATAATATTATATCATTGGAACATGTTAACATTAACAGATTAGATGTTGAAGAGGAAGTATTTTTTTAACTGAGATCACAAGGAAGCATGACTGTAAGACAGTAAATATCTAGGGAAAAATAGTTTGTGTCAAGGAAAACTAACTCAGAGTTTTCCAACCCAAAGGTTTATTTCATTGCTTTTGCAGCTTGTGAATGAAATGCATTCTAGTTTAGGAAATAAGAAACTAAGATCATATTTGCAGTCTTTGAAGAGAGTTTTTCTGGATGAAAATTAATATACTTAAAGGATCACAAGAATTCTAAAAGCTTTATTTATACAAAAAATCCCCACAATTGTTTTAAAGAGCTGTAGGGAGATTTTGACAGCAGGAGTAAAAGGTGAAGCAGCGCAAAGCCTTCAGGTAAGTCCATACAACTGTGTGGTTATTTTTTGCCAGGCCATAAGCCAAAATAAAAGTCGATGTACAACCACACAATATATACTTTTTTGTCATAATTAGAATTGGAAGTATGAAAAAAGGATGACTGATTCACTTATGCATGTTTATACTGACATTGCTAGCTTACTTTGAAATGTAAACTATGCAGGGCCTCAGCATAGTATTTAAAATGATATGGGATGATGTATAGATGTGTGAGGAAGATGCTTGACAGAAGTCTACCAAAAAGCAACCCTTTGATTAATGCATTCTTCTTCATGTTTTGATTAAAGAACTCATAGTCCATTTCTGTACTTGAACAGATTATTATATTATTCATGCTCTAAGTCAGCTGCAAAGCTAACAACATTAGACAATCATCTGTCCATGTGTTTATACTGCAATACACCCAAAGTCTATGTCTACACTACAGCACTCTGTCGACAGTAATGTGGACAGAGTGCATCTATGCACAAAGGCAGATTGAAAGAGCAATCCATTCTGTAAATAGACAACAACCAAACTGCCATTCCCCCCTTTGTCAACAGAATGGCTGACCGTAAGCTCTGCCAACAGGGCAGCTTGGTGAACCAGTAGCCCTCTCTGTCAACAGAAGTTTCTGTGCTCCACTTCTGTCAACAGAACTCTCCAGTGTAAACAAAGCCAAAAGCCATGGCTACACTGGCCCCCGCCTTCCGAAAGAGGGATGCTACTGAACCATTTTTACAGATGCTAATAAGGTGCTGCCACAGATATGCAGTGCCTCACTAGCATAATGGCACTCCGCTCATGTAGGCAGGGGCCTTTTGAAAGGATCCCCTGGATTTTGAAAGCCCCTTCTTCCCAAAACCTAATGGCCCCATCTACACAAGCAGCATACATTTCAAAAGCGTCACTTTTGAAATGCATGCAGACACCATTATGCTAATAAGGAGCCCCATATTCATGGCAGTGCCTCAGTCACATCTGCTGAAGTGGCTCCTTAGTATCCCCCTTTTGAAAGGCCGGGGCTAGTGTAGCCACCACCAAAGCGTGCATACAGAACAAGGAATAACTAGTCTGGGGTGTTATGCATGTATAGAAACTGCTTTGCTTCTTTCATTTATTTTTAAAAAAATGTGTAATAGGCAAGGTGTTGCAAAGGCCGTATATATGCTGGGAACACCAGACATGCTGTGGCACGCTGATCCTTTACAGAATTTCATGGGAATACATTCTTCCCAACACAATTTCTTCATCGCCATCACTGAAACTGCAGCCTTTTAAACATCCATAGATAACACTCAAATACATTTTTTTTAAATTTAATACAGAAGGACACAAGAACACAATGAAGTTTTAACTACTCCTTCCACAAACACACACTTTTATAGAGTCATGAAAAGGATATGGTGCGTGTGTTTGTGTGTGCGGGGCGAACCATGCAAATAGTGATGCCAATTGTTCACAGCATTTCGAGCTGGTACGCAGCAGTCACACAGCTTTGTGGAATAATTTCCGCTTCAGCATGGTCTAAAACCTCCAGTTCCCCCTATTCACTTGTCATAACTTTGATACCAACTGGATGTTGAACCTGGGATGAAGAACAGTTCCAGTTACACTGCATACTAGACTGAAATGAGCACCACAGAACTCTCTGGCCATACTAACCATGAATGAAAAACCTGAAGCTGACTTGAACCCATGACTTGGTCTCTTTCTAAAATGTTTAGCCCCACAAACTCAAGGCAGCTGAATTTAGCTAGTCATGGCCATAACACAAATCTTGTATCCTTAGATAAACATTTCTGTGGGACCATCAAAGATGCCCATTAAAATATAGGAGACCTTAAAGCATTTGTCATACAAAGTTTTGACATACGGTATCTATACCTGAACTTATTACCCACACCTGCAGAACTGGACACCCTTATCTTCTGTGGTGTAAGATGATTTGCACATTATTTTAAGGTTTTTTCTTTATTGTTGTTGTTGTTTCATTTCATTTCAGTAAACTATATTTATTTTGAAAATACATTTCATGTTTACAAAGTACATCTGACTGGTAACTATGTAATGACATCCTGGGCTTAATTACAGACAGGGACAGAACAGGAAATTGCAATGCACAGCAAGAATTTTCTTTTATGTATCATATTAATAATTGCTCAAGAAGCAAACCCAGGCATCATTTTAATTAAAGGGTCCTAAAACCCAAACAGATAAAACATTTTGTACCTCTTATTATTTAACAGAATAGTTATAGCAGCAAATGTTGGGAAATCATGCCTTCAGGATCTTGGAGACATTATACCAAATATATTATTTTCCTAGTGGCTTCAGTAAATACAGATTGATGTCAACTCTTTTAAGCCTCTAGAGAAGCAATTTAGACTTGTTCCTTACTCCATACTTGGCATCTCATCTCCATACCTGGCATCTAGAAATAACATAATTTTAACTCATATTACTATTATGTTTGCTGATGACAGATCAAAAATGTTAGAGGTACAAATAGAGTTGTAATTAGTTAGGTCTAACTTAAATTCATGAGGAATGAATATTTAACTCAATGCACAGAATGGGACTGCTACTATTTACTTCCTCCAATGTACATAACTCAATTTAATCATAATTAGAACAATTGTTAAGTGTACTTAATTTTTTTTCCCTCCTCAAGTAAGGTATATTCACTCAACCACAAATGTTTGTTTTTTTCCCAGGGCAGTCTCCAATGTTCCACGTTCTATACCAACATGATCAGTGATGCACTACATTTCCTTCAAATGTACTTAAAGTGATATACCAGATTTGAAACTATGATTCTTTTTTTTTCAGGTGTGTATTTTAAAGCCAGGGATTAGATAAACTAGTCTGACCTCTTGTGTAACACAGCCACAAAATTACATCCAGTTTTCTGAGCCTAAGCTGAATAACTTGTATCTGACAAAATCTTATTGTCTAAAAAGTCATTGAGTCTTGATTTAAATATATCAAGAGATGTGGCAAACTACTAAGGGAGAATGATGGATTCCCTAATGATTTAATCAACTTCAATGAAAAATATTGTGCTTCCTTTCCTATTTATGTCTGACTTCAGTTTCCAGACATTGTTGTTTCTTTTTATGCCTTTTCCCGCTAGATAAATGAGTTCTTTAGTAACTGGTATTTTCTCCCAGGAAAGTGGATCTCCACTAAAATTGAATCTTTCCTCAAACTTTTCAATAAGTTAAACAAATTTGATTTTTGTTTTTGACAGACAGTCATATCTTGGCCCACTAAGGGCTCATCTACGCTACCCCCCTCATTCAAAGGGGGCATGTAAAGGAGCCCAATCAGAGAACAGCAATGAGGTTCTATGCTGCGTATGCAGCACCTCATTGGCATAATTCCCGCAGCACAAACTTCAAAGTTGCTAACTTTGAAGTGCCCACTGCTTTGAAGTTAGCAAATTTGCAGTTCGTGGCAGGAATTATGCTAATGAGATGCTGCATACGCAGTACAGTACTTCATTGCTATTCTCCAATCAGGCTTGTTTACACGCCTCCTATGAAGGAGGGGCCTAGTGTAGATGAGTCCTAAGTTATTTAAACATCCCTTTCAAAAGCTTGACACGATAACTGTAGGTGCGGTTCTCATACTGCTGTTATCGTTCTCCGGTACAGATGTAAATTATCTCCCCACTTGGATTAATTTCTTTCTGATTTATACTGTAGCTTTTTTTTTAAAACACACAAAGCATCATGTGTTAAAAATATTTCCAAGATTCAGTTTTATTCAGTTTTTCATAAACTAGTAGTTTTAAAATGTTCTCAAAGGATTACAAAATGACATAGCCACATCCTTATTTCCTGGTTACAGTCCCAGTATTCTGTAAGGCCTGAATTCCTTGAGGTGTGACCTTGCTTACTTACCTTACTGTTAAGTCTTTCAGTTTGCTAGGACAGGTGGAAATCTCTCTAGGGAACTGTCTGCATGCCACTCTATTTCACATTTCTATGTGAAGGAATGGACACAGGTGATGTCTCAAAGCAGCTTTGCCAAATATAGGAATTTCCTGCAATAACCCTCTTGAAATCTTATTGAATTAAATTTAATTATTTGAGTAGTTAAATGTATTCAAAATCATAGAATCATAGAATCTTAGTAGTGGAAAAGAACTCAGTAGGTCATTTTACCACTCGGGGTCTGATTGTCCATAGGTAGCCACAGAATGTGATTAAAGAGGGGCATTGGCTCAATTTGTTAAGAAAAGCTGTAGATGCTGTCATAATTCAGGGAAGTGCTCCTCTACTCCCACGTTTATAGTTCAACAAGGGCACCGCACTTAAGTCTCCAGACCTTCATCTTTCACCTGGAATGTTTCTCTCATTCCATTCTGATCAGGGTATTTCAAGGCTGAACAGTTATTTACCTTCATTATGGTGGTCAAATGGTCATTGTTTATATAACTCCATTGGTGCTAAGACCCCTTACAAGAGATAGTGAAATCTGTGTTCTACAGCTTTAGCTGACTGTCAACTGCCTTTTAGCTCATGCAGTAGAGTACATGTCTCTTGCCCCTAAGATCACAGGTTCATTCCCTACAGCCAACAAATTGGATCCATTGCCCTTAACAAGAGCAGGCTCATGTGGGATGAACTGCTGGGAAGTCCCTCTCTGTCTGTTGTGTTAGGTAGTACTCAGTACCAGGTTGTTCAAAGGCATAAGCCTTCAAAAACTTATGCATGTGTTTGACTTTACGTGAGATGAGTAATCCTTTTGAAACCCGTGTATGTGTTTACGCCAACTATTGTTTTCTCTTGTAGTCTCAGATTTACATATTTTATTAAAAATAGAGTCACTGTTGCCTGACTTCCATAAATGTTAAATCAACCACACACATTCCTCCAATCAGCCTCTGACAGTGGATTTTATAACTCTTATGTTTAATTACTTAACACGTGCAGTAACTAGAGTACCATGCTGAGCATTAAAATTAGCTTACCTTGCAGCTTTCACAAACAACCCACTGGCTCCCACAACCTGCTGATATTATATGTAGATGGAGATTGCTCCATATTATTTTTATTTAATAAAACCTGAGTCTCTACACCTTGCCTAATAGGTACTTTCCCCTTATGATGAGTTTTCATGATAGAACTTTAGTTAGAAATTGAGCTATATTATCATTTCTTAGGTGTTTCTTTGATAGAATGGGCATCTACACAGAAAATATTGAAATGAAAGTTTCCTTTTGGAGGGTAAATTTCTATCTCCAGCTCCAGCAGAAATCAATGAGAACTGCATGATCAGCTTGGAGGGCTGAAGTTGAGCCACAGAAAATATCTTCTGAGAACAAATAGGGATTTTAGCCATGCTTTTGCCATTTAAACCAACACCAAAAAAAGCCCACATAAATCTGTGACAAAATTGGGTTACATATTTTTCATTAGATTTCATACATAATACATAATTACAAGAAGATTGATTTTGCAGAGATAAGAATATATTTTTCCCATGAAAAAATTGTCCTAACATACAATATCATCAAGACCACAAATTATGAGACCGGCCATCCTAGGTAAGACCAAAGGTCCATCTAGCCCAGTATTCTGTCTTCCAACAGTGGTCGATTCCAGATGCCCCAGAGGGTGTGTACAAAACAGATAATCATTAAGTAATCCGTCCCATCATCCATTTACAGCCTCTGACAAAAAGTTTAGGGATGCCATTCCTATACATCCTAGCTAATAAGTGTTGATAGACCTCACTTCCATGGATTCATCAAGTCTTTTTCTGAGTCCTGAGAACAGTCCTGGTCTTCACAACGTCATCTGGTAAGGAGTTCTACAGGTTAACTGTGTGCTGTGTGAAGAAAAAAAACCCTTTTGTTTGTTTTAAACCTGCTACCTATAAATTTCCTCTGGTGACCCCCTCGTTGTTATGTTATGGGAATAAGTAAATAAAATGTCCTTATTTATTTTCACTGTGTATGTCATGATTTTATAAATGTTATGGTACCCCCACCTTAATCTCCTCTTTTCTAAGATGAAACGTCCCAGGTGGTTTTTTTTAAGTTGCTTTAATATGGAAGCTCTTGCAAACTCCTAATCATTTTTGTTGCCCTTTTAATGGCTTTTTCCAATGCCAGGAAACTTTTGGTTTGCAAACAGGGCAATTGCTAACAGGAGGGAGTTTTGAGATGGGCACTCTCCAGGTGAAGGAGGAACAAATTCACAGGACCTTGGGGTAAGTGGCTGACTGGCTGGCGTGTGTGTGTTTGTGTTTGGGGGGTTGGTTGCTACTTTATACTGGGCTTGCGTTTGTCTGTTTGGTTGTGTGTTTGGAGATCCACATGCTGTTTGTTTGTTTGTTTGTTTGTTTGTTTGAAAGACCATGTGCTGAGGCTGGCAGTTAGGATTTGAAATCTAGAATTCTCTGCTCATTGGGCTGAGCCATAGCCACTGGGTGGGGCTACCAATCAGGAAGATCACAGCCCTATAAACCCTGCTAATAAGTGACAACGGAAGGTTACAATCTGCTCATTGCAAACAGGAGGGAGTTTTGAGAGAGGAGTTTAGAGGGGGAGTTAAGAGGGAGCAAGTTATTTTTGACAATTTTTAAAACTTTTATGCTAAATTACATCCCAAATTACCACATTTAAATAATGATCCCATATATAATCTAATTATCCAAAGAAAATGCAAGCAGAATCCCAGCAGGAGAGTAGGAGCTATCCTGCTTATTGCATCCAAAGTAACATATGTGAGTACCTCCTCCATGGTCAGGTGGCTTATATATTCATTCTGTGCAAGAAGCTCCTGGCCCTTAGAGACTGAGTGTGGGCTTTGGAGGCCAGGGTGGTTGAAATGGATGAACTAAGGGAGGCAGAGAGGTATGCTGATGAGGCTTTCTGGGACACCGTAGAATTTTCCCACCTCCAGTCAGACATCCCCTGCGTTGTTAAGGAGGATGAAAGTCTCAGGGAAGGAGAACATTTAGATGTAGCAGAAGGAAACCACCCTATAGTTGGGACCCTCCTTCCAGATGATGTTGTGGTATCCTCTCACACTGAGGATGACTCTTCAGGGAAGGGAGCTCCAGCCAGTAGGAAAAGGCAGATGTTAGTAATGAGAGATTTGATCATTAGAAACATAGATAGCTGGGTTTATCGTGATTCAGAAAACTGTATGGTGACTTACCTGCCTGTTGCAAAGGGTGGGTATCTCTCAAGGCATTTAGATAGACTTATGTGTAGTGTGGCACTAGCTCCTTTTCTTAAAAAGTACTTTCTCATGGCTTCAGGAAATGACACAAAAGGATTATAATAAGATATACACTTAGCACTGAGTATTATAATGCTTTGCCATGTGATGAGCTCATATGTAACAGTTACATAAATTGCAAGTGCAGCTGTAGAAACTCCTAGAAGCCATGCAAAATTCAAGGATTTGTCATCATTTCCATTAGGAGTGTTCAAAAGCTTAAAAAAACAATCATAATATGGTTGTAAAATGTGCTTTGGGCTTAAATTCAGCATATCCACATGATCGATGATTTTTCCTCAGAAAGTTTGAAATTCAATCATTTCATCAATTTTTAAGTGACAAACTAGTAATTGGAACACTCTTTCCTACACTAAAAATATTACTGCGTACGTTTCAGCTGAAAATATCCATTGGTTAGCAGGAGTTGGAGCTTACTTGCCCCAAGTAAGATGAGGGTAGCAATTTAACTTTGTTTAAATTCCTAACACAAGAAGCACTGTAGATCCCATTTGAGCTACTGGAATTCAGCCCTAACATAAGTTTAGTCCTTTCTATGGCAGAATCTTCTTTAATAATAATAAATAAATAACAATACCAGAGTTGTGTACAAAGAAATAGCATGGCCTATAATGTCAAATACTGCTGTCACATCTAAACTATCCTTCTTTCAACACTTATTCAGAATGTTTTTGCAAACCAACAAATCTGAAGTGTAGTTGCTAACTGCACAGTGAATCTGAATATTTGCAATCTGCTAGAGTACAGCATACATCTCTGAAAGGTAAATATGTCAGAGTGATACTCCTGCTGCTTTCAGTAAGATGCTAATATATTGTGCTTCTGACACTGACAGTGCTAAGTCAATGGTGTATCATGTCAAATGGTAAAAAGAGGCTTTAAGGCAAAAAAGAAAAAGAACAATGCATCAAATGTGAATGCTCTTTGGCTCATGTTAATTTCATTTAGCTGATTTGTGAAGAATTTCTTGTTTTCTCTCTTGTGACTTACATGAATAAATGGGAAGAAGACATAGCCTGATATGTATTCATGGATAAACAATTTGTTATAGACCCTCTGCAATCAGTAGGACTTGCCAGTAGAACTTTTCAAAGTGGAGCTGCTCACAGTGTTTACACAAAGATGACATTTTGGCAAGATATTCTATTACACCTACTCCAAGTCATTCTGCAGTGATGATATTTTCCAGATCCAAAGCCTCAGTCTATAGCCTAGTGGTTAGGGATGAGTAGCCCCATTTTGCTCATGTAGCCCCAGTTTGGCATGCCTATCCCTGTGTCTTTCACTCCCACAGAGGGGCTAGCCACTCTCCCTCTAAGTATTTGCATTCTATTTCCAAACAGATCCATGTTATTTTACACATTGTAATTACAGGTCAGTGTATCAGAATACTTTTTTTGAGCTAGCAAGTCAAGTTTTCACTTAGGGATTAAGGGCCCTTTCAGGTAGGCACTCTACGCAATAAGTAAGTTACAGCTTTTTCAGTGGCATATACAAAAAACCAACCAACCAAACAAAAAAAACAAATGTAGATGTAAGCCCCTGAAGAGGGCCACATTGTTGAAAAAGTTCAGCTGCAAAGATGGATATGGTGGAATAATTTCTGAGCATGAGCCCTGTATTGGCAATCCATGGGGTAGATAGAGGCATGGGGGAGCATGAATAGAATTTAAAGTGGTTGAATTGCTTTCAAGCTTCTTATTCAGAAAGACATAGAAATGACTTTAAAAAAAAGGAAGCAGAAAACAATATTTATTTATGTCTGACCAGGATTGTTTAGACTGTGGACTATGCAGATACATATATTGTGACACCTCACCTCTTTTGTTAAGTTAAGGTTCAGCGTTTCTCCCTCACATTTTGAGAGGGCCTCAGTTCAATTAGAAGTACCCCATACACTTTGATTTATTACAGAATTTATTTTACAGGGGAGGGTTGTGTGCTTCTTTACACATTCACTTCCTAATTCCCAATGGAGTACCAACTGTTCGTGTGCCTCATGACAATCACCAGATATCCACTCTGGGCCCCTTCACAAACAGAAATAAAACACATGGTTTCGCCTTATATATAGGAAAAAAAAAGCAGTTCTTTACTTAGGAGAAGCTTCCTCTCCTATGCTGACTTCAGACAGCCCTTCTCTAGCTTGTTTTTCATACCTCCTCTCCTTTGCCTCACTAGAAGAGATTTTTAAAGGTCACCAGTTGCTCTTAGACTCAAGAGTCTAATTGTCTTGAGGTAAAACTTTCAGTTCAAAGGAAAACTGTTTTAACCATTCTGTTATACTTGTCTTCAACCACCCTTTCAGAACAATCATTCTGACTTTGTCACAGCATGAAAACCAAGATACAAGAAACGTCTTCCTGTTTCCATCTTGTTTTAATTGATATAATTTGTCTTTACTTTTAACTGATAGGATATGAAATCTGATGAACAATATTCTTAATTTCATCCAAGAAGGAGAGATACATGTTTAAGCCTTTCTGATATTTTCTGGGGAACATTTCACAGAATGCCATGGTCTACATCTTAACAGAAATCTTGGTTTGAATTTCCTCTCATTCTCAATAAAATAGCATCATGAACAACTGCACAAATTACTTCCATGAAAAATTAAGGACTTTTTTAGTGTTTAATGTGGATAAGCAAGGGTAAAGAAAATAAACTTTCAGGCATTGGTAGTTCTCCATGGATGACCAGGAAATGCTCTATGGTGCGCAATTTGGAAATCTGCCTATACAAATTTGCAGAAGTATTAAACCCCAAATACCAACTTTTCATATATTATCCTCAGAGTAAAAGTCTTCTACCTTCATGATTTTTCCTCATGGAGAGAAGAAAGGTTGAATGCACAGTTTATATTTCTCAGGAGCATAACGCTTTCTATTAACTGAAATATTGCCTTTTGAAATACAGATTATGTTGCATCCATGCAGCATGATTGCTATGTGTCCTGTCTTTTCATAGCACTGCTAACTCTAGTGAGAGTAAAATGTGATCTGTTGAAATGGAAATATAACAAGTCAGCCAATTATAAATGATGTACCTATTTAATATTTGTGTAGTATAATAAAAATTATTCAAAAATGACAAATCTAATTTAGAAATGGCGACACATACCTGCAGTTACATGCAGCACACTGTGGGGTGTTTGGATTTTTATCATGAGGTAGGCATACATTGTTTTAATTCACCTACAAAGAGTATATTCACCTATTTTCAACATTGTCCAGTCCTTCAGGTAAAATATCGAACAACTCTCAATCACATTCTAAAGTGTTCCCAAGAGCTGTTAACTCCCACAAGGCATTTAAATATTCATCATGTTATCTGCAGGCCATGTGCTTGGGAAGAGCCCAAATTGACACCTTTTATTATAAATTTCATTTTTTCTGTGAGTACTTTTCACTGTGTGATTCACCAGGCTTTATTGTAAATGTCCTTGTAGATGTAAACTGACTGTAAATGACTTCTGTGTCCATATGTTTGAAGTGATGGTAAATCCTCTACAAGGACATCATGTTGCCATTATTTTGCACACCTGTATTGGGCAGGAAGTTAAGTCTAGTAATGTGAATCATAGTCCCCGAATAAATTTCATGGGTTAAATTCTGACCCGATTAATGTACACCAATTTTCTATTTACTTATGTGAACCCCAAATTTCTTCCTATGAATTTGTGGTGCAAATCTCCTGGAATGTCACATCCATGAGGTTGCTTTCCATGGTATGAAACTAAAACTTCAAGGTCAGTGGTCCAGTTCCACTTGGTGCAACATAAATTACAATGAATGTACATCTCCAGCTCAATCTGCTTTTGGACACAGCATCCCTCTATTAGGTCTGTTCCCAGACATTGGCCAGATCCTGAAATCCATGAATAAAGTAGTTCTACTGACAAGCGAAGGGAGGTTAATACACAAAACTAAGGACCAGAATCGGGACCTATATTGAGATGTACACCAGATTCCCAACAATTGTCTAATGGTATTTGGAATGTTGAAATCTAGATTACATGAGCTGAGATTTTTAAGGTAATGAAATGTGTTCTTGGAAACCAAAGCCAAGAATCATGGTTTCCAAAGGGATTCAGTCAACTGAAGAATGTAAGTGAACCTGTTTGTTCTCTGAAACTTTGAAAGATCTGAGCAGAAATGAAAAGGACAGAAAAAGAAAAAAAGAAGACCACCTCCATCTTTCAAAAACTAACTGCCTCTGCCTGCATGGTGATGGTGATGGTGGTGCAGGGGGAGAGGGAGTGTCCTTCGCTTTGAAGAAAGCAGATTAAAGTCAAGGGAATATGCTAAAATCTTGGCAGCAATAGTTAAGAAGTAATAGCAGTAAAGGGTAAAGCAGTCACTGAAACAAGTGTGGATTTGCAGAAGTGGATTAAGGAAGGTTTGTATTTTCTTCTCCAAACACTAATGATCTTATAGGGAAAGCAGCTAACATTTTTAGTTTTTAACAGTGGAAGTCAATCCAGTCCTATATGGCTTTCAACATTGATGTTTTGCTAAGTGGAGCATATGGAGCTTTGTTGCATTAAGTACACTAAAATAGTAAATGAAACTGATAATTTAAATCTATTCACACTATTATGTTAATTGTGCTTCTGGCTATACAACAAGATGTTGTTTTAGCCACTATGCTATTTTTACTATATTGAATTCTATTAGAATAAAAAAAATAAAATTTAATAAAATGGAATAGTAGAGAGACCAATATGGGGGTGGGGGCAGGGCAGGCAGATAATATAATCCAGGTCTGCTGTATCAAACTATACTCCACGCATTACTCAATGGGATATATATTTTTCAGTGAGGAAAAATAGTGGTCAGAATGAGTTACAGTTACACAAAGCAATGCATCTTCAAAGGAGGTACTCATGATTTCCTTGTCATGTTTATTTAAGAATGTTGACAAGTCTGTAATTTTTACACGAAGCATGTAATTTAATACAGCTACAGAATTTGACTACAGAAATTTAAAATTCTAATTAATTAGGGAACATGATGGGTCAAAATGCTTTTAATTTGTTAGTATTAGAGGGGTACCCAAGTTAGTCTGCATCTTCAAAAAACAACAAGATGTTCTGTGGCACCTTATAGACTAACAGATATTTTAGAGCATAAGCTTTCATGGACAAAGACCTGCTTCATGAGAAGCATGAGTGGAGGTGAGGAGGGTTTAAAGAAGGAGGCTCAGTCAAGGGGAGGGCCAGAGTTGACAAGGTCTGTTCAGTCAGGGAGGATGTGGCCCGTTATCAGCAGTTAATGTGGAGTTGTGAACATCAAGAGAGGAGAAATCAAGTTAGTTCAGTCAGGGAGGATGTGGACCATTATCAGTAGTTAATGTGGAGGTGTGAACATCAAGAGCAGAGAAACTGCTTTTGTAATGAGCCAACCACTCCCAGTCTCTGTTCAGTCCTTGGGAGGCAGGCCTGTCCTCGCCTACAGACAACCTGCCAACTTTAAACAAATTCTCACCAGCAACTATAGAGCATACCACAGTAACTGCAAACCTGGAAGCAATCACTGCAACAAAACTCGATGCCAACTCTGCTCACATATCTCCTGACATATCTACACCAAAGATATCACTGCAGGACCTAACCGCATCACCCACACCATCGGGGCTCTTTCACCTGCACATCTACTAATATAATATATGCCATTTTGTAGCAGCAATGCCCCACTGCAATTTACGTTGGCCAAACTGGACAGTCTCTATGTAAAAGAATACATTGACATAAATCAGGCATCTGGAATGGTAACATACAAAAACCTGAAGGAGAACACTTCAGTCTCCCTGGACACTCAGTAACAGATTTGAAAGTAGCAGTCCTGCACCAAAAAACAGCAAAAATAAACTCCAAAGAGAAACTTCAAATATGTAATTCATTTGCAAATTTGACACCATCAACCAAGGATTGAACAGAGACAGGAAGTGGTTGGCCCATTACAAAAGTAGTTTCTCCACTCTTGATGTTCACACCTCCACATTAACTACTGATAATGGGCCACATCCTCCCTGACTGAACTGACTTGATTTCTCCTCTCTTGATGTTCACAACTCCACATTAACTGCTGATAATGGGCCACATCCTCTGTGACTGAACAGATCTTGTTAAGTCTGGCCCTCCCCTTGACTGAGGCTCCCTCTTTAGCTCTCTTCTGAAAGATCCTCACTCATGCATCTGATGAGACGGGTCTTTGTTCACGAAAACTTATGCTCTAAAATACCTGTTAGCCTATCAAGTGCCCCAGGACTTCTGGTTGTTTTTGAAGATACAGACAACTTGGCTACCTCTCTGATTCTTGGTATGGAACAGTCTTCTTCAAAGCCAGAAAAGTCTGAAATTTCTTCTTGCTAGCATCTGAGGCAATCATGATATAAGCAAGTGTAAAATAGTGCTACGAGAGCGTCATTTAGAGCGGTGGTTCTTAACTGGGGGTGTACGCAACCCCTGGGGGTGCGTGTTGCCTTTCTGGGGATGCGAGACATGCCAGACTTTTTTTGGAAGGTAAATCATTGAAAACACAAATTAAGCACAGGCACATAAGTACAACTACTTTGTTTCATCAAACCTATGTGTTTATTAACATTATACATTTTTTAACAATTACTGTAATATCCAAACAAAACAACTATTTTCAAGTTTTTAACCTAATTGTAGTGAAATTATCTCAACAAAATACAGTATATTGCCATGTTGCAGGGTATTTCTTGACACATGAGCAGATGATGATGTGGCAGAAGAGTGGCTTTGTTTAAATTCATTTAGCCACTAACTGTTAGTGTGTTAAGTTTATGTCCACAGCAAAACTTTGCAACAACTCTGGGTAGTACTTGCATATTTTTGTATGTCTACTGTACTATTATTTGTGGTGAGTAATAATATACAACTATTTTATATATATTTAATATTCATTTAAAAGTGTGTAGCCCCCCATCTCCATTTTGATTTTTGATAAGGGGTGTGAGAACATATTTTGAGAACCAAGGGGTGCAGGCTGCAGTAAAGGTTAAAAACCATTGCTTTAGAGTGTTAGAATCTATTTCCACAGGGAAACTTTGAAACACTTCAGATCTGTTAAAATATCTCTAACTTTTTTGACTAAGAGCCAATGGAACAAAGGGTGGGTAACAATACTTACGAAATCATGAAAATGTAATAAATGTATTGAGTGAGACAAAGGAATTCAAATTTATACTTAGAACAACTGGAAAGAAATACAAGAAGCAGGAGAAAAACAGCAGCAGCAACTAAAAATCACTTGTGTTATGGTTTCAAAAAGAATGTGTAATTGTATTGGAGACTTTCTGGCAATATAAAACATAAAAGAGCTTGTTTTATATGGCATCTGTTTTCTCCACTCATTTTGTTTACATCTCCACACTGAGGATCCCAATGAACACATGACAAGAAAAGCCTTTACAGAGAGTGTTGCTGATTACATTTCCAGTGCCCTATGACTACATCATCTCTAAAAACAAACAACCTTTATAGTTTTCAGAGATTTGGAATGTAGATACAATTAAGTAATGCTTATAATTGGGATAAGATTATGGTTTCTCAGTGGCATTAATTGTACATTCACCTGTAAGAGGTTTTGCCTTTTCATGTAAATCCAATTTCCTGATGGCTGTGTGTGTTTTTTTTGTCTCCCCCTTCTTTCTCTTTTGGCTTGTTAAATAGTTTATTCTTTGCACATGTGTTCTAATAATGAATTCCTGCTGAAATCTGGTGCAATGCTCTTTTCCTTCACTTCAAAGCTAGGGATTATTGGACGCCTCCAAAAATTTGGCAGATTTTCAAATGTTTCAGAAACTCACTAATATATATATATAGAGAGAGGAAAAGAATATATCTATATATAGATATAGATATAGATCTATCTATCTATCTATATCAACAGATAGATAGACAGATAGATAGATAGACCCCGCTATTTCGATGGTACAGGACGCAGATCGTCTACATGTGCCCTACTTTGACGTTCAACTTCGAAGTAGGGCACTATTCCCATCCCCTCATGGGGTTAGCAACTTCGACGTCTCGCCACCTAACATCAATTTCAACTTCAAAATAGCGCCCAACACGTGTAGCCGTGACGGGCTCTATTTCGAAGTTGGCGCCGCTACTTCGAAGTAGCATGCACGTGTAGACACGGCCATGAGCAGCAGAAATACAGAAAATTGGAGAAAGATTAAAAAATAGCAGGAATGTTGCACTGGATTGCTTTTTCCTGTTCCTAAAGTGTCTGTCTAATCTTTAATGCTCGCTGAAAACAGCATTATTCAGCTGACTAGTATATATTGCAAGAGGCCCATGATTGACAGGTAACCAAATTCCACAGGTAAGTTAAAAACCTGGAGACCTGGGAGTTGGGATGGAAATGAGAGGTAACGGGGTATAATAGCAAAGAAAAACAAGGGAGTAGGCATAACTAGGAGGAAAAAGCAAATCAATACCTTAGATACCAATATAAAAATGCAAGAATTAGAGGTAATAAGCAGGAAAAACTTGAAGGCCTAATAAATTAATACATCTATGACGTAACTGGTATCACAGAGACTTGGTGGGATAATAAACATGATTGGAATATTGGTATAGAAGGGTGCAGCTTACTCAGGAAGGATAAGCATGATAAACAGGAAAAATGTGTTGACTTATACATTAAAAATGTGCAAACCTAGACTGAGGTGGGGATGGATGCAGGACATGCATGCATTGAGAGTCTCTAGGTTAGGTTAAAAGGGGTAAAAAACAAGGGTGATGGCATGTTAGGGATCTACTACAGACCACCTACCCAGGTAGAAGTGGTGGATGAGGCTTTTTTCAAGCAATTGACAAAAACATCTGAAGCTCAGGGTTAGGTGGTGATGGGGGGCTTCAAGTATCCAGATATATGTTGGGAAATTTACACAGAAAGCTCCTGGACTGCACTGAAAACATTTTTTTAAAAAAGATTCAAGTGGACGAAGCTACTATGAAGGAAGCAGTTCTAGATTTGATTTAACAAATTAGGAGCATCCAAGAGGAGCTCAGGTGAGTGTGGCTTTTGGGGGGCTGCGTTGTGAGCTGTCTTGGTTGAATATCTGTCTGTATGTCTTGTTTTGCAAAAAGGGGAAGATCGAAAGCGTGTTTGGCAGTTTGATAAATTTTCAAGGTGTGCATTGGGAGTGCTTTGTTCCAGGTGGGCCTTCAAGGGCTGATTAGATTGAAGGAAAGGCTCTGAACAGGGCCCAGCCAGCCAGCAGCCTTATAAGAAGGCAGCCACAGTGAACAGGAGCAGCTAACAGGGAGTTTGCCTGGGAGTTCACCTTTGGGGGAGCCCCATACGAGTTGTCCCTTTCCTATAAGTTGTTTCTCTTGTACCCTTTCAGGTGGCAATAGAAACATCTAGGGGAACTCTCTGAAGAAAGGGGAAAAATGTATGGTGACAAGTCTACTGAGAAGTCTGCTGTTGTGACTGGCAGGACATGTGCCATGTTTATCTTCCTCTCAGACAACAGACAGAATTTTGTATGTCCCAAGTGCAAGCTGGTTGCCATTTTGGAAGAGAAGCTTAGAGGACTTGAGGCACAAATATCAACACTCAGGTCTACCGGAGAAGGTGAAGACTTTCTGAATAGAAGTCACCACTTAGTACTGCAGGAACAGCAGTCTGTTTAAAATACAGAAGAAAACTGGAAGAAGGTTACATCCAGGAGAAAAAAACAATTCAGGTCTCTCCAATTCCAGTGGAGTTAAGCAACCACTTTCAACCTTTCTGCACAGGTGATACATTGGTGATAGCTGGGGCAGATACTTCATAGGGAAAGGATCAGAAGAAGACCCCATGGACTGTAAGCATAGAATGAGCAGTCCTAGGGATAGGGGTTCTATGACCACCACCCCTAAGAGAAGATGAGTGGTGGTGGTGAGGGACTCCCTCCTAAGATGGACAGAGTCATCCATCTGCTGTTCTGACCTAGAAACTAGGCAAGTTTACTGCTTGCTGGGAGCTAGAATCCAGGATGTTACAAAGTCTCTTCCAAAAATCATGAAACCGTCAGACTATTACCACTTCCTACTCTGTGTAGTAACTAATGATACAGCTAAGAACTACCTTGACAAATTTACTGTGGATTACATAACCCTAGGGAAAAAGGTGTGGATATGGGGTGTCTGCGGTAGAGGTAGTATCTTTGACTCTCTGGCAGCTGCGCCTTTTCAGGTGGATGGAAGCACTGGTCCTCACCCACCACTCAGCTCTCACTGTTGGTTCCTAGCAGCTGTTGTGCATTACAATGACACCATACCCTGGGCAACTCACATATTGACCTTATGAAGGGACTCGTTCCTTCTCCCTTCTAATGCACAGTCTCAACAGTGGACCAGAAGGTGTGGTGCTGAAAATCAACAACTCCTGTGGAGGCAGAGGAAGACACCCCACTGCCTTGTGGGTTATCCTGGGAAGGAGCAAGGCTGAGGGAGTAAACCCTGACAGAAAATCCAGAGGGGAGTCCTAAGGTGGTTCTGTGTCAACTTCTGGCACTGCCCTGGCAACTCCTGAAGCTGAGCTGGTACCAAACATAGAGGTTATCCTTTCCTTTGGACTATATCAGTAAAGCCAAGAGGGGGGGCCTGGTGTCTGGGCAGCCCAGGGTCTCCATAAAATTGTCTAGGCTCATGCCTGGAGAGGTACTCCAGCATCACTTAACAACGTTGAAGCAACATGGGAGGCAACAGATACCAGTTATAAGCTCTTGCTCAATTGGTGTAGAGAACGAGCACCAGGAGTTCTTTCTGACAGTGGGAGAGATCATTGCATCTCATTGGACAGTCATCGCCTGCCTTAAGCTGGGCAGCCCCCAGCCAGTAGCATACTGTCTCGCCACAGTTCACTTGCCTCACTGGGTGCATGAGGCTTAAGGTATCCAAACTTGACAAGTGACTGAAATGAACACCAGACAAACCAACAAGAAAATTATTAAGAAAAGGAAATCATCAAAGTTTCAAGCTTGCTTGTTGGAATATACGGACCATGTTGGCCGGTTTGACTGAAGATCTTCAGGACATCAACGACACCCAAAAGACCACTGTCATCAACAAGGAACTGAAGAGGCTCCAAGTTGACATCCCCACTTTTCAGGAGACATGACTCACAGCTTTGGGATCCCTAAGGGAAAAGGACTGCACCTTTTTCTGGAAGGGCAAAGCCCAAGAAGAACTCAGGGATCATGGTGTTGGATTTGCCATCAGAAACACCTTTCTGCAAATGGTCGAACTAGTCATGGGCGGATCAGAAAGACTTCTTCAGGTCAAACCTCAAACCTGCGCTGGTTCCGTCCACCTGATCAGCACTTACGCTCCTACCCGCTACGCCACACCAGAAGTAAAAGACAAGTTCTATGACGTGCTTAGTGCTGCCATAGCGCAAATACTTGCTCATGAGCAACTGTACGTTTTGGGTGACTTCAGTGCAAGAGTTGGAGCCGATTGTGACTCATGGCCTTCCTGCTTAGGCCACTTCGGCATGGGAAAAATGAATGACAATGGACAGCATCTCCTTGAACTTTGCACGTACCACAATCTGTGCATCACAAACACATTCTTCCGAACCAAGCCACAGCATAGAGTGTCATGGAGACACCCACACTCGAAACACTGGCACCAATTAGACTTGGTCATCACCAGATGTGACAACGTCAAAAACGTCCTGACACGCAACTACCCTAGTGCCGACTGCGATACAGATCATTCGCTAGTCTGCTCCAAGCTCAAGGTGAGACCCAAGAAGCTGCACCATTCTAAACCAACTGGAAGGTCCTGCATTGATGCCAGAAAGACGGCAAACTCAGAAAAAGCTGAAATGTTCAGAGAGACCCTTGAGGAAAATCTGTGCAGCAGCCCTGGGGGTGCTGATGTAACATCCAGATGGCAGCATCTGAGGGACACAATCTACAATACGGCCTTGTCAGTGTTTGGAAGAAGAGCTGGAAATACAAACAAGTGGTTCAAAGCTAACTCTGATGAGATGATTTCAGTCATCGAAAAGAAGCACTCTGCACTTCTGGAGAATAAACGCTCACCCAGTCAGAGTACGCAGCAAGCACTCAGAGTAACCAGAAAAATAGTACAGCAGACAGCTAGGCACTGTGCCAACAACTACTGGCTTAAGCTATGCAGCAGTATCCAGACCTGTGATGACTCTAGTAATCTCAGGGGATTGTAATGACACTGACTTTCAAGTTCAGCTTGTCAAAACTAGAAGCACTGGACCAGACATATAGTGTATATTGAAATATAGTATGTGAAATAGTACAAATGTATTAATTTATTTTAAATTGTCCCCAAGGGTCCACAGCTGTCTACCCATGCAATGAAGCATGTGAGTTAAAGCTGTCATTATTTGCAAACAGAAGGATCTTTTGGCAGGATGTGGCACTTGTGAGTGTTCCACAGACTGCTCTTCCATACATATCTTTGGCTAGCACCTACATCTTATAAATACTGGCCTAACATCTGATTGGGCAAAGGGTCACACTAACAGATGGACATTTATATTGCCTTGAAAAGAATTGTTATAAACGACATACTCAAGCTTCATAGGCAATATTCCCACCCAGAAACATTGACCTGGCAATCTGATGAAGGGTTTGTAGCTATGATTAGATAGTCATGTAATAATGATTCCAGCTTTAATCAACAAACTTATGAAACAGATTATACAATATTAGCCCATAGAAATTAAGATTAGTGGAAGATAAGAAGCATTAGTACTAAAGATGGATTCAAAGTTACTGAAAAATCTCAAAGCAGTACCTGAATGATATAGAAAGACTTTGCAAATCAGGAAGAGTCAGAAGCTGTGTCTCCACTTGCATTCCTCTTTCAAAAGAGGCATGCAAATGAGGAAAATCAAAAACGCAAATGAGGTGCATATTTACATATCTGGCACCTCATTTGCATTTTCTTATTTCAAAATAACTTCTTTCAAAGAAGAAAACCAGTGTAGACACTGCTGTTTTGAAAGTAAACCCCATCTTCAAAAGAATCCTGTTTCTTTTTTTTTTTTCCCCCTTTGGAAAGAGGAAGACAAGTGTAGACACAGCCTTAATGTTTGCTTCAGTGGTCTTTATGCATGCATATTGAAAGAGTCAAATCTTTATATCTGTCTATGTTATTAAACAAAGAAATCTGAAGGAAAATGGGTACACACATTTGTAGGCCTGATTCCCCACTACCTGGGATTGAAAAGATAGAGATTCCAAGGTAAGCAAAGTAGTGGTAGGAGGGGACATGGAAAAAAATATAAAATAATTAATGGTATAAAGAAGTTAGAGAGAATATTTTTTCCTGGTCTAATTCATAAATGTTAGAAAGTTGAATATTCAAAACTGACAAGAGGAAATAATTTCCCCAGTATGCCCTATTACATTGCCATAGGATAATGTTAATGTATAAATGTAGAAAGATACAAAAATAAAATTGGACTTTTATGTGGTTATCCAGAGTTAAACATAATGAATCACATTTCATGATTTTATACTGTATATTTCTCACTTTGAACATGATTTTATACATAATTCTGCTTGAGAAATTCAGGCTAATCGAAAGCGAAAGAAATGTTCAATTTATGAAAAATCACATTCATTGTTATTACTTTGGCTAGTTTAACTACAATGCAAGCTATATTAGTCTTTAAAATTAAACATATCCTCCACATCCTTCGTGTTTTGAAGACTGCAAAAAGTTTCTGAAGCACAGCATGTAAATCTTTACATAATGATTGAAGTGTGAATAAGAAATCTGTTACCTTGCAAAGCTTAAACATAGTTCTTATATAACAGCTGTCTCTGTAATAATCAAGAAACATAAACAGAATACCAGAGATCTACAGTTCTCCCTAGACTTTGTATCTTTTTATTAAGATTAATAATTTTTCAGTGCAAACCACAAGTGAATAAAAAGAAAACCATTATAAATCAGAGCACGTAGGTCACATCATTATGAAGCTAATGTATACTGACATCATGCCATCAGAGCAGAGACTCTTATTTCAGCTACAAGGTCATTCTCCCCAACTCCACCATCGCTTTGTTTTCTCTACCTGAAAATGATAAAGGTCTGTAAGCCTCCAACAGGTGGAAAACCTGATGACAGATTTTGCTGGGCCCTGTGCAATGGTGTTGGGGCGGGGGGAAGCTTGTCTCCAGCCCATTACACGGGGTGGGGTCTTGAGCAGAAAGGCCAAGGCTAGGGGCATTCAGCATTTAGCACAACCTGGACTGTGCTATGCCTGTCCCAGCCGGTCCCTGGTGCTCCTTGGACTGTGACACATAAAGCTCTGTGGGTGATTTAAAGGACCCTGGCTCCAGCTGCCACTGCTGCCATGCTAGCAACAGGAGTAGCTCAGAACTCTGGGCTCTTTTAAATCACTGGGTCCCAGGGCAATTGCCCGTTTGCCTTGCCACCAGTGACCATGAAGGGATTCCTCCCATTGTTCCTAGATATTTAGGAAGTAACGCAGTGTGAGAAAATGAACAAACTGTGATCACAGGCCACAGAGGGTACATCTACACACGATGCTTCTTCTGTGAGTGGAATAATAATGAGCTGTGTGGAAGATGCTAACGAGGCATGGATAAAAATTTCCTGGGCCTCATTATGGGTACATGATTAGGAGTCCAGAAGAAGCTCTTCTAGGCTCCAAAATACACATACAGATACGTGGCTCATAGAGATATTCTGGAAGGAAACCCACCTTCTGGGAGCACCCTCCTCCCTAGAATTTTGAGTAAGAGGGGGCTTCCAGAAGGAAGGTTTCCTTCTGGAAGATCCCCACAGGCTGTGTGTCCGCACATACGTTTTGGAGTTTGGAAGAGCTCCTTCCAGCTTCCGAATCACCTGCTCATATGCTCATGAGGCATGGGAAATTTACATCCATGCCTCATTAGCATCTTCGAGGCAGCTCATTACCATGCTGCTTCCAGAAGAACCAGCACACATAGATGTAGCCAGACTGTTTGGAAGGGCACAGAATAAACAGAACATATGAAAGGTTGCTGGAAAACTTTTGCAACCCTTAGGCTGTGGCCACACTTGGCCAAAACTTTGAAATGGCCATGCAAATGGCTGTTTCGAAGAGAAAGGACCCCTGTATAGCCGCACCAAGGTGCACGTGTTCGAAAACGGCTTTTTCGAAGCTCTGCTACTGGAAGTGTCCTAAGGCTAATGAGGCACTAAATATTCAATTCAGCACCTCATTTAGTAATCTTCGAAATGGCCATTAGCATGGCTAATTCGAAGATTTGTTCCAGTGTAGACATGGCCTGATATATGAAAAATGTCACAAGATCATTATCATCTGCTTCAATTGATGTCAAAGGGCTCTTTGATATTTAATGTAATGGGAGCAAGACTCAGCATTATTTCCATCCTACATTACAATTTTTTATACAGCAGCAGATTGTAAAACTTTTTTTTAATGTACAGCCCCAAATGCAAACCTTATTATGACGCAATCCCTTGTTACTTGATAAAATACATTTTCACCTAAGATAATGTCTAGCAATGGGACATCGCTGTTTTATAACCAGTTCATTAATAAATGTGTAGGTGTATATTTGCTTTTTTTTTTGCTAGCTTCACTGACAGATTACAGTTTATTCTCGCTGGTTCTATTAGGGATTGGTCACACTAGTAAAACTTTGGTCATTTTTGTACAGTTCATTTCCAAAATTTCAATATTTTAAAGAATGACCCTTTGCAGAAGTGATTACATGACCCCCAAAGGAGGGGTCAAACATGTTTCTATTTGTAGTCATTCTGAGGGTACATGGACCACAGCTGATAACCATACTAACATTTTTTGTTTGTTTTAGGTCAGAAATGAAGTGTAATATCCATAATTAAACTTACATTTTTGGGAACAGTTATCATATACAAAACATGAAAATTTAAATGGGATGACATTATGTCACCACTGAACCTTTGGTTCTTGCATGCTTTTTAATAAGAAAAATCCCTGGGTGAGGGATGTTTACTTAGTGCCAAAAAGTTGAAGCCAGAAAAGGGAGAAAATGAAGTTAGATCACTTGAAATGGAAAGAAAGAGATCCTTTTCAATTGAAAATGACATCTAATGTGCATTAGAGAGGAATCTAAAATCTATTATACCAATGCACTCTGGAGCCAGATGACAAAGTTTTGAAGAAACAAATGTGTCCTTCAAAAATGGCAATACACCCAAAATACTCAGATATGGAAAAAGGTGAACATAGGTCCATTTTTCTCAGGAAATAAAAATGAATTAATTAAAGTTGACTTTATACCACCGGATTTTATAAAGTTGAAGTTGAGTGTCCAAAACTGGTGACAAAACCAATGTAGTGTGTCCCCACTACATTGCTTAAATTTAACTGTTGCAGCACTGCAGTGTGGGCACCTATACCTCACTTCTTGTAGCCCTCTTATGTTTTGGGGTTTTTTTTTTGTCAGTGCATTAGGGGAAACAATCTGCCACAAGTGGTTATGAGTTTGTGTTGTCATCATTCCGGACTGCATTTCCCTCACTCCCCTCTACCATTGAAAACAAAGGTCAATTTTCCCAAAGCTTGCCCCTGAATCAGGACACTTTGATTATTGCCACCGTCAGAGCTGGCTATTTATGTGCCAATCTGCCCAGAGCCACAGTCGACTGGCAAAGTTGAGTAAGTAGTAGAGGATAGTAAAGTTGAGGAAAATGAAACCCTTGAGACTGTTGTCAAACCCACCTACACATTAGGGCATCTGCTTTCCAACTGACAGTGTCATGTTAACAGGTACCTTGGTTTTCCCCTGGCGAAAGAACACCTTTCACAGAGCTGGGCAGCACACTAGGGAGCATTTTTCCACTAGAAAAATGCAGCAAACAAAAGCCTGTTTGTATTCCCTGAGCCACACAATCTGGGAAGGGAGAGTGCTGTAACAGTGTGCCTAGGTGCGTGGAGGCAGTCCACATTGATGCCGCTGAGGCCAGCCCCCCGAAAGCTCAGCTGGCGTAGGCCAGCTGAGGCACCAGTTAACATGGTGCAATCAGCAGAATATAAATGTGGCCCTGCTGGTAGAGCCTTCCCCTGTCACAAGCTGCCTTACAGTGGCCAGCCAGACCCCAAAAATCAGTGCTGCAGAGGGAGACTTCCCCCCAGTGACAGCCCCTGAATATCATTGCCAGAGGGAGAGCCTGCACCCAGTGGAGGCCAAGAAATGCTGAAGTCTGGAAAGCATGGTCCACACTGCATTGCCAGTATGTGGTGTGGTGGGACAAGGGCTAGCCACATGTTGTGGTTGGGCAAGGGTTAGACCTGTGGGGGAGGGGGACTGCCCCATAGAAATCTGAACTGAAGAAAAGAAGTTTCTCAGCATCTCGTACAAGCACGACCCCCACAACCTAGTCACCACATGGTGTAGTGGAGTGGGGAGTGGCCCGCCATTCGCATGGCACCAGCCAAACTGAGATGCTGGCTTTCCTGATGGTTCCATGCCTGGGCTGCCTAAAGTGATGAGATATGATTGGCATGCTGATCATAAAGAAATGAATTCAAAATGATGGGGTTTCTGTTTTCTACTTCCTGCACACCTGGGCTGCGTCTACACGTGCACGCTACTTCGAAGTAGCGGCAGTAACTTCGAAATAGCGCCCGTCACGTCTACACGTGTTGGGCGCTATTTCGAAGTTGAAATCGACGTTAGGCGGCGAGACGTCGAAGTCGCTAACCCCATGAGCGGATGGGAATAGCGCCCTACTTCGACGTTCAACATCGAAGTAGGGACGTGTAGACGATCCGCGTCCCGCAACATCGAAATAGCGGGGTCCTCCATGGCAGCCATCAGCTGGGGGGTTGAGAGATACTCTCTCTCCAGCCCTTGCGGGGCTCTGTGGTCACCGTGGGCAGCAGCCCTTAGCCCAGGGCTTCTGGCTGCTGCTGCTGCAGCTGGGGGTCCGTGCTGCATATACAGGGTCTGCAACTAGTTGTTGGCTCTGTGTATCTTGCACTGTTTAATGAAAGTGTGTCTGGGAGGGGCCCTTTAAGGGAGCGACTTGCTGTTGAGTCCGCCCCGTGACCCTGTCTGCAGCTGTGCCTGGCTCCCTTATTTCGATGTGTGCTACTTTGCCGTGTAGACGTTCCCTCGCTGCGCCTATTTCGATGTTGGGCTGCGCAACGTCGAAGTTGAACATCGACGTTGCCAGCCCTGGAGGACGTGTAGACGTTATTCATCGAAATAGTCTATTTCGATGTCGCTACTTCGAAATTAGCTATTTCGATGTAGCGTGCACGTGTAGACGTAGCCCTGGAGAGCAGTTGGGGTGGAGCAATGACCAGAAAAGGGGTATTGTGGGATAGTTTAGAGGCTAATAAAATAGATCTTATTAATGCTTCAGCCTCCACCTCTATAGTTCGACTTTGCAAATTCAACCTCTCTTGTTACTGTGGGGGGAAGTCAGCATTACAAAAGTTGATGTTAGAGCCCTTTAAAATCGACTCATTGAGCACTGGGATGTAGACACATAGTTTAGAAAATTGAACTTAGAAGGTTAAATTCAACTTACTCTCCTATTGTAGACCAGGCATTAGAGAACAATATGATTATATTGCATATACGATAAAATATAATTTCCTATGGCTTTCTACTGCAAAATAGATCCCTGCAATGAAAGACAGAATTTAATTGTTTGGGATGATGTTTCACCTTTAAATCACTAGATAGGTCCAGAGTCTCCTTCACTCTTTGTGGTCTGTCAGTGCCTCATCCACACCACTCAATCTGTTCATGAAAACACTCCCTGCATCCATTTTCTGCATGTGTGAAATCCCCTACATGAAGCAATGTGGAATGCTTTCTCACAAAACAGGAGGCTCCTGGAATGAAGTGGTTTAAACTGGGATACATTTCAGGAAGCAAATGGATAGATGACCAACCAAAAATGAACAGAAACAAAAAATAAGACAGGCATCCCCTTTGCTTATCATCAAGTTCCAGGTTGCAAACTGCTTAGAGCCTCAACATATGTAGGCATATCTATATAGAGAGAGAGATAGTAGTAGGCATCCTTCAGTCTGCATAGACTATGGATCGCGCCCTTTAAAGTTTCAATTGAGGACTTCATTTACAGCGTCTATTGTGACTATGAAGACCCACATGAGAGTGACAGTCCTTGCTGCCTCTCTTGCAGATGTGGTGGGTGTCTGGCAAGTCCTTATTGTGATTTCTGTGTGCTCGCTTCTCCTCTGCTAGCTGTCTGATCTTCATCTTGCCCTTCTGAAGGCCCTTGTGTAACCCCTGCCTCCATCTGCTGCGGTCATCTGCTAGTTCTTCCCAGTTGTCCAGCTTGATGTCTACCTCTCTGAGGTCTCTCTTGCAGACATCTTTGTAGCGCAACTGGGGGCGTCCAGGAGGTCTTTTGCCAGAGGCTAGCTCACCATACAGGACGTCTTTTGGAATCCTTCCATCATTCATCCTGTGAACATGGCCAAGCCAGCGGAGTCGATGCTGCCTGAGGAGTGTGTGCGTGGTTGGGATTCCAGCTTGCTCGAGGACGGTGGTGTTGGTCACTCTGTCCTTCCATGATATTCCAAGGATGCACCTGAGGCAGCGCAAGTGGAAGACGTTCAGCCTCTTTTCCTGGTGGGCATACAGGGTCCAAGTCTCGCTGCCATAAAGGAGGGTGCTGAGGATGCAGGCTCTGTAGACTTGCATTTTGGTGTGAGTGTACAGCTAGTTGTTATTCCACACTCTCTTGCTGAGTCTGGACAGAGTTGTGGCCGCTTTTCTGATCCTCCTATTTAGCTCAGTGTCCAACGACAGGGTGTCAGTGATGGTGGACCCGAGGTAAACGAACTCGTGGACGACCTCTAGCGTATAGTTGTCAATGCTGATTGATGGGGCTTCAGCAACATCCTGACTGAGTACGTTTGTCTTCTTTAGGCTGATGGTAAGCCCAAAGTCCTTGCACGCTTTGGAGAAGTGATCCAGCAGTTTTTGAAGCTGGTCTTCTGTGTGAGACACTACAGCAGCATCGTCTGTGAACAGCGTGTCTCTGATGAGGTCTTCTCGCACCTTAGACTTAGCTTTCAGCCTTGCAAGGTTAAACAGTTTCCCATCAGATCTCGTGTACAGCAAGATGCCCTCTGTTGAAGATCCAAAGGCATCCTTTAAGAGGAGTGCAAAGAAGATCCCGAACAATGTCAGAGCAAGCACGCATCCTTGTTTGACGCCGCTCCTGATTGTGAAAGGATCCGATAATGCTCCGTCATATTGGATGGTTCCTCTCATATCTTTGTGGAACGACTGGATCATCTTGAGTAACCGTGGAGGACGGCCTATCTTGTGGAGCAGTTTGAACAGACCATCCCTGCTGACCAAGTCAAAGGCCTTGGTCAGGTCGATGAAGGCTATGTAGAGTGGCTTTCTCTGCTCCCTGCCCTTCTCCTGCAGCTGCCTTAGAGAGAAGACCATGTCAACGGTAGACCTCTCTGCGCGGAATCCTCACTGCGATTTGGGATACACCCTCTCAGCAATCTTCTGGAGTCTTCCAAGGATGACGCGAGCGAACAGTTTACCAGTGACGCTTAGGAGGGAGATTCCACGGTAGTTGTTGCAGTCGCTTCTGTGTCCTTTGTTCTTATACAACTTTACAATGTTAGCATCGCGCATATCCTATGGAACCTCACCCTCTTTCCAGCACAGGCACAGTAGATCATGTAGGGGTTCCAGGAATGTGTCCGCGGCACACTTGATTACCTCTGGTGGTATACCATCCTGACCAGGGGCCTTTCCTGCTGCAATGCTGTCAATGGCTCTCTTCAGTTCATCCACAGTCGGTTCTTGATCCAGTTCGTCCATTACTGCTAGGAGCTCGACGACATCGAGGGAATATAGATATCGTGTATAATGCATTCATAACATATTCAGATCAGTTTTATTGAATTTGAATATAAAACATATTTGTTCCTAAATTCTGAGTTTGTTCTGACCCCTCCTACAAACATCTCATACATCACAATAATTCAAATTCTGAAGGTCAAATTCTATCAGAAGAGGAATAGGTTCTTGAAATTTGCATTTAAATAGCAAGGCTGTTGACAGTGCACTCAGAAGAGAAGAATCCAGGCTTACAGTCCAATAACTACTGGCTCTGCAATACTAGCCATGATTAAACAGAAAGTGCATAATTTATCTCTAAAGTAGGCAGGTATGATTTGATGCTCAGTTATCACAGCAGACACAGACTCTCAGCTGCTGTAATTGGACTAATACCACTACAGATAGTAAAAGAGAGAGAGTTGTGTTAGTCTATATCCTAACACAACGAAAAGGCATCATGTAGCCCTTTAAACACTAACAAAATAATTTATTAGGTGATGAGCTTTCGTGGGACAGTCCCACATCTTCAGATATGGAGACAGTGCTGTCTCCCTAAAGAATTAAAGAATTAATCTTGAATTTTTGATTGGTGATTGATTTTGTAGTGGGGTTAGCTACAAAAAAGCATCCTATTGTGAAAAAGCCCAACTTGTATTCTATAGAAGTTAACACAAGGACAAATATGGAACTGTACAGATAGTATTTTGAACCAACTTTTCCCCCTGTAACTGCAGTTTAAGCACTTCCACTATTTCTGTTCAGAGACTACTGCGTAGCCTAATAGCCATCTCAGTTTTCCTTAGTCAGTTGTTTCATATTTTTAAATTTATTTATCCTTTGAGCAGATCCTCCAGGTAGCTGCAAACCCAAAATATTTCCATCCTCTGCTTCAGCCTATTTTGATCATCTCTACACTACACACTTTCTATCTATTATGAAAGTGCCATTAACAGTTCCATAATCAACATGCAGTTAATTTTTATTTTTAATACACGTACTCAACCCCTTATCTTTCAGTTAAGGAATACAGGGAACACCTATACCTTGATTATTTAATAATTATTAATTCTTCCTAAATCATAAAAATAAAAATAATAATATTGTCCCATTCTTTTTATGCATTAACTCACATATCAGCTAAGGTTCACAAATCCATTCTCTAAGAACACAGTCTAAAATGGCAGTGATTGTATAATTAATCATCTAGGCAAGAAATTCTTATAAATCACATATGGGTAAAACTTTTGTCTCTCTCCCAACCTAGCTAAGCAGAACTTTTGAAAAGTTACCAACTGAGCTAACACCTTGTTTTTCTTGGCCAAATGTACCACAGCATACTGTGAGTGGATATAGTTAGGAAAACTGTGAATTAAACTACAAATAACTGGCAGTAAATCTCCAATTTTCCTTTTACCTTAAGCAGTGAAAGCAACACATTTCATCCCAGTTTAGAAACCAATACATTTGTTTGCCTGCTAAATCAAATATGCCATGATTAATCTGTTTTGTCCTGTCAGTATTTTTTCTTTTACCCCCAAATCATAGAATCATAGAATACTAGGACTGGAAGGGACCTTGAGAGGTCATCACATCCAGACCCCTGCCCTCATGGCAGGACCAAGTACAGTCTAGACCATCCCTGATAGACATTTATCTAACCTGTTCTTAAATACCTCCAGCGATGGAGATTCCACAACCTCCCTTGACAGTATATTCCAGTGTTTGACCACCCTGACAGTTAGGAACTTTTTCCTAATGTCCAACCTAAACCTCCCTTGCTGCAGTTTAAGCCCATTATTTCTTGTTCTATCCTCAGAGGCCAAGAAGAACAGGTTTTCTCCCTCCTCCTTATGACATAATTGTAGATACCTTAAAACCGCTATCATGTCCACCCTCAATCTTCTTTTTTCCAAACTAAACAAGCTCAATTCTTTCAGCCTTTCTTCATAGGTCATGTTTTCTAGAACTTTGATCATTCTTGTTGCTCTTTTCAGTTTCCCTACATCTTTCATGAAATGTGGTGCTTAGAACTGAACACGATACTCCAATCGAGGCCTAACCAGAGTAGAGCAGAAGAATGACTTCTCGTATCTTGTTCACAACACACCTGTTAATGCATCCCAGAATCATGTTTGCTTTTGCATCACACCATTGACTTATATTTAGCTTGTGGTCCACTATAACCCCTAGATCCCTTTCTGTCATACTCCTTCCTAGACAGTTACTTCCCATTCTGTATGTGTGAAACTGATTGTTCTTTCCTAAGGGGAGCACTTTGCATTTGTCTTTATTAATTTTCATCATGCTTACCTCAGACCATTTCTCCAATTTGTCCAGATCGTTTTGAATTTTGATCATATCATCCAAAGCAGTTGCAACCCCTCCCAGCTTGGTATCATCTGCAAACATAATACGTGTACTTTCTATGCCAATATCTAAATAGTTGATGAAGATATTGAACAGAACCAGTCCTAAAACAGACCCTTCAGGAACCTCACTTGTTGTACCTTTTCAGCAGGTTTGAGAACCATTGATAACTACTCTCTGAGTACAGTTATCCGGCCAGTTTTGCACCCACCTCCTAGTAGCCCCATTTCCACCTTGCTCAATAGACCTTGTCAACTCTGGCCCTCCCTCTTACTGGGACCCCACTCTTTAAATACCCCTCTGAAACCACCCTGCCACTCATGCACCTGATGTAGCGGGTCTTTGCTCATGAAAGCTTATGCTCCAAAATATCTGTTAGTCTATGAGGTACCACAAGACTTCTTGTTGTTCTCTAACTTTCCTAAGTGATTTTGAACTTGTTCTTTTTTATTTTATCTTCTAAACCTACCCCTTTCCCACTAACATTCACTATGTTAGGCGTTCCTTCTTCAGACTTCTCAATGAAGAGGGAAACAAAGAAGTAATTAAGCATCTCTGCCATTTCCAAGTTTCCTGTTACTATTGTTCCATCCTCACTGAGCAATAGGACTACCCTATCCTTGGTCTTCTTCTTGCTTCTAATGTATTTGTAAAAAGTCTTCTTGTTTCCCTTTGAGCCTGCAGCTAGTTTGAGCTCATTTTGTGCCTTTGCCTTTCTAATCTTGCCCCTGCATTCCTGTGTTGTTTGCCTATATTTATCCTTAGTAATTTGTCTTAGTTTCCATTTTATATATGATTCCTTTTTTATTTTGAGATCATGAAAGATCTCCTGTAACCTCATAGGCTCAGACCCCCAAGTCTGGCTCTGGCTCTGGCTGTGGTGGGTAGCCTCCTCAGCTGCATCCACAGCAGATGTTGCCGCTTGGGAGATAGTGGATCTCCTAAAAGTAGGGGCAGGTTATGGGTCCTACCCCCAGACTCTGGTGAGTGTCCTGGGCCTGAGTGTAACTCTTATGGAGATCTTTTACTTTTGCCTGCTCCTGCTCCATGGTGCAGGCTAGGTTTCCAATGTCTATGAGGCTGGTGGGTAGCCAGGTGTATGCTGGGGCATTGTAGCTCTTTGTAGAGGTATCTGTCAGAATTTCCTCCTCAGCCCAGAGACTGAGGAGGTCTTTGATTTCTGGCCCAGTCTAAGGTGGGGCCCAGTGTTTTGTGTCATGGGAGGGGGGAGCTCCTGTGACCCATTTAGTGTCATCATTGACAGGCCCAGGGGGTCGAGGGTCAGCTGGCTTGCAGCCGTCAGTGTGTAATCAGGTGTTGTGAGTAGATGTGAGGGGTTGTAGCACAGCATCTTATAGCTCTGCTGTTTGCACATTCTCGGTTTCCTGCCACAGGATTTCTAGGGCTCTCCATGGCTTTAAGACTGTCCAGACACAGGGATCCTACAGCTTTGATTGCTGTGGACAGGACTGCACCCCCACCCCCCGAAGTCAGCTGGCCAGAGCCATGGAAGACTTATCTTTGACATCATGTCCCCCTGCAGGATCCACATTGTTTTCTGTTGACATAATCTGTTGACAGAGGCATTCTGCCTCTTGGAGGGAAGAGGAAGGGGGCTGTCAAAAAAGTGTGCTGCCTTGTGACAATTTAGTGTCAAAAGATTTTTTTTATGTGGATGCTCCATAAGTTTTGTTGACAAAACACCAGGTTTTTTGAGGAAACGCTCTAATGTAGACAAAGATCTAGTGTCTAGAAGTAAGAAATTCTGTTCAAGTTTAAGTTAACTTCAGATGAACCTAACATTAAACAATAAATGAAATTAATATTAATTTAAGGAAGTAATACTCTGTGGACTCTATTAAAAACAAACGACTTTGTAGATTCCATTTCAACATTTAATATGATAGAGTTTAAACTTAAATTTAACTGGCACTGAGGCAGCTTCCTAAAATTGATCAATTTTTGTATTTACCCAAAGACCACAGAATATCACACCTACTGTTTGAGAACGGAATGAATTTTTGAGACTCTAGCAATGCTTATGAGCTATGTCTAAAAAAAAAAAAAAAGATCTAAGAACCTGAGTGCTTTGCAACAAGCTTTTATATTAGTTGACTGTTGGAACTTACAAAAGCATTTCAACTCACCAAAAATCTTATTCCTAGCCCACTTTCACAGATTTTATTTAACTTGGTTACTTGCTACAATTGTTCATTAGAACTCAAAGTTTACTCTTCATGTTTTTATCATTTAGTGTTGCAAGGATATTTTAACTATTCCCAGCACAAGCATTTATATCCTTGGGAATTCAGAACTAAATTTACAGTTTAAAGACATCTAGAGATATACGTAGAAATGTAAATTTAAGGCACACACAGAAACTTAACTGTAGTATGTAACATGCAGAGTTCTGGGGAGACAAAGATGGTATCCTGATGTGCCTGGAGCATGGAATAAAGATACCTATCTAGGATTCTCAAACAAGAGTGAAAAACTGTGCTTGGAGTTGGGAAATAAAATAATATGAAAATTATTACGTTCAAAGAGAATTCTAAAGATTCTTCTTAAAGCCCACCATGCAAAATCCAACTTTGGTTGATTCAGATCTTGGACCTGTACTGAAAGACTGAAACTGTTTATTTAATTACTTGTTTATGGCACAAAATATAAAATGGCTTTCCTTCCATAAGCATATGTTTTATGGAACTCTGCATATTTTGTTTTCAAGGCAAATCTGTAGGTTTCTTGGGTTTCAGTAAAAAGAATGCTTGTAAAAAGCCTGGGGCTTTTCCATTTCACATGAGAATTGTGATTTGCCATGCACATTCCAAATTATTCCTCTTCAGCAAATGTATTATGAACAGAAATCAGATATTTAGATTCAAGATAGATGCTAGAGTAGTCTAGTACATTCCTTGTGAATGTACAAATCCATGGGACATTTAGAATGCCCTAAGAAAAATGCAAATAATATGAACTGTACAGTCAATTCATCCCACTATTATTTAGTCTTCAAATAAAACATGGGGGCTAGGGCTACAGTGCAGCCATAGATTGAAATAACTAAAAATAATTAACTATTTTGTTTTGAGTTAAAAGTAAATTTTGTAGTTTCTCCTAGCCTACCATCATATGGAACCAGAATACTGCATTGAAAATAGCGTTGCTTTTTAGAACACAATGTTTAGCCGCACAGCTGCTATTTTGGGCTACAAATATATATTTGTGTCCCGAAATAGCAACTATAGGTTAGCCGTGGCCTGGGTTTAGGTTTTCTGATAGGTAACCAGTACCATCCTTACAGTTTATGGTTCCGTACAAGGTTGGTGGTAGAAGGGAATGGACAAGCTGCCACTCCACAGTGTGGGGACTGTAGTCAGGGCAGCCACTGAGCAGGAGTGGGAAAATTAGCCTTAAGCGCAGAAACTGAGGGGTGTTGCAGCAGCCCATATTTTACTTAGGTTCCCTATTGCAGTCAGCCCTGTACCCAGGGACTCTGCCACCAGCTTCACACTCAACCAGGGCTCCAGCTGCCACCCAGGGCCTGCCATTGGTCTTGCACACAGGATCCTACATATATAGTATGGAGGTGCCTAGAGCACCACTATATTTAGTGATTCCCCAAACGTAATGGTGCCCTCTGCAGCTCCATATTGTGCCTAAGGACAGTCCTGTGGGTAATATTCCACTTGGCTGAGAACTTCTAAATTTGTGTAACTCGATAACCAAGCCATTTGTAAGTATTCCACTTAAGACTGTGTTGTAGTGAAGAACTTGTACTAGTTATCTCACAGAATACTGGGGAATGACACTTCACTCTGCAACATAGATTCTGTGGTTCAGAGCCGACCACTTCATCAGATATTTTAAGTCCATCTTTATTCACTCCATTAGTACAAATGGGACAAAAGTCCTTAAAGCTAAATATATGCTTAAATATTTTGACGAATTCTGGCCTAAATGAAGAAAGATCCTTCATAACCTAACCTCACTTAGTGCATAACACTCTGTATGCAGTGAATGACACATGAATAGCATGCAATAAATTGTAAGTGATCACCTTTTCAAATATTGCACTGTATTTCTGAAATTCTTTCCTTACTACTGAGCACTGGACAGAGGTATGTCCTGGTTTGACCCCTAGGATTCCACTCTTTTTGAAACACTTAGAGGAGAGGAAGATGATCAGGAAAAGTCAGTATGGACTTATGAAGGGCAAGTAATGCCTGACCAACCCACCTTCTTTCTATGATGAGATAATTGGCTCTGGGGATATGGAAAAAAACAGTGGGCACCTTTACTTTTAATATGACTTTCCACATTATTCTTGTCAGAAGGATAAAGAAGTATGGATTGGATGAATGGACTATAAGGTGAATAGAAAGCTGGCTAGATTGTTGGGATAAACAGATAGTGATCAATGGCTCAATATTTAGTTTATAGCTGGCATCAAGAAAAGTGTCCTAGGGATTGATCCTGGAGCTGGTTTTATTCAACATCTTCATTAATAAGGTGGATGATAGGATTAGATGACACCCTCAGCTGCTACCTGCACAAAAATCTCTGTCATTCACACACTCTCAGGGCACCCACCCTTACCTTTTCCCAGCGCTCAGGAGTAACCCTCTCAGTATAAAGAACAACAAAAAGTCTTGTGGCACCTTATAGACTAACAGATATTTTGGAACATTAGCTTTCGTGGGCAAAGACCTGCTTCATCAGATGCATGAGTGGGGGTGTGGTTTCTGAGGGGTATTTAAAGAATGGGGTCCCAGTAAGAGGGAGGGCCAGAGCTGACAAGGTCTATTCAGCAAAGTGGAAATGGCTCAGTATCAACAGTGCTTATCAAAAGCGTTACAAACAATTCAGATCAGACAGGGGGATGTGAGGCTTTGTCAGAGTTATCTCCCTTCCTCCTTTACTGGGACCCCACTCTTTAAACACCCCTCTGAAACCACCGCCCCCACCCATGCATCTGATGAAGCGGGTCTTTGCCCATGAAAGCTTATGCTCCAAATATGTTAGTCTATAAGGTGACACAAGACTTCTTGTTGTTCTCAAAGCTACAGACTAACATGGCTACCTCTCTGATACCTCTCAGTATAAGTACCCACCCTCGACCTTCTGCGGACTCAGGTGTAACCTTTCACACTATGTGCTGGTGGGCTCTTTTACCTGAGAAAGAGCCTTACACGGTAATACCCTCTCTAATATCTATCTATTAACAATCAATAAAAATACACACTCTCATCAAACAATGCTCACTACTCCCCGTGACAAAGATTTGTCTTGATGGCCAGGCCAGGATCAGGTCCATGTGGGAGTTGAGGTCTGGCAATATCGATGATGGAGCTGTGTCCTGGAGTTACTGCCCAAAGAACTTCCTTTGGGACCCCAGTTTATATTGTGAACCCCAAGTCCTGATCAGCAAAACCTGAACCTATTACTTTACTAATACCAATACTCTCATACTGTAACAGGTGTAATTTACACCTAGAAAAATTAATTATACATCATACAGTAATAATTAAAAACCAGTCTTAAATCAGACAAACAATAGGGAAAAATGGGAAAAATAATGGTTGAATAAAGGAATGGAGTTTTCCAACCCCACTATTGATAAGGGGTTTCCTGCCATGAAATGCTTGCAAACTAAGTTTTCTTTAACTGTCTTATAAGATGGCTACCGAAAAGACCTTTTCCTTACAGTTTGAAGATGAAACTAAGCTGCAGGGAGACGTAGATGCTTGAGGGAGGGGATAGGGTCCAGACTGACCTAAACAGATTGGAGGATTAAGCCAAACAATATTGGATGAGGTTCAAGGATAAATGCAGAGAGAATTCCATTCACTGCCATAGTCTGAGGACCAATTGGCTAAATGACTGTTCTGGAGAAAAGAACTTGGACATTACAGTAGATGGGAAGCTGGATATGAGTCAGCAGCATGCACTTGTTCCCAAGTAGGATACAAATACAATGGGCTATATTAGTACGAGTGTTGCCAGAGTATCATGGGAAGTGAATACTCCCCTCTATTAAGCACTGGTGAGGTCACGTCTGGAGTATTACACACAGTTTTGGGTCCCTATAACAGAAAGGATGTGGACAAATTGAAGACTGCGACACTTCACTTTCCTTGCACTCCATCCCCTTGTGGAGTTGTGGTGAGGGAGAGGAACAACTGACATTCAGGGCTTCCCACAGGCCAGATTAATTCTTCTGTGGGTCCAGGGCTTAGATTTAGTAGGATGATCTAGGTTCTAGGGTGGGGCAAAAATGAGGTGTTAGTGTGTGGGAGGATGTTGCCAAGGAGCAAAATGGGGATGGGGATAAAAGGTTTGGGTGGAGTGGGAAGGAGATGCAGGAGTGGGGTGGGGGGGGGCGCTTGGAGGGATGGGTGATACAGAAGAGGGGTGGTGGATATGGTACAGAGGGAGGGTGATGGAGTAAAAAGTTGTGGGGGGTGTAGAAGGGAGGGAGAGGGTATAGAGCAGGGTGGGGCTGCAGGATCTGGGAGGTGAGAAGTTTCCTGTGCTGCTATCCCCCCAACTATGGGGATGGAGAGATGCAGCATTTGGAGGAGCTTTATCTTCCTGACAGCTGGATTTAAGTCTTGAAACTACCCCTCTCCCCAATAGGAATCCAGCACTGGTGCTCAAGTCTCAGGGGTAGGGTCTGCAAGGCTGGAGCACCAGTGAAATTCCCCATTGCAGCAAGGCAGTGGGGAGTGAAACCCAAGCTCACAGCTCAACTGCGAGGTGGTTGTGGCCCACTAGTGGTCCTCAGAGCACACTTTGAGAACCACTGTGCTACAGAGTAAGACTTATTTGTGCAAGAAGTGCAACTGGTTTCCTAAGAAAAATTAAAGAAACATTTATTAACTATATTAATAACTATTAATAACTATAAAGTACCTGAAGAGGGAATTTTTACCCAACCCTTATTTTAATTGGAAAGATGAGTTTGTAAACAATTGAAAAAAAAATTAACCCATTATATGGCAAATCATGCATGCTTTCCACTAAAGGAAATCTGAAAAATTCTTTTAAGTTATATTAAGAAGAGTTTTAGGATATAGAAGACTGTGCCTCTTTATGGTAAAATTCTAAAATGTTTACAGAATGCAGTAATCCCTCAATTTATGCAGAGGTTGTGTCCTCGGCAACCTATGTGTAAATCAAATTTTACATAAACTGGGGGGCAAGGGAGATCCCCAGAATTCCCCTGGCTGGGGGAGTGAGCAGCTGAAGCCTCTGCAGAGCTCTAATGCTCCTCAGCTTCCCCCAGGTCAGGGAAGCCAGGGAGCAGTAGCGCTCTGCCACTGTTCCAGCCAGCTACTTCCCCTGGCTGGGAGAAGCAGCACGGCTGCTGGCTTCAGTGCTGGCTTCCCCCAGCTGAGGGAAGTGGGGAGGGGAGGCAGCCCCATGGCCCCCGGCTTCTCCCAGCTGGGGAGCACACGGCTACTTGTGGCGCAGTTTCTCCCATCTGAGAGAAACCACACTGCAAGCAGCTGCATTACCACTGGGCTCTCCCAGCTGGTGGAGTCGGGGACTGGAAGGTGGTGGGGAGGTTTTGATTTGCCAGGTATATATACACATGGAAACATGGGAGTGTTACATTACTTTGTTGAAGACCAGTACTGAAGAAGTCAATTCAATCAGGGTAGATGTGGCTGAATTCCAACAGTTGCTGAGAAGGTGTGAATACTGGAAGAGGAATGTGTCAAGTTTGCATCTGAAGTCCATCTCTACAGTTTCTCATTGAAGTCTGTCGTTGAAGTTTTGATTTGTTTTCAGAAATGTGATCACTTTAAAATCTGTTACTGAGTACACAGGGAAACTGAAGTGCTTTCCTTCTGTTTTTTGAATGTTACCTTTCTTGATGTCTAAGGTGTGTCCATTTTTTCTTTTATTCAGTGACAGTTTGTTTTGGCCCATGTACATGGCAAGGTGGAGTTGCAGACATGTATCACATTAATAGGTGTTCAGGTGAATGAGCCTGTGATGGTGTGACTGAGGTGGTCAGATCTTATGATGATGTCACCTGGCAATGGTCTTTGTTGCAGTGGTTGGTTCCAGGGTTAACGTTTCTGTAGTGTGGTGCATAATTGCTGGTGAGTATTTGCTTGGGTTTGGGAGGAAACCTATAAAAGAGGGCTCTGGCAAGTATGAATGATAATATTCTCAAAGTCATTCAACCTGAGAGTTTCCCTCATGCCTAATTGACATCTCTTCACTATAACTTTGTACTGACTACTTCACCTCATCTTATCTTTCTCAAATTCTCTTTAAGTCCATTTTGATCTATTAGCATTACTCTGAGTTTTACATGTGTAAATAAAATGAGAATTTGATGGAAAGAAACTAGTATGTGAGAAAGGCAAACAAGATTTCTTCAGCTGGATGGTTCAATCAATATTTTATAACGGAACAAAAGAGACAACATAAGAGGGGATTACCGCTAAAATTAAAATTGATTTTAAAAACTTAGTTTACAGATAGTGTTGGTTACGTTTTTCTTTGATCATAAGAAAGTCCCTGATAAAATAATAAAAGATGAAATTCTAAAATTTATTTACAAAAGATTCTGTAATTTCTTCTAGCATTTCCATGTGATTATCCTGTAATTTTGGAGGTCTGTCACTGGGAAGAAAATATTTCATTTATCAAGCTGATTTCCAAGTGAATCAGGAATGAATATATGTTTAGATGACATTTTTACTACCAGAGATAAGATACATTAGATTTCTGGTAAGTTTAAACTTAAATTTAGAGATGGCAAATACACAAGCATTAAAAAAAAAAAAAGAAAATGTGAGTATTCACTTACTTCATGCATATTAGTGGTCAAAATATATCTTTTTTTTCTAATGAACATTTTGGCAAAGTGTGGGTGTTGGGGGGGTAAACTTCATTCTAAAGTTTTGGGAATTTGCAACAATTAAGAATTTTTTATTTTTCAATCAAAATATTTTTATTTTTTTACAAGAACTATTTCAAGTACATCTTTTTTTAGTCCATGGGAAAATTGTCATTTCCCAGACAATCTACCCCTCTGTCATCCAGGGACAACTGTACCTCATATCTGTGTTTCACCTTCAGTCTGCTGATAAGGACAGTACAAAGGCGAACAGACATTTTCTTATTTTTGCAGTAACTCAATAGGTCTTTGCCCTTCTCAAGCAGGACCTCTTTCATGCTTCAGTGGAGAGAACAGTCTTTTGCTACAAGTCAGTGGACCCTTCTAAGCTGCTCCCATACAAGTAGAAGAGACTCTAATTACAAAGCTCCCTGTCAACACTTATTGCCATGATTCTCTTTTTATACCCTTGATTAGTCTTCGTGTCTGCTCTTCTCTCCATGACTCATAGCATTCACAGTGGCTTTTGGGTGTAGTAAGGTTTCTCTTTTCTCAAATAGAAAAATTTAATCCTTTCTGCTACTTATTCAAAATGTTTTGGATATACAAAAACTTCAGCTATGTCTACATGTCCACTTAATTTAGAAAATACAGGCCCTCTTTGGAAAGAATGCAGGGGGCGTCTGCATGTACAATGTGTGCTTTTGAAGGGAAATCGGAGGAACATGGCTCAGACTTTGAAATCCAGATCCCAATCCTGTATTAGGAAAAACACCCCCTTATGCAATTCTGTTTTGAAAGAAGGTACATGTAGACCCTCCATGGCCTGCTCTTTCTAAAGAGGTGTCCACCTTGGTGCTGTCCAGATGAAGTGCAGAGATGTCTTGGCTCTCAGGAGTGGGGCTCAGTGATCCCTGTGTCTAGCCACTCCTAAAGCTGCATGGACCCAGAAACCCTGTGATAGGAAGCTGTGAGCATGTAAGTAGCAAAGGCATGAGCTGCTCTTAGCATGCCCTCACAGCTACCCCCTGAACATCGCTGCACATCAATGGACAGCAGCGGCTTGCCATAAGAGCCCCAGGAGCTCCTCTCAGAGCACTGACAAGGCTTCCAGTAGCCACAAGTTGAGAAAAAAAAGAGTCCCATCCTGGAAAGAGCCTGAGCTCTGAGACCTCCTCGGACTGTGGAAGAAGGAGGTCCTCTGGGAGATTGAGGTGAAGTGCTGGAATGCCGCAGCCTTCACCCACCTAGCCAAGGGACAGACAACCTGAGGACACCCTGAGCAAACGCTGGACCAAGTAAGGAGCAAAGCTAAAGAGCTCCAGCACGGCTACACCTGGGCCCGGGATTAGGCCAGGTGCTCAGGGACAGGTCTCTCCACCTGCCTCTACTACTGGGAGCTCTTCTCCATCCTGGGGCCCTGAGACAGCTCACCACACCTGTTGTCCAGGACAGGGCTGTGGACCAGACCAAAGAAGAACCCCATGAGAAGCTGGCACCAGAGAGCCAGAGTCAAGGGCCAGACACCACCCTGGAGTGGTCAAGCAAGGAGGGGAACCTCATGATTGACATGCCCTCCCAGTTGTCCAGCTGGGCGACTGGAAGCTGGGAGTCAACAGAGCTCATAGAGGGACCCTCTGGTAAGTCCATGGCATGACGTGCACCCCAGCTAGTGGGATGGGGTCGACACAGCTGCCAGTAGGCCATGCACAGACCTAGTGGTCTGAGACAAGACACATCTTTGCCAGCCGTTGCCCTTGACACATGTTGACTCCTTCTGGTGACAACCAGCACCTGGTCCCACGGACAGCTCCATGCACCGCATGTGCGGTGAGAGGTAGGCAGGGCTGGAACACACCAGAGGACAGTCCCACTTGGGAAGTGACCCCATGTGTGAACCCAATAATCCTTGAATGCCATGTCCATATTGTTCCTGTGGGGTTGTCACACCTGGGGTGGGGGGGTTGTTGTTACCGGCGGGTGTGTTGTCCCTTGAGGCAAAGCCCTGAGGTTGCTGAGCAGGGACTGCAATGACATCCTTCTCTCCTTTCAGCTGCACAATTCAAGGGCTGGCAGAGTCCTGTGCCTGCCAGCCTGCCATGGTCCCAGAGAGCCTCCCAGAGGTAGAGAGGGGCTAAGCACCTTCATCAGTGCCACCACGCTGGGCATGCAGCTGGAGACAGCGGTGGCATTCTGGGGAGAACACTGCCAGCCTCCGCCAGGCTGAGCTGGCAGAGCAACACCTCCATCTGGAGGAGGCCTGGGCCTACCTACTGTCCTGCACAGATGGAATACACAGAACACTCCAGGAGCACATGGACAATGTGGCCCACTTCCTGACCCACTGTACTGCACCCCCTGCCACATACCTGCCAATTCTCCCGCACCTCTGCCAAAGCCCCCACTGAGACCCCCACCAAAGCCCATGGCCCTAGCTGCCAGTGCTTCCCACCCCATCCCAGCCCCTCTGCAGACCCCAAACCCAGGGAGGATTCCAGGGCTGAAGGGGTGCTCGGCCTGCAAACCCTGCCCCGAATGACTGTCCCTGTTCAGATCCCTCCCCAGCCCCCTCCTGATTCAAGTCCCTGTCTGACCCCCCACAATGTACATCATTTGCCCCTCCAGGTCCCTCTCTGTCCCCCAATGTACATCATTTGCCTATCCCCATTGTAAATAGTTTTGTTTGTACAGTTCACTTTTTTTGAGATTTAACAATAAAGGTTTGATTTCTCAAAGATCCCGTGTCCCTTGTTCTCAGGGGTGGATGTGTGGATGAGGTGGTGGTGCTGCATGTGGTAAGGGGTGGATATGTGTGGGAATTTTGAGGGGTGGCTGTGGGTAGGCGTCAGTGTGGCCTGAAAGCAAGGCTTTCTCAGAGGGCCTCTCTGATGCAGACCCCATCCTGGTTGGCCTGGTGACTGTCAGCAATGGCCAGCTGCTCATGCCTGGGCCCAGACTCAGGTGCCCTTCCCTGGACGAGGTGTTCCCCTTGCCCTCCCAAATGCTGTGGAGAACATAGCAGGTGCCCACCACCTGCAGGACGTTACACACCCCAACCTCCAGGAGAAAGAGGAGGCACTGACACTACCCCTTCAGGCACCCAAAAGCCTGCTCCATGACATTGCGGGCCTGTTTGAGGTGGGTTTTGAAGGCCTCTTGGGTGAGGTTGAGGTGGCCGATATGGAAATGCATGATCCACAGCAGTAGGGGATAAGCTGCATCCACCACATGCACAGTGGCCTGGTGGTGTCCCAGACTTGTATCTGCCACTGGGGGATGTAGGTTCTGGCCTATACACACTGGCGCAGGCCAGAATTCTAGAACACCAGGTCATCAAGTGTTCAGCCTGCCCAGCCCATGTAAACATCCATGAACCAGCCTTTGTGATCCACCATGGCCTGGAGGACTACCAAGTGGTAGCTCTTGTGATTAATACAGTGGTCAGATCTATATGGTGGGGCACAGATGGGAATGTGGGATTGTAAAGTAGTTCAGGAAACAGTGTGCTGCGAATCCCCTGATGGCAGCGTCAAGGTCCCCAACCTGGATGACTCAGTGTATGAGCATTGCATTTATTATGCAGATGATCTGCATGGGATAGAGGACGTGATGTCATGAGGGGGTGGCACGGAGTTCCCAGGCCCTGCACCTCCACCCACTCCCAGCCAGCAGCCCCTGCACCCCTACCTTCTCCTCACCCCTGTCAAGGAGGGTCCATGACAGTCTGTTACCATCAGGACAGCCCACCCCAAGCTGATGCCTCATTGAGTAGTAGCTGTGTGGGGTGGCCAGTTTCCATGTAGCAATTGTGACCCACTTCTTGGAGGAGGAGAGCAGGCTGCATTGCAGTGTGCTGGTGCCTCAAGTGTGGGGGCCAGCCAGTGGCAGAGTTCCTGGAAGGTCTCCCTGCTCATGTAGAAGTCCTGCAGCCATCTGTCATAGTCCCATTGTCCCAGGACCAGCTGATCCCACCAGTTCAAGCTTCTGGGGTGGCTCTAGAGGAGCTGTGGCACCTCGGGGCAGGATCCAGGCTCATGGGGCTTCATGTCCCTGAGGAAGCCACTCGGTCTTCTGAGGAGTGGGGGGTGGCTGTGACACAGCATGGACAATCTCAGCATTTAAACCCAGGAGCAGGTGCTCATCGTCCATTGTTCTGCATGCCAAGCTCTGCTTGGCTTTAGGGATGTCTGGAGGCTATGGTGTGTGAAGTGCAGTGGTATTTGGGAAGGGCTCTTTAAGGAAGTGGCTGGCTGTGGACCCAGGAAGGGCTTCGCAGCTATGTGACCCCATCCACAGTGTCTCTGGCTCCATTCCTTTGAAAAAGAGCATGTTGCTGTGTGGTATCTCCCTTTCAAATGAACAGAGAGGTCTTCTGAAAGGGTGGCTCAGACTTTTGATCTGCTTTTGCTGTGTAGGCATGTGCTTTTGAAAGGCTAGGTTTCAATTACTGTCATTTGATTTTTAGCCTTTCAAAAGAGAGCTCCCGTGTAGACATAGCTTTCCACAGGAATGCTATATATTTTGAACCTGATGTTGAGGTGTTTATATTAAGCAAACTAAATGTGTACTAATGTTAATAGAAGATTAGCTTGTTTTGATCTTATTTTTCTATGATTCAACTCTACTTTAATGACTTGTAATGCTCTACATGCTTGTGAAAAATAGCTGAGAAGAGACACCTATCTAGGGATCATAGAATCATATACTTTAGCCGATCAGTTCTTTTGGATTTTGTGGCTCTCTTGAACTGTTCTTGGATGTTTTCCTCTGGGCCTAAAAATGTGCTACTAAAATTCTCAATAGAATTCTATCTCTGATCTATCAAAGTGATACACTGTTATTACTCTTTCATGAATATTCTCGGGATAGTGATTTTCTTGGTGCTAAGATTGAGCTAAAGATTTCATTTGATCTTTCTGCAATTTGTTCCATTTTTTAAAGATCGCCTCTCAACCCTTTGATCTAGTGGTCTCAGATTTCCACAAATATGGCTTGTTTTGCATTTCATTTGACCTCTCTTGTAGTTAAGAAAAGCCAAATACTGAAGTTATAATTCATAAACATCATTAAATATTCAAACCAGACTTTCTATTAGTTATGTCTACAATACCTCTCTACTTCAAAGGGAGGATGGTAAGTAGGGTGACAAGAGTTTATTAATGAAGTGCTGTGGTGCATAGGCAGCACTTCATTAAGCAAATTCCCCTGCGGCAACTTCCGAAGTTTTAAACTTTTGTTTAAAAAAGTTTTTCAAAGTTTTAAGGAGTAAAGGGACTTTGAAGTTGCCTGGGCACTTCAAAGTACCAGCGGGTGAGCCATGGCGAGATGAGAGCCGGAACGTTGAAGTTTAAAACTTTGTGTCAGGGATTTTTTATGTTTAGGACATAATCGCCCCCGTGTGTCAGGGGAAACAAGCCTCTAGCTGAGGTAAAATACATGCGGGTCATGGAAAACCTAAAGTGTCACAGGCTGCCATTTTGTTACAGCACCAACAGTCACTCTGAGGTAGTTGGTTTCCCTGGTAACCTGAACTCATGAAGCCTGGATTCAAGTGGAGTCCTCCGATTGGCCGAAGGGAGAGAGTTTCCTGAACCTTCGGCCAAAAGGAGGACCTAACTGAAAACTGCAACACAGAATCATGAATATTAAAATCACCTCATACATAATCATGAAAACTCTCTATAAATTCTGCGCCCTCAGCTCAGTCGGGGCCCTTGGGTACTGTGGCAAGGACTCCACAGACCCTGTACAGGAGAGCATGGCTATTAAGCGTCCGCTATTCCTGAGGCCAGAGCTGAAGAAATCACTGCGGCATCCGCCCTTCGGGTGGCGCCACTTCAAGAGCTGAACAAATCACTACAGCGTCTGCCTGGAGGCAACGCTGCCTAAGAGCTGATCACTACAGCTGCAGCCCCCTCTAAGGGAAAGCTAGCAGCTAAGAAGTGGTGCCGTCACTCATGCGCCCCTCTGAACCCCAGCACTGTGTTTGCATCGAGGAGCGGCAAGTGGGCTTTCAGGCGTACTCACTGGGTGGCGAACTGGCCCGTGGCTTCGGCCATGGGTACTGCATACCCGGTGAGGAAACCGGAAGCCCACCAACTCCATCTTGTCATCATCGCTCCTCGTGTGCTGGGATTAACATTCACCGACTATATCTCACCGGATTGGACAACTCACCTGACGTGACCCACAACCTAGACTGGACGTCGCTCTCACCAGGAAACTAAACTTGCTAAACCTGTGGCTCAGCCCGGGTCTCAAACACAAAAACTCATTTGGAGACACTTTGTAGGGACCAGGACCCCTTACGGGGGAGCAGGAGGTCGCTGCTCCTGCTGTGCCGTTCTCTGACGGGGGGAAGGCAGTGCCTGAGGGCCTGACCCCACGAGGCCAGGCCTGCATAGCCTACCCCAAAATAAGCCACATTTGGTTAAAATCATTCATAGTTAAAATCGTTCATAGTTAAACTAGTATTTTAATGATAGTAAGTAAATATTAAGATAAATAAGTAATAAGAAGGCTGATGCCAAAAGGGCAACAATAACCCTTCCCTTATCTCCTTCCTGTGCCTACTGTTTTTCTCCCGAGTGGGCCAAAGGTCCCTGGAAAAAGCTGGGGTACGGAGGCCGACTGTGGACAGGATCCCAGCTGTCTCCACCAGCAGCCACTTGGGCCAGGAGTAGCGCCCTGGCCCAGAACCCCTTTTCCTTTTTTCCCTTTTCCGTTTCCTAACAATCATATTTTTCCTTGCCAGAATAATAAAACTAAATAATACAGGAACACAAAATGGATCGTAAATGCATATTCGTAAGTTGAGTATAGTTACGTTAATAGTTAATATGAACTGGTTTATGTGCATGTTTTACTGTTGTTGTATTTTTGCTTGTTGCTATTTGTGTTAATAAATTAGTTGTTAATTGCACTTTTTAATTTGTGTTGGCTCTTTCCCTTTCTGCTCGGGCCTCCACCCGCAGGGACATAAGAATAACCTTAGGTCTGATTACATTGCCCCAACAGTGACTGCGCTCCTCCTCCCGCTGGGTGGGGTGGTGGAATTTTCCCCTCCGAGGACCCTGGGTTCTGGCCCCGGCTCACCCGCAGCTTATTGGCCACCCATTGCGGGGAGAAACCACCAGGCGCTGACACTTTGAAGTTGCCACGCGGGAGAATTTGCTTCATGAAGTTCTGTATATGCACCACAGCACTTCACTAATAAACTCCCGATACCCTACTTACCATCTTCCCTTCGAAGTAGGGAGCTAGTGTAGACAAGCCCATTCAGTAATATAAATCTGATATTGTTTCAAAAACTTCAAAAGTGAGTGGGAAATCTACATTCTATGAAAAGAAAATCTCCCCTTTTCCATAAAAAAGAGACCTCTCTTTTCTTATCCATTGTCCAAAATTAGACACTGGGCCTAATTCATCCCTACTGTAACTCAGCTGAAGACAAGGTTACACCAGAGAACAATTTAATAATTACTTTGCATCTGATAACGGGAACAACAGATGTAATGCTTATTAGCAATTAATTTTAACCATACTGGAAGGATACGGACATTTCAAAATGGGGAAAAGACCCCTAAAGCTCTATTTTCATTTCATTTTCATTCTAGTACTTTATTTGAAAATGCCTTACTTTGAACGTATTACAAAATGTATTAATTTATTTTACTCTGTACTAAAATAGTGTTGCTCTTTAACAAGGCATAGGCATAAAACGCAAAATGCCATTCCTTTACCACCATTTCTGACCTCATTGTATCACATCTTGTAACATGCATTCATCTACTCTTATTCACCCCCATATAACTTTGCACAACTGTGTAGCTCCATTGTTGTTAATTGAACCATTCTAGAGTCTGGTACAAAGCCAAATGAAATGAATGTGTGGCTTTGCTTTTATGTCAATAGGCTTTGAACTAGTTTCCTTGTTCTTGATTCAGTAAACCCTTTAATCATGTTCTTCTGTTCCATTGATTTCAGCAGGATTGAAGCACATTTTTTCCCTGAATTAGGGCCCATATGTATAAAGTTATAAACTTGCATAAATGTTTGTAAGATTTAAGCCTAAAGTTTTAAAACAATCTATAATATATTATGCAGTGTTAACCACTGAAATCTGGGGCTCAGACAAATGTCATATTGATTCATTTTAGTGTTCTCTATTCTGTAGGTCATTTTATATTTCATTATTCTGTATACTATAAATTGGTGCTTAAAGCCACTTTTGAAGTATTAATACTAAACACATGTTAAAGAATGAGAAATCATACATACAAGTCTTTGGTGGGATCCCATGTGGAATACTGGTAACCATGTTTAAAAAACTACGAATTTAATTTACCATTTGCAGAGGAGAGCTGCTAGGAAGATCAGGGGAATGGAGGGCTTATCTTCGGAGAGGAGACTGGAAGATGTTAACCCGTTTAATCTTATAAGAGGAACTTGGACAGAGGCTCTGATTACTCTATAAATACAACAGGTGGTAACTATCAGGGAAGGAAATGCTATTTAATCTAAAAGAAAATATTGGCATAAGAAGAAATGGATTTAAATTATCCATGAACAAATTCAAGCAGAAAATTAAAAGAAAGTATCTGAGCTTCAGAGGGTGAAGTTTTTGGAACACCCTTCCTTTAGGAGTCGAGGGGGCAAGCAACTTAATTAGATTTAAGATGTAAAAGATGAATTAATTGATTTGTACAAATGTAGGATGTGATAATATTTTCAACAAACCTCAAAACAATTTCTGCTTTATATCTTAAAGTTCTTAAAGCTCACACTTTGGGGTTTCAGCCAGCCAACTGCTGAAGTCAGGAAGAGTTTTTAGCCCCCAGCTTTTGTATTCTGGGAGCTGCTTTTTTTTTTCTGAAAAAAATTCTCTTTGATTTGAAGCATCAGGATAGTCACACACACAAAAAATTCTTTCCAATAGAAAAAGCCAAATTCTGATATACATATTGGTTAAAGCCACACGAGAAGCCTCTGTTGACAGAAATCACTTTTGGAAAGGATTTCCCAGCAAAACTTCTGTTGACAGATTGCATCTACGGATAAAAGCAGATCAAAAGAGCAATCTGCTCTGTCGACAGAGAGCAGCCAGACTGCCTGGCCCTCTCTTGGCAGAACGGCTCACCAGAAGCTCTGCAAACAGTGCTGCCAAGTGAACTGGAATTCCTGTCTGTCAACAAAAGGGCCCCAGAGCATCTATAGAATCATAGAATCATAGAACACTAGGACTGGAAGGGGCCTTGAGACGCCATCGAATCCAGTCCCCTGCCCCGACGGCAGGACCGACCACTATCTACACCATCCCTGATAGACATCTATCTAATCTATTCTTAAATATCTCCAGCGAGGGAGATTCCACAACCTCCCTTGGCAACTTATTCCAGTACTTGACCACCCTGACAGTTAGGAACTTCTTCCTAATGTCCAACCTAAACTTCCCTTGCTGCAGCTTAAGTCCATTGCCTCTTGTTCTCTCCTCAGAGGCGAAGAAGAACAAGTTTTCTCCCTCCTCCTTATGACACCCTTTAAGATATCTGAAAACCACTATCATGTCCCCCCTCAATCTTCTCTTTTCCAAGCTAAACAAGCCCAGTTCTTTCAGCCTTTCTTCATAAGTCATGTTATCCAGACCTTTTATCATTCTAGTTGCTCTTCTCTGGACCTTCTCTAATTTCTCCACATCTTTCTTGAATTGGGATGCCCAGAACTGGACACAATATTCCAGCTGAGGCCTAACCAGCGCAGAGTAGAGCGGAAGAATGATTTCTCGTGTCTTGTTCACAACACACCTGTTAATGCATTCCAGAATCATGTTTGCTTTTTTTGTAACAGCGTCACACTGTTGACTCATATTTAACTTGTGATCTACTAGAACCCCTAGATCCCTTTCTGCTGTACTCCTTCCTAGACAGGCTTTTCCCATTCTGTATGTGTGAAACAGATTTTTCCTTCCTAAGTGCAGCACCTTACATTTATCTTTATTAAACTTCATCCTGTTTACTTCAGACCATTTCTCCAATTTATCTAGATCATTCTGAATTATGACCCTATCCTCCAAGGTAGTTGCAACCCCTCCCAGCTTGGTATCATCTGCAAACTTAATAAGCGTACTTTCTATGCCAATATCCAAATCATTAATGAAGATATTGAACAGAACTGGTCCCAAAACAGACCCCTGCGGAACCCCACTTGTTATGCTTTTCCAGCAGGATTGAGCACCATTAACAACTACTCTCTGGGTATGATTAGCCAGCCAGTTATGCACCCACCTTATTGCAGCCCCATTTAAGTTGGACTTGCCTAGTTTGTCGATAAGAATATTGTGCGAAACCATATCAAATGCTTTACTAAAGTCTAGGTATACCACATCCACTGCTTCTCCCTTATCTACGAGTCTCGTTATCGTGTCAAAAAAAGCTATCAGGTTGGTTTGACATGATTTTTTTTACAAAACCATGCTGGCTGTTCCCTATCACTTTACTACCTTCCAAGTGCTTGCAGATGACTTCCTTAACTATCTGCTCCATTACCTTTCCTGGCACAGAAGTTAAGCTGACTGGCCTGTAATTTCCTGGGTTGTTCTTGTTCCCCTTTATGTAGATGGGCACTATATTTGCCCTCTTCCAGTCTTCTGGAATCTCTCCTGTCTCCCATGACTTTCCAAAAATGAGAGCTAATGTCTCAGCTACCTCTTCTATCAGCTCCTTGAGGATTCTAGGATGCATTTCATCAGGCCCTGGTGACTTGCAAACATCTAATTTTTCCAAATGGTTTTTAACTTGTTCTTTTTTCATTTCAACTTCTAACTCTAGCCCTTTCCCACTAGCATTCACTATGTTGGGCATTCTTTCATCAGACTTCTCAGTGAAGACCGAAACAAAGAAGTCATTAAGCATCTCTGCCATTTCCAAGTTCCCCATTACTGTTTCTCCCTCCTCACTGAGCAATGGCCCTACCCTGTCCTTGGTCTTCCTCTTGTTTCTAATATATTTGTAAAAGGCCTTCTTGTTACCCTTTATGCCTGTAGCTAGTTGGAGCTCATTTTGTGCCTTAGATTTTCTAATTTTACTCCTGCATTCCTGTGTTATTTGTCTATGTTCATTCTTTGTAATTTGTCCTAGTTTCCATTTTTTATAGGATTCCTTTTTTAGTTTGAGATCATACAGGATCTCCTTGTTAAGCCAAGGCGGTCTTTGCCCATATTTACTATCTTTCCTACATAGGGGAATAGCTTGATTTTGGGCCCTTAATAATGTCTCTTTGAAAAACTGCCAACACTCCTCAGTTGTTTTTCCCCTCAGTTTTTCCTCCCATGGGATCTTACCTACCGGCTCTCTGAGTTTACCAAAATCTGCCTTCCTGAAATCCATCATCTTTATTTTGCTGTTTTCCCTCCTACCAGTCCTTAGAATTGTGAATTCTATGTTTTCATGATCACTTTCACCCAAGCAGCCTCCCACTTTCAAATTCTCGACCAAGTCTTCCTTATTTGTTAAAATCAAATCCGGAACAGTTTCTCCCCTGGTGGCTTTTTCAACTTTTTGGAATAAAAAATTGTCTCCAATGCAGTCTAAGAATTTATTGGATAGTCTGTGCCCCACTGTATTAGTGTCCCAGCATATATCTGGATAGTTAAAGTCCCCCATCACCACCAAATCCTGGGCTCTGGATGATTTTGTTAGTTGTTTGAAAAAAGCATCATCCACCTCTTCCACCTGGTTAGGTGGCCTGTAGTAGACTCCTAACAGGACATCACCCTTGTTTTTTACCCGTCTTAAACTAACCCACAGACTCTCAACACGTCCATCTCCTATGTCCATCTCCACCTTAGTCCAAGTGTGTACATTTTTTATATTTTAGGCAACACCCCTCCCCTTTTTTCCCTGTCTATCTTTCCTAACCAGGCTGTAGCCTTCAATACCAACATTCCAACCATGTGTATTATCCCACCAAGTTTCTGTGATGCCAATGATATCATAGTTGTATATTTTTATTAGCACTTCCAGTTCTTCCTGCTTATTACCCATACTTCTTGCATTGGTATATAGGCATCTTAGATATTGATTTGAACTTTCCCCCCAGTTTTTTCCTGGCCCTCTTTTTACTCTGACATTGTTGCCCATGCTCCCTCCTACTTCCGACCCATCTCCCAGGTTTCCATGTTCTCCACTTACTTGCGGGCTTTGCTCCCCTGTCCCTGGCAAACCTAGTTTAAAGCCCTCCTCAGCAGGTTAGCAAGTCTGTGTCCGAATATGGTCTTTCCCCTCCTTGAAAGGTGAATGCCATCTCTGCCTAGCAGTCCTTCCTGAAATAGCATCCTGTGGTCAAAGAAACCGAAGCCTTCCCAACGACACCATCCATGCAGCCAGGCATTCACCTCTAGGATGCACCTGTCTCTGCCTGGGCCCCTACCCGCAACAGGAAGGATTGAAGAGAATACCACCTGCACCCCAAACCACTTCACCCGTGCCCCCAGAGCCCTGTAGTCACTCTTGACCTGCTCAGCATTACACCTCACAGCATCATTAGTGATAAAGACTCTATGTGACTGTTTACTCAAGAGAACACTGTTCAGAGAGGCGTTATACCTGAACATGGAGAGGTATAATGCTGCTGGCAGATGAGCTGCGTTTATAAATAGACTGTCAACAAAGCGCATTTTGCTTGTGGACGCTCTGCAGCTTTTCCCAACAAAAGCCCAGTTTTGACGGGAAAAGCCTCTCATGTAGACATAGCCGTTCTATCAATTTCAGAGACAGAATTATGATTTTTCTTCAAATGGAAAGAGAATGTATTTTGACACAATAAGAAGCAACTTCAGTGCACACACATACTGGAATATTTCAACAGAACAATGACAATTTACACAAATAGGATATCTACTCTATGTTTTTCCTCAGTACACCCACTATAGTGGTTTAGAAATAGGAAAATACGCTAGATAGCTTGTGAAGTGATGACAGATAAAATCGCCTCTCGCACATTCCACATTTCTTAAGGTTTTCAAAATGTGAAGCACAGAGCAATTAAAATGTGAAGTAGCCACCTATGGCATTATATTCATGCATATATAACTATATATAACTGACTATCAGGGAAGAAAGAGATGTACACAATACAAATAAATATGTTGTGTTTTATTGCAGATTTGTTTATCATATAGAGCATTTAAAAAAAAACTTGGAGGACTATTTTTGGTTTCTGGAAACTAATATTAGGATTCATGAGGTTTGGTTTATCTTTTCCATTAAAAGAAGAGGAAAAAAAGACTTGTTTTCTCTAAGAATAAATAAATAAAGAAATAAATAGAATTGATATGGTGACCTCCATTGCTTATCACCATGCTAACACAGGACTAATACAGTTCTCTAGAGAAAAACTATGAGTGATATGTACTATCTCACTGTACAATTTCTCCAGAGGTATTTCCTTGGTGGGGCAGAAACTTAATTTGGGACACAGTTATCCCATTTAATCCAATCAAATTGTTTATGCCATCTAATATACAAAAATGTCTCGCCTACAAAGTTTATTTAGTTTTATTGTTAGAATTATAAATCATATCCAGGGGGAAATGAAGTTTAATAATACTTATACACTGTAATACATACACAGCACAAAGACTACAAGTAGACGTCCAATTTTTAAAATCTCTTCCACTAAGTACTTTGTAAACCACATCCTAAATATATATACAAATTTTGAATTACAAATGTCAAATGAGATATGCAAACTACTGCATGCTTCTTCAGGGGATTCTTAAACTGATATACTTGTAAATAATTTTAGATATATTAAAACATTAATGCATGCTGTACTATTAATACAAACTACAAAAGTAACATCTACTTGTATAGTACAAAAGTAGAACTTTACACTGAACACAGTAAGTAAATACATTGGACTATATGCATTAAATAATTAATATTGTATTTTTTTCTGGGGCTTGCGGAAGCTTCACCAATGGGCAATAATGTAGGGTTTGGAACACACAGAATAAGCCTAATCCTGATCGAGTTTCTTCCACGTGTGATCCTGCCGAAGTTTGTGACACAAGTGAACATTTGTAAATATATATTGTATAGCATTTGCCTGATTTATATTTTTTCTAGATCTGAATAGATTGTATGAACTCTTTCACATTGATGCTCTCCCACAGCACACGCACTCACTGTAGTCACTTGTCCTTTCTACAGTCTGTTCCCAAACATGCCACATCAAATTTTACCAACACAGCTACTTCACCAAATGTGACTGCTACTTGTAATTTACAACCTCTGAGGCCACATCTATACTTACCTGGAAGGTCAACAGCTGCAAAGTCAATTTTAGGTACACCAATTGCATACCTAAAATTGACGTTGCAGCTGTCGACTTATACTACTGTCTTCACAGCAGAAGGTCAACAGCAGTCAACTTTCCTTAATCCTTTCAGTTTTATGAGTTACAAGGCCAATGCTGACCCAGAAAAGTTCCGTTTTGTGCACACATGAAACAGCACCCCAGAAAATTGACCCTCAGAGGTTGATCTTCTGCTGTTATGTAGAAGTAGACTGAGATAGTCTGTATGTCAAATAAAGTGGAGCAAATACTTTATTTCTCCAATCAAACAAAAATCCATGAAAAGTTTTACTTACTTGGGGACTGGTTCAAAATAAACTGACATTTGTGAAGATCCCTTATTTCATTGGGCTCAAGATCAAACTCCACATTATTTCAGAATTTGGCCTTACTTTGTCATATCTACAGAAACCCTTCTGGGAAAGATACTGACAAGAGGAAGGAGACTAAAAGACTGCATGGAAGCCTACCAATAAAAACGTTTGATAAAATGAAATTATGCCAAAGATGTGTTATGTGTATCAAACAGGCCCTAAATGGGTTAATGGGGACCCAAGAGACCAATTACATTAAATTACCTGTTTGCATCTGGAGCAGGGGTGGGGAACCCCAGCCTGGTGGACTGCACACAGTTCACAAGGGTTAGTTGCTGGCAAGCCACCAGATGGTGTGTTTATCTGAGTGTCCAGAAGCATGGAACTCCTAGTGGCTGCTGTTCAGTGTTTCCACCCAATGGGAGCTGAGGAAAGAAGTGATCCAGCCCGCGCCATTTGCCATAGCTTCCATTGGCTGGGAATGGTCCCTGTGTGCTGCAAGCATCCAGAGTTGTTGACACTCAGGTAAGCAAAATGTCTGTTGATCTACCAGTAGCTAACACTGACAATCCCTGTGTAGCCAAATTTTCCCACCCCTGCCCAGGAGAAAGAATCAAATGTAAATGATCAGGTTGCATAGCTGGGAAGAAGTAGGGTGGTTAATACTCAGATTAAATAAAAAAAAAAAACAGTTGAAGAAAGGCCTTGGGAAATGGCGGGACATGGAGGATTCCATTAGCCCCCAAAGAACTCACTGTGAAACTGAAGACAAGTCTATAAAAAAGGGAGAACGGACAAAGAGTAGTTGGGGGAAGTAAAGAGTAGAAGCAGTGAACAGTAAAAAAGTAAGAGCTGAGGAAGAAAATGAATCAAAATATTGAAATTATAAGATCCCTAGCCAAAGATATAAGATTAGGTGAGGTTAACCCCGTGAAGGTAGCTGACTGTATTAAAAATAGTAAAGAGGGGTACTGTAAGAGCTAGTGTGTTTCGAGATGGGGCAGAACATTTGGTGAAATGTAAAACAAAAAAATGAAGAACACAATGACAAACTGCTAAGAATTAAAAATGCTAGGGAAAGTACATATGTTACCAAACTATTTGGTGAAATAAGAGGGCAATATCTGGAGTGCTATTACAGCTGAAAAATAAGGCAATAGTTGAAAGGATAGGAGAAGATAAAGTGTCAGTAAGTAAGTGACTAGTGAGGAAGAGAGGAGGAGAAAACTAGCAACCAAATGCTGTATTGATTATATTTAGGGGAGAGACTTGACTTGAGGAAATAGCAGTAAGGTTTCAGACATTCAGAAGCAAGCTATCTCTTCCTCCTTGCATTAGGTATTATAAGTACCAACAGTATAGGCACGTAAATGGAAAACAGTTTGATAAAGAGAGGGGAGAAAATGTCAATGAAAAAAAAATGTATAAAAGAGCCAGGCTTTACCTGTAGTAATAGTGGTGGTAATTGTAGTCCAAAATATAGCGTGTGTATTGCTGAAAGACAAGCAAAAGAGATATGTAAGACCAAAACAATTGAACCATAAACATATGGAAGAGGTAAGGAGACTTTAAAGTAATCAAGTGGACCAGGAAGACCCTTAAGGTCCATTTGAGCCTTGTGATTCTATGAAGAGCCCTCAGGCAGAGGAAAAGGTGAACTGTAGACAGTCTCATTCCAGAAAGAAGAGTAGAAACGCACTGGAAGGAATGGCTGACATAGTAATTAAAAAAAATGCATTTGTGACAAAAGTGAAAAATTGTTCATCGCAAACTGAAAATAAAACCCATGAAAAGGTAAATTATTGCAATGGCAGCAGAAATAATACTTGCGTAATAGCACAGAGAGGTAGTCCTGTTAGTCTGTATCTTCACAAAACAAAACAAAAAACAATAATGTAGTACTTTAATGATCAACAGAATAATTTATTAGGTGATGAGCTTTCATGGGACAGACCCACTTCTTCAGGTCTGGAAATTCTGATGAAAGTAAACTGGCATGGTGATAATATAATGGAGATATAGAAGAAAAAGAGAAATGAAAACTGACAAATCAGACACATAGAGCAGAAGTGGGGGGGCAAAAAGTAGGGCAAAGGGGTAAGAACATTTGTTATTGCAAAACAAAAAAACAGTAAGTAGCAGTTTAAAGACTAACAAAATAATTTACTAGGTGAGCTTTCGTGGGACAGACCCACTTCTTCAGACCAACACGAAAGCTCCCCTAATAAATTATTTTTTTAGTCTTTAAACTGCTACTTGACTGCTGTTTTGTTTTGATAGTATATAGACTAGCACAGCTTCCTCTCTGTTACTTATTGCAAGTGTCTACAAATATATACTAAGTTAAGTGACTTACCTGAGATCACTATGAATATCAAAGATGGGGAAGCTCTCTTTGTAATGTGTAAAGTAATTGCTATCTCTATTAAGACCAAACCACAAAATATTAAACTTGACATTCAACTCCAGTTCCGATGTCTCCTATTTTAATTTGTTGTTAAAGTCTCTTTGTTTTAGGATGCAGATTTTCAGGTCTTTAATACTATGGCCTGCTTCATTGAAATGTTAACTGACAGATTTATGTGTATTCAGATTCCTAATGTCTGATTTGTGTCCCTCATTCTTTGGTGCAGTGATTGTCCAGTTTGTCCAGTACACATAGCAGAGGGACATTGCTGGACATGATGAAATACATAACTTTACTGGAGATACAGGAATATTTGCCCCTTTTTGTGTAACTGATGTGGTTAGGTCCAGAGATGGTGTTTCCAGAGTAAATATGTGGACAAAGTTGGAAACAGTGTTTGTTCCACACATCATGCCACAGAAATACTAGTCCTGGAACTTTTCCCTGCAAGAAACTCCATTGCCAACTCGTACATGAGGTAATGACTAGTATAGGGAACTCTTTCTTTTGCTGGAGTTTGTACAGTCTAACAGCATGTGACCAGAATTAAAAGTCAATCTACATGAAATGAAAGCTAAACCTGATATCATCCAGGCAATATCTGGCTGAAAAGCTTGCTTTGAAGCTTCTAGGGTATATTGCCTTGAATTGAGACCAAAAACTAGGAAGACGAGGTAGCAAAAGTTCTCTCAAAAGTGAAATATTAAAATATAGTTGTGGAGAGTGAAGAAGTAAGCCTATAATATAATTCTGTTGAGATCCCAAAGAAGAAGAGAAATAATATTTTAAAGATTTATAGTATTTATAACCCATGTAAAAATTAGAAAGTCTGGAGAACAAGAAATCACGAAGAATGTTACAAGACCATCTGTTACGTATGCAGAGATCTAAATAATCATAATAAATTGTTGGAAAATAAGACAACTAATAAAAGGTGCTTGCTTGCAGAAGTTTGTTGATGAAAACAATCTAATTATTTTAAATGATGGCTCCCAGCTAGACTTAATACAGTAGATGGTGCATTCTTCTGTCTAGACCTTGGGAATTACAATAGCAGATATTGCATGTAAATTGGAAATATATAAAAAGAAAGAATGAGGAGGGTCATTTCCCTATATCTTGCTCTTGAAAAGTAATAATTAAAGTTGAATATGAGGAAAATTACCCACCTAAAATTTCAAGAAAGCTAGCTGGGAGCAATATACAGGTACGTATATTGAACTTGTGAATGAATATATGTGACTGATGACAGATAACTTAATGAAAATAAAGGAATTAATAGCAGCATATACTCTGAGACTAGGATATTGAAGTATTCCAAAATGAAAAACTCATTTCCATGGAGGTATGGGGAGTGCAAATTTCAGCTAAAAACAGAAGGGCCGTATCTTTTTAAAAATCAACGAATAAACCACCACTTAATAATGATGTTCTAATGAAGTATAAAAGTGGTAATGCCACAGCATATTTAGCTCAAAGAAAGGAAAGTGAGTTGGAGGAAGTGCTGTGGGCTAATAAACAAGATACCAAGACATTGGAAATATACAGGCAAGGGAGAAGAATAAATGGAATTCAGACTAACAGTAAATACCAGGTCTTATCAAGAGTTAGATAGACTATCTGATAAGGAAACCACAGAAGACTTCCCAGAAAATCTTCCAAAGAGTGAATCATTACAAAAAATCAAAGTGAAGGGTTCTATCAAATTCAAGTTTTTGAAAATTAATTAAAGAGAATCATGATTTATCATGTGATGAGATAAAGAAGATTCTGCTATATTGAATTAATGGTTTCATTTCCAAATGAAGAGAAAGCTATTGATGTCTTTAAGAATACATCACCAGATAAAGACAATCTGTATACTACAATGTTTAGACAATCATAAAATATTTCAGATAGTTTTCTAGGAATTTTTAACACCTTGACTACATCTTCACTAGCCCAAAACTTCGAAATGGCCATACAAATGGCCATTTCAAAGTTTACTAATGAAGTGCTAAAATACATATTCAACACCTCATTAGCATGCCGGTAGCGGCGGCACTACGAAATTGATGTGGCTCGCCGCCGCATGGCTTGTCCAGATGGGGATCTTTTTTGAAAGTACACTGGCAACTTCGAAATCCCCTTATTCCTATCCGCTGGACAAGCCATGTGGTGGTGAGCTGCATCAATTTCGAAGTGCTGCGGCTGCCAGCATTCTAGTGAAGCGCTGAATATGTGTTTCAGTGCTTCATTAGTAAACTTCGAAATGGCCATTTGCATGATCATTTTGAAGTTTTGGGCTCATACAGACAGGGCCCTTATGAGGGGAATGGAGAGATACAAGTATGGTGGAAACATACAGTAATAAGAAAATTGCTCAAATCATACATAGAATTTTATGTATATATATCAATTGTCTTAACATTTTATCTGGGAAAATTATGGAGAGAATGATGATTGAAAGAGTGGTTTCTTATCTGAAAAACAATGGCAATACAAACAAGGTACAGAGGAATTTTAAGGGAGAGAGGTATACCACCGATCACATTGCAAAATTAGAAACTGAAATAGGAAAACGGATGAAGCACATGTATTTCCTGGTGGCTGTTCTACTATACCTCAAAAAGGCATATGATGCAATATGGAAGGAAAGCTTATTGTGCAAAGCAGGTACACTAGGGAGAAGGGGAAGAATTTATAGAAAGAGTTGATTTTTTTTTTTTTTGAAAAATTCACCATACAGGTCAGAATTGGGAATGTTTTGCTAACTACTAAAATGGTATTTTTAGTATTAAAATTGGGAAGGAATTAACATCAGTCCAACTTTATTTAACACAATTAGAAATGACCTCCTAAAGCAATTGATGTTAGATGTCATTATATCTGTAAGTGGTCATTTTCTGTGCGTAGGATCAGGAATAATGAATTAACAAAGTATTACAAGAGACCTCTGACTGGGAAGTGAATTGGGTTTCAAGATGTCCATTTCTAAAGCCAAATAATTGATTTTTATGTAACCCTTCTGCCGGAAGGAGTTGGCAGCAACCAGGGCCGGGTTCAACATCTAGGGGTTCCTTTTCACCCATCTCACACAGAACCAGCTCAAGCCCCTACCCAGTAGTCTGGGAACTTCACACACCCCAGGGCACCTTGGAGAGGCAGTGCTTCCCCACGCACAAGCACAGAGTCTGAATGAGGAAAAGAACTTTTAATTAAGCAGGCAGAAAGGTCAATTAGCATAAGCTTGAGAAAATACAACGCCCAGAGTTCATAACCAATCCTCAAGTAAATGTCCCAGCTGAAGTGCATTGAGCAATGTCCTTGGCGTCTCAGACTCACCAGTCCAGTGCCGTAAACAGCCAATCCACCCAGCCAACTTTCTCCGCACCCTTCCAATTCAAATGCCCCACTTACAACTTGTTGCAGTCCATGAGGGCACTGACACCTCACACCGATGAATTCCCTTATGGACATGAGACAATGCCACATTTGTGCTGGTCCGGCATTCTACTTGCTCCTATTGGCTGTCCATCTGCTGCTTCTCCTACCAGCTGACCACTGGGCACACTGTCCGTCCACTGTGGGTTTGGCCTGAGGCAAACCCTATGATTTCACCTCTTAGTAGTCTTAGCTGCCAACCTGTGATTTCAGCTCTCAGCATCTAATGAAGTAGTGTCTCATACAAGATACAGACACTAGTATCCAGCTCTATCATTTAACAGGTGGGGACAGCTAATCCAACCAGGCTTGTAGCTATATGGCCAAGGCTTAGGCAGGACCAAGGCACTCAGCTAGCTGGTTCAACCCATAGCCCTCCCCTTCTCTCTACAATGCTCTAAACCAGGGGAGCCCTGTGTAATCCATGTGTCATGCAGTTATGATGACCTGCCTTGTCCCCCACAACTTGGAGCTTTGGTGAGATTTCACAATTCTTATACTGAATGTTAGCATAAACTGTGATTTTACAGCAATGTGTTTTCAATAGGCAAATCTCATTACTTCCTTGCTACCCATCAGTCTTAGTTTGCAAGGTACCACATATGCACACCTTTGCATTCTCAAGCAAATGATCGCTGGGAGATACACTCCTCCCAGCTTTCAGCAGCACTGAGTTCCTGCTGGCACATTCCTCACCTTTACAAAAAGGAGAGTTACAAAGAACTATATACTATATTTGTATGGAGAACAACGAGATTTGAAAGGTTCAAATTTTTAGGAGTAATTTTAGGAGTCATTTTTCATACTAAATAATTATGAAAAAATCATTTAAATCATGCTGATCACAAATGTACATCAGAATTGCAGATCGTCTGGCTGTTGGCTATGGGTTGCACATGGTTTATCAGAGCTAGCTGGTTGGGGGCCACCAAGATACTTTGTTTAGCTGAGTGTCTGAAGGCATGGCTGCTGGCAGCTCCCATTGGACATAGTTTGCTATTCCAAGCCAATGGGAGCTGTGAGTAGTAGTATAAGATTATCTTAATATGTAGGTGTTGTCACAGCCTAGCAGGTAGGAATGATTCTAACATTAAATTGAATCTGCCATGTATGCCCAGCAGCATCAGATTTTTTTTTAATTCATTCTCAGGCTTCATGAAATAAAAAAGGTATGTCAATAGGCAGAAGTTGTTTAACTGATACTTGCATTTCTAGAAAATGAATTACTAGAGATGGAATGCATCTATCATTATCTTAGATCCAAGAATGTATTGGGTAACAGGGAACGGAATGGTGGACAAAGCATATCATATTTCTGTAAAGAAATCGAGGTACTGACGTACAAACAAGTATTCAAAAATACTACACAAAAATGTGAAACAAGACTGGCAAAAAATTAAATGAATGAAAAAAGAGGAGAATTTTTAACTGTGCCCCAGAGTTGATGATTACACCGTCCTTCAGGGCCTGGATTGGACAAATGAAGTGCATTTGTTCAGAGGGCTACCTAACCATTGTGGATTAATCAAAATCTTTTTTTCAAATAGATGCAAGCATGGACTCTGAACTCTGTAAGGCAGATGAAACAACTAATCATGTTAACAGATTTATAAGGACTTTGCAAAGAAAGAGAAAAGGTTCTTGAGGAATTCAAGTGTCTGAAGGTAACACACACACACTTCGTAGCTTTAGTTATTTTGCCTGAGAGACCTAGGTCAGAGCAAGAAAATGAAAAGCACTGAGTAATACGGAATTATTGTTGGCAATGGCTATAGACTATTCATTCAAGCCTGTTTTGACATAAATTTAAGGGAGGGGGAACTCCAGGAAGGCAGTATACATTTACTATCTGGCAGCAAAGAAGAGGTAGTGAGGAGGATGAAGATGTCTAAGAGGAAATGCAGAGAATAAGCTCTTGGATACTAGCCCTGAAAGAAAGGTCACCTTAGGAAAGCCCTGGAGAAGAAAGCCTGAGTAAGGCAGGGAAGGAAGGAGCCCTGAGAAACAGAGGAAGGAGTGGGACTGTACTAACCTTGGATGCTGGGTATAGGGTCACATCTAGGTTCACCTTCCTGTCACTAGCGATGTGTCATGAGTTTTGAGAAGGGGATGACATTAAGAAGCTTTGAGGCAAGCATATGAGGAGTTGTGGTGGTATGTCCAAAACCTTCCATGTTAGGATGTTGTACTGGACTTTCTTTTGCCTCAGAAAGTTGGATGAATTGTGACTTAGCTAAAGGGGCAAGTTATGAGAAAAGAGACCATTTCACCAATGGAGCAACTGTTGGGAGGGTTATCATAAGAGGAGAAATCTATTTCATTACAACTGGTCATGAAGAGGCATATCTCTGTGTAAGTTGTGAATATGGGAGGATGTAGCCATATTTGCCCTTAATTTGTGAAGAATGAAAGGGAAAAATGCAAATTTATTATGAATAATTTAAGTGAAATGAAAGAATCTCTATACAGTTGGAGTCACCATACTGTACTGTGTTTGATGTAAGAAATTAATTTGTAGTGCTCTTATTTTGAGGAAATACCATGCACTCTTTCTGTATAGAAAGCAACTACACAGCATGACCTGAAGTTTGGAAGCCTGAGCTATGCAAGTAAAATTAAAATTTTGAAGATGACTTTGAAATCTGCAGACATACCATTTAATTTCTAAAATCTATTTAAAAATATAGTTACAGCAATGTTAGTCACAGGAAATAACCTCAATTTAAAATGAAAGTATATGTTCAGGAATAAGTATCAGAATACATACAAGGAGTTTAAACACTTCGGAAGAGTATCACAGAATCACAGAATCACAGGGCTGGAAAGGACCTCAGGAGGTCATCTAGTCCAGCCCCCTGCTTCAAGCAGGATCAACCCCCACTAGGTCATCCCAGCCAGGACCTTGTCCATCTGGGACTTAAAAACCTTGAGGGATGGAGAATCCACCACCTCTCTATGGATTCAAAATACTCCATATTTTTTAAAATGCAATAATTTCACACACACACACACACACAACCCCCCCCCCCTTACTAATCTGCACAAAGTGTTTATTTAGTCACCTTTACTTATTGTTGTTATTACTTTATAGAATAGTTTCAAACTGCTCTTTAAAATGTTAACCTATGCCATCAGCCATGCATGAAATTGAAATATGTTTCCTTCTGGAGTTGCACCATTACTGTACTGCTACATGCTTTTTCTGTCAACATCACTCAAACCTCAGGTTTACAAAGTAACAAACAATATTCAGTTAAAGTAGGAAAAAGGCTTGGATGTAATTAAAGCACTGTGCTTAATGTTAACTTTTAGCCACATCAGTGGTGGTCATGGTGGTGGTTTTAAATCTAACATTTGATTTATGAAGCAGAGTTTGAGTTCTCCTTGGATAAAACAGGCTTTTTGCTTCCTTTGAAGCTAGCAATAAGGAAAATGTGCTGAAGAGATATTTATGTTGTTGGTGTAAACTGAGCAATATGTCATTTTCAATTATCTTTCAATTTTTTTCTCCATTATTATTAAAACCATAACAGGAGCTGCAACAGAGTGTGTCTGAACTGATTTGTTCAACAGATATATATGCCTAAAAAGCAAATTGTAAGTGGGAAAGTAAATGCAGTGAACCCAAAAAGAAAAAGAACAAATTAAGGAGATTTAATTGAGTAACAATGTAGTGTAATGTATAAAGTGAAGAGGATCACTTTATAGAAAGCAAGAAAACCATCCCAATATTCCAAGGCAATGGCAGTTAGAGTTGTGATCTGCAGTGTGCACTTAGTTTCTCTTTAAAAATGGCATGTCAATAAGTTATCACTGTATTTCCAAAAAACAAATAAAAATAAAAAAGGAAAAAAAACCCCACAATTTCTCGAGGTGTAACTTGATGAATGCCTATGGCTGGGATAGATTGTTCTTTTATACAATTCAGGTCACTTATATGCTCCTTAGCAGGTAGCCATTTTTATTGTCAAAATTTCCACAAAAGATTAAAAATGCCATGACATTTTGATTTTTTTCCCACCAAAATTACAACAATAAAAAATTTCACATACAGTTTGGACTGATTGTTTCTTATTAAAACACGTCTTTCTGCCAATTTCTTTCATTCTTTGTGACATTTTTCATATAATTTAGAAAGTCGTACTTAGCATTATCCGCAAACATGAGTCTTTATATACTAGGAAAATCAAGAGAATATTTATTGTGGAACATTGTGAAATATATGCATCTATCTGTAACCATATCATATACGAATCAAAAGGGGGAAGCCCAAATTCTGCTCTTAAATAAAGTGGGTCCTCATTATAATTTGCTTCGCAATAAATATTTTCATATATATGTCTTTTAGTAATTCAGGAAAGTAGATTCATTATAAGTCTCACTGATCAGCAAGCAAGTCATTTACAGGCTGAGGGACAAAGAGCTAGGAACATAGTGCAGCTTTGTTATGGCTTGTCCGCAGATGCTGTAATGCGAGGGCCCTGAAATTGAGCCCTGAAGTCAGGAGGGTTGGGAGCTGTGGGGGAAGGCAGGGAGCCAGCGGGAAACTGGTGGGGACTGCTGGGGAGCTGGCAGAAAGCCGGAGAGCTGTAAGGAGCCATTGCGGGCTGGTGGGGAACCAGTAGGGACAGGCACAGCCAGTAAAAGCAAAATTAAAATATCTTCTTTTTTTGTTTTTCTCTCTTTTGGAATGTGAAATCTGTGAAAATGCAAGTTCAGTAAGACAAAAGAGATTTAATAATAAAGCTTATAGGTAAACTGTGTATTGGTTGAGCTGTGAGTAGCCTGTATGTGCACAAGCCAGTTATCAGGTTGTGGTTGTGACACAAATAGCAAAGTTGGAATCCAGCTGAATCAGGATGCAAGGAAATACCTGAATAGCTGTAACTTCCATTGTATAACCATCTGCTGTGGGTTCTCTTTCAGCTGTATCTTGCTATATAATTCCTCATTGGTGACCTTTTCCTTCCACAGCAGTGCTGAACTTTCTGAGGAGCAGATATAGACTCAGACAAGAGTCTAGTGATCGCAAATATCAAGATGAAACTTAAGAGAAAGTATAGTGCAGTTATCTATTGGGAATCGAGTATAGCATTCACTTCATAATCTTCATGACCATGGGTCTCAACTGATGGGTGTGCTGCTGTGATTCTGCCCCGTAAAGAGAAAGATGACAAACTAGCTGTACTCTGAGAGATTGGAGGAGCAAGAGATTAAAGGTAATTATGTTGATTAGCTGGCATTTCTGAAAGGCAGGCGAGCAACTTCATTGTGGTTCTTCTCCGTCTCCCCACCCAGACTGGAACTGGAAAACAAAAACAAAAACAAAAACACCAGGAAGCAAGAAGTGAATTGGGGAAAGAGCAGTTGATCTCAGGTAGGAAGAGTATTCAGTTTAAGAGTATTCATAACTAAAATGTCAAGCTGCAGGCCAGTACAGACACTCTTCAATCTGCTTCTGACACTACTTAGAAGGAGAAATTACAATTTATATCCAACTTATTCAGCAAATCAAGTTTGTTACAGAATCATAGAATCAAAGAAAACTAGAACTGGAAGTGACCTCAAGAGGTCATGGAGTCCAGTCACCTGCCCTCATAGCAGGACCAAGTATTGTCGAGATTATTCCCAACAGATGTCTACCTAATCTGCTCTTAAATATCTCCAGTGATGGAGATTCCACAAGCTCCCAAGGCAATATATTCCAGTGTACCTTCACCCTGACAATTAGGGCGTTTTTCCTAATGTCCAACCCAAACCTCCCTTTCCGCAGGTTAAGCCCATTGTTCCTAGTCCTACCCTCAGAGTCCAAGTAGAACAAATATTCTCCATCTTCCTTGTAACACTCTGTTAGGTACTTGAAAACTGCTATCATGCCTCCTTTAAGTTTTCTCTTTTCTAAACTAAACAAGACCAGTTCTTTCAGTTTTCCCTCATAACTCATGTTCTCCAGACCTTTAATCAATGTTATTGCTCTTCTCTGGACCTTCTCCAATTTCTCCAAATCTTTCTTGAAACGTGGTGCCCAGAACTGGACACAATACTCTAACTGGGGCCTAATAAGCTCTGAATATAGCGGAAGAATGACTTCCCATCTCTTGCTCTCAACACTCCTGTTAATGCATCCCAGAATCATGTTTGCTTTTTTTTGAAACTGCATCACAATGTTGACTCATATTTAGCTTGTGGTTCACTATGACTCCTAAATACCTTTCTTCAGTACTCCTTCCTTGACAGTCACTTCCCATTATGTATGAAGCTGATTGTGCCTTGCTAAATGGAGTACTTTGTAATTGTCCTTATGAAACTTCATCCTATTTACCTCAGACCTTTTCTCCAATTTGTCCAGATCATTTTGAATTATGACCCTGTCCTCCAGAGCAGTTGCAACACTTCCCAGCATGGTATCATCTGCATACTTAGTAAGCATACTCTCTATGTCAATTATCTAAATTGTTGATGAAGATATTGAATGGAACCAGTCCCAAAACAGACCCCTGAGGAACCCCACTTGTTATGGCTGTAAATCATTAATAACTTCTCTCTGAGACCAGTTATCCAACCAGTTACACACCAAGCTTATGCCCCATCTAAGTTGTATTTGCCTAGTTTATTGATAATAAACTAGAGAGATGGTATCAAATGCCTTACTAAAATCTAGGCATGCCATATTCACTGCTTCTCCCTTATCCACAAAACTTATTATCCTGTCAAACAGAGCTATCAAATTGTTCTGGCATGATTTTTGATTTACAAATCCATGCTGGTTGTTAGCTATCACTTTATTTTCTTCCAGATGTTTGCAGAAGAATTCCTTAAGGTAACACTCCTGACTTCCAAGACTTTTGAAAGATGATAACTAAAGTTTCTGATACCTCCTTCATCAGCTCCTTGAATATTCTAGAATGCATTTCATCAGGTCCTGGTGACTTGCAGGCATCTATTTTTTTCTAAGTAATTTTTAACTTGTTCTTTTTTATTTAATCCTGTAAACCTACCCCTTTCCCACTAGTATACACTATGTTAGGCATTTTTGCATCTGACTTCTTGCTGAAGACCAAAACAAAGAAGTCATTAAGCACCTCCACTATGTCTACGTGTCCTGATATTGTTTCTCCCTCCTCACTAAGTAGTAGGCTTACCCTGTCTTTGGTCCTCTTCTTGCTTCTATTATATTTAAAAAACTGTCTTCAAGTTACCCTTCACGTCTCTAGCTAATTTAAGATTGCTTGTACCGTTGCTTTTTCAATCTTGCCCCTGCATACATGCATTGTTTCTTCTTATTCATCCTTTGTAATTTCTCTTGATTTTCACTTTTTATATATTTCCTTATTGATTTTGAGATCACACAGGCTCTCCTGGCTAAGCCAAGGTGGTCTTTTACCATACTTTCTACTTTTTCCTGTGAGGTTGTATAGCTTGCTTTTGAGCGCTTAATATTGTCTGTTTGAAAAACTGCCAACTCTCTTCAGTTCCTCTTAGTTTTGCTTCCGTTATGACCTTACCTACCAACTCTCTGAGTTTACCAAACTCTCCTTTTCTGATAGAAGTCAGAGTGTGCATAGGTGATCTTTCTTTTTTATGGAAATAACAGGGTGATAACAGGTACTTAGGCAGCCTGGAATCTTTCTGACTGGAAAGAGGGAGAGATGTGTCTCCATACAAGTGAGGTGATGGACAAAAAAGATGAAAACCTGAGAGTGAGTGCCCTTGCTGGAGCACAGACAAAATGCAGAAGCAGTTACCCTGAACTGCAATACAAGCTATGACTTGCATAATGGTAAATCCAAAGGACTCACTTCTCTTCCTATCCTTTCTGACAAAGCAGCTTTTGACACAGCAAACAAGTCTAGCCTTCTTCCTGTCCAGTCCTGCAAGGTGCTGACCATGGAAAATGTTCAGCATCATGTAGGTGGGACTAGGTAATCTTGAGTTATTCACTCTCAGATTGTTCTGTTATTATTACATGGATGACATTTATATTCTGATTCTACCTTATTGGTTTCCATTTCCTGTTTCAGGACAATTAATTTCTTCCTCAAATCAAGTGCAACATTCCTGTGCTTCATGAATTATGTATGATATGTTCATCCATCCAGTTACTGTTGTTTGAAACATTGACATTAGCTTGGAGGAGTCACTTTCTCTTTGACCCACATTTTTTAATATTGTTTAATCTTGCAACTATAAGACAGCCCTCCACTCCCATCTTTTTTTTCATTATTCTCACTTTCAAGCTTTTATCTTATAGTGGCCTTCCTCTTTGATTTATCTCTCCTCTTTTAATCCCTGCTTTCAATGAGCTGCCAGTATATTTTTTCACTCCTAACTTTGTGTCTTCTTCTGTGTTCTTCTCTGTGCACAGAACAGCTGCCCAGTCCTTATCATGAATATCCCTGTATTTGAAAGATATGGCTGCTATGAAAAATGAATTAATTCAAAAACACAAAATGTACACATTTAAAAGATCCCTCAAGATACTTACATATACCATATTTAAGAAGTGGTGGGACTTTATCATTTTAATTCTAGTTCTTGATTAACCAGCCTACTTACCCCATCCCCACACACACATTTTTGGATGTATTAACCTGCCTTATTACATCATGGCTACAACAAGATGGTAAGCTCTTTGGGGTGGAGTCCATTTATTTGTAATTAATTGTAAAATGTCTTGGGCACAGTGAGTCAAATTCCTTACTGATGTAAACAATGCTATCTTTAAGCTTCTTTCCTGTGGTATTGCAAAGAGCACGGTCCATGTGTTTGTTTCTCAGTTTTTACAAAGACACAGTTATTGCCAATTTTTTTCATTTAGTCATTCCAGCTGGTTTCAAACCATGCAATGTATCTAATTTTTGTTTTGCTTCACCTTTTCTTGTCTTCCCTCCCCTAGCTTTCATTGGCTCCTTATATGCATTGTCACATTGTATTTGTTTATGTAGAAGCTTTACATCCTGAGCTACCGTTGTTGTTCACTGTTCCTTCTGACGGTGGCATGCTGCTTAGCTATTTGTAACCTATGTAGGGGGTATGCTGTATATCCTCTTTTGTTGTTGCTGTAAGAACAACCTGCACACGTCCATGCTCTTTAACAGAAAGGAACATATGATCTAATGAGTGTTCATTTAACTAAGATTATTAATGATAAATTCCTTGTGGACTAAATGAGAATGCTTTCACTTCAACCAATTCAAATTCTTATCAAAATATATAACTCAATTCTTTCAGCTAGAGGGGAAAATAAAGTCCCAGTGAGGCACTATGACATTGTAATTACAAAGCGTAGCACACATGTTTGGAAAGGATCTTTTAGAATCTGTGACGCACTAGTTCCACGCTCCTACTTTAATCCTAAAGGGAACGCACACCTTCCTGAACTTCAAGACACAGCCAGAAAAGATCATACAGAACACAGGCACAATACTGTGAGTTCCAGATACGGCTCTGTTGCCATTGATATCAGGGGAGGCAGCAGACTTTCAGTACCTGGCAGGAGGTTCACCACACACTGCAAGGTCAGCCCTCTAAGAGCTCTGTATAATGTCACATAGCGTGTCTGAAAGGTCACAAGTATGTTTGTCAGGTGACACCTTAAAAGAAAAAGCAAAATGTGAACTATACATAATAAGTGGAAAATGAAAGAGAAAATGAGCTCCACACTGTGGAATTCGGTTCTCGAGAACAGAACAATTCATAGAGCCTTATAATGTTGTTAGATTTCATTGCTCCCTAAATATGATTCTAAAGCTTGGGAGGCTTCTGGCAACTATAACCTCAACAGTGATCTCTAACTCACGTTAAAAATGTATGTATTTTCAATGCTTTCACTTCTTTCCCATGTTTACACTAGTGGATCTGATTCTTGGTTACATGAAGCCTTAATCTACCTTTCCAGCAGCATAGAGGGGCCTTTCAGGTGTGATATTTCAGGTGTACAGGACATTTTCATAAGGGCTGTATGTTGTCCCTGCTACCAGCCCCCAATATAAAGGACAGACAGGCCCATACTGAAGGTGTGGCCAGAAAGCGCTGGATCACTTCCATTCTTTTCTTCTGTGAGCCCAAGTTGGTGAGCCTGAGAATCAATGTAAATGAGAACACTTTCAACATTGATCTACCAAGGTTGATCTAATAAAGAGATCATTCATAGTTAATGGGGGCCCAGCCCATGCTGCTTCCCTCAGCTTCCATTGGCTATGAAAGGTGAACCAGAGCCATCGAGATCTTCAGGGCTCTATGACTGTGGGTGCACATATGAAAAATAAAATAAAATAAAATAAAATAAAATAAAATCTGTTGGACTGCCAGCTGCTAATACTGATGAACTGTGTGAGGTCCACAGGCTGGATGTTCCCTTCCCATGCACAGAGGCTATTCAGGGCTGCAGAAGACACCAGGAGCCACAGGAACATAGGTGTCATATACAGCACAGGTATGGGTTGAAGGAGAGAATGAAGGAGCTGTCATATGGACAGAAGAGGCCACCAAAATGGATTGAATCCATGAGAGGTAGATATTTGTTGGTAACAGCGCCTCATTGGCATGAAGAATATCAAGGATCAGCAAGGAAAGAGCAAGATATATGTAAGCTCCAGAATAGGAGTTGCTGAGTGGGCAGATGGAAAATTAACCAATTAAGGTGAAGGTGGTATACAAGCAACCAAATGGAGATCTGCTAAACCAGAAGCACTCAATCAACCTTCACATTCCAGCTTCCTTTCCTGCACTCACACTGCTCCAGGGAGAGTTCTAGGAGGCAAGCCTAATGGCCCAGAGAGGAAGTACACCTGATGTGCCATAGATTAGGAAGCTATGGGGCTATTGCACTTTTTTTCAGCAGTTGGACAGGGGTGGCTGTGGCTTCAGAAAAGCAACAACAACAACAATCTGCTATTGTGTGTAGCCCTTGTATTGAATGAGAAAACTCCTTCTGGGCTCTTCTTCACAGATCAGGCCAAAGTCCAATATGCTCTCTCCTGAGGAGAGAAACTTCAGTAATAATGGAATGTCCACAGATTGTGTAACAATTGTTCACTGATTTTTCAAGCTCTCCATGCTACACCTGTGTAATAATTAGTAATACTGAAAAAGCACAGGATTCAGGTCTCCAGCTGCCCCCAATACCTTATATAATTTATGAACATTCCCTAAGGTCTTCAGACCAACAGAATATGCAGAATATTCATGCTTCCACATCTATTTAATCCGACTTGACACGCTTTTGTCTGGCTCTTCCTTTGACAAGACAGGGAACTGGTTAAGGTTTAGTTTGGATAGGACAAGTGATGCTGATACACTGAGGAAACATCCAAATTAAATGACAGATTATATCCTCTCCATTAATAGAAGGAATCAGCTTCAACTCATCACCTGCAAAGTTTGTCCTTCAATACATTCTTCAAGGCTCATTTGTGTTACCTGATTTGAAATATTAGTAATGAAATGGGTATTCATGGACATTAGATACGTATATTTACACAATTATTAGTTGAGCAGCATAAGAAGTCTTGATTATTTATTCCTTGCTTTCAAGAACTTAGGTTTTATAAATGATGCTTTATCTAAGATAAACTGTGATCACTTGGCAACCTCCGCTGGCTTTTAAAAGCAAGGATTTTTATTTTGTTTTTGTTTGCTTGTTTCTTTTTTGGAATATTGTATTGAGCTCTTTTGCATCCAGTGATTGAAGAGGGAACTCACCATCAGAAAGTATGTGTCCAAACCCATGTGATTTAATAAAGGGCAACACCTATTTACTGGAATACATGGATTTCATTTTCTGCAAAAGCTCTTTACCCTTTTATAACTGATCCTAATACTGATCCTAGCTGCTCTGAAACACTGATATTCATATTTGTGCTTACTAAAGTCATGCTTCTCCTCCTCCACGGCTGGTATGGATTGCATTGCTGAGACTGACATACTGATGATGAGATATTGTCTGACCTCAGAACTGCTTCACAAATAAAAACTCTGTATTACCTCTACCTTATGAAAACTCTCACCCTTATCATCTCTGCTAAGCTTGGGTGCCCAGAAGGTTAAGTGTGTGGCAAAAGGTGGGATTATAGGGAGACAGCAATGAAATTAAAGCCAAAATGAAACTACAGTGGGTGCCAACTCCTTCTCCCTCTTACTGTCTAGACGAAAGAATAATTGGAGTTTAGGGAAGTATTGAGTTACTCATTGTGCTGCACGTCAGGACACTAGGGACAGGAGACATATTTTGACAGCCTTCTACACTCCACTTTTCAGTACAGAGGAACAGCACTACAAGTGTTGTAAAGCAGGGGAACTGAGGATGTGGCTGTTGACAGCTCAGAAGGAACCTTGCAGTTAGTTTCACTGTGGGACAGAAGATGGCGGTGGAGGGAGAGAAAGATTGAAGGAAGCTAGTGCAAGGAAAAGTGGTTAGGGTGATGGGAGAAGGGCAGACACTAGAGGACAGATGGGTTTTGTGGATATTTTGAGAGTGTACATTTCAAGGTATTACATTAATTCTGTAGGTGAGTTCTTTTTTATTCTTAAATATGATAAATCACCTTTTAGTTGAGCACACTACAGCAATAAAGTTACCCTTTCTGCTGAGAAAACAGCCAGACATTACCTTGGTGAGGTACTTTAGAAAAAAAAAGTCCAATATTTTTCCACTTATGATAATCTATTGACCCAGGGAAAAATTGTTGAGGATTGATTTAATTATGTATTGAGAGTTAGTCTTCATTTATTAGTCAAGTGCTAAGTCTTAGGACCCCTCTGTGATTTCGTTAGAATTGTCTGTGGGTGAAGATGACATAGAAATGGGAAAGGTTGTGTGTGAGTTAATATTATTCTATGTGCCTGTTTAGTGAATGGTGAAATTATATAAATAAAACATTCCACTACTTGAACCCTGTTATCAAGTAAAAGGTTCACAGCAGATTTTATAGGAAGAACCTACCAGCAGCAAAGATTATCTGAAATTTCATTATCCCTTTTCACATGCTCAGAGCTTTCTGAAAAATTCCCCTTTCCTACTGAAGTGTTCCCCTGAGCTTTCCTTTAGCTCTCTTTTGCAAAGAGCAATTAACCTCGTTTCCTTAAACTGCCTCTTTAAAATTCACTTCTTCCAAAACATCTATCAGTATTCACTTATCCACTTCATCAGTGTTGATAGAAAAGCTGGGAGGAACACAATTTTCAATCCCATGAAAAGTTGCTATTTAAAAAAAATAAAACAAATCAATATACTAAACTAAACTTTCTTTGTAAACCCAGTTGAAAGTCCAAAAACCCAAGTTTTTCCCATGAAGTTCCATTTCAGTAGACCCAAAAGAGAATTTTTGGCATGCTGCCTGGGCTGCCAAACTTCCTGTTATTTGTCTGCCCTGCTGCTCAATTTATATACACTGCAGGTGAGTACAAAGGGGTAGCTTTAATACATACCAGAAAGTTACAGTGGTACTAGTAGGTGGGTCCTTTCACTGTTACAGCAATAAAAACAAGGTGTTTCTGTTTTTATCAAAATGTTGAAAGCAGATGTCACTGTCTGTCTTTTACAGTAGAAGCCATCATCATCATCAACACCCTCCCTAACCATTTCCTTCCATCTTTCCAGGTGTCTACACGTACACACTATTTTGAAAAGACAGGCTGTCTTTCAAAAGAACAGAGGGGGCGTCTACATTTGCCATGCATGCCTTTGACTGGAAATTGGAGGAATGCAGCCCAGACGCTGAAAGCCAGACCCTAATCCCACAGTGGGAAGAGTGCCCCCAGTTGACAAACTACATCAAAAGAAGGCAGGTGTAGAAGCTCCACGGCCAGCTCTTTCAAAAGAGGAGTCCTCCACGGCAGCTCTCAGCTGGAGCACAGAGACACCCTGCTCTGCAGATTGGAGCTCTATGACCCATGCATCTGGCTGCTCTGAAAGCAGCACAGACCCAGAAACCCCATGGCAGGAAGCTGAGAGCAGGCAAGCTGCAAGTGCACAAGCTGCCACCAGCGTGCCTGCTCAGCTGGCCCCGATGACAGCAGAGACCACATGGACAGGCCCCGGCAGCCTCCCAAGCCCCAGGACCTTCCGTCAGAGCCCCAACAGAAGTCCCAGGAGCTTGTCCTGGAGAAGAAAATGGCCCCCTCCTGAATGGGCCCCAAACTCCAAGGCCTCCTAGGTCTCGGTAAAGAAGAGATCCTGTGGGAGATGTGGTCAAGTGGAGGAAAACTGCAGCCTTCCCCCTTCTGACCCAGGGGCTGACGAGACATGCCCACCCAGAACGGACCCTGGAGCAAGTCTGGAGCAAGGTTAAGGAGCTCCAGCAGGGCTACGCCTGTGTCTGCGATGAGGCTGGGTGCTTAGGGGGATGTCCCACCAACTGCCTCTACTACCGGGACCTCCGTTCCATCTTGGGGCCCTGGGACAGTTCCCTGCTTCCAGCGGTCCTGGATAACTCCATAGACCAGCATTATCTGGAGGGGGCCTGGAGGAGCCAGGACCTGCCAGTCCAAGCCAGGGGACAGACACCACCCAGGACTGGTCAAGCAAGGAAGGCGACCTCATCACAGACATCCGCTTGTGGTTATCCAGCCAGGCCACGGGGATCCGGGAGTCACCTGAGATCATCATGGGACCCCTTGGTAAGTGAACAGTGGGGTTGGCACCCTGGCTGGCAGGGTGGGAGTGGCAAGGATGTCAGTGGACCAGGCATGGGCCCAGAGGCCCAGAGACCCAGGGCCAGACACCCTGGCCAGCCACGGCCCATGACACACCCCAGCGCAAGCCCATGTCACCCAGGACCTGGACCCATGGACAGCTCCAGTCACCCAGATGCCCATTGGGATGTATGTGGACTGGCCCACACCCAGGAATGGTCCCACCCAGAGGGGAAAACCCTGTGTGTACCTAATGCCACATGGATGCCATGCCCACCACGTCTGGGCCCCGGGAGCGGGGGGGGAGACAGGGGAGGTGGGGCCCTGGGGAGATCAGAGTCCTAGAGGGTTGGGCAGTGGGTCCTGTGGGAAACAGAGTCCTGGGGGGATGGGGCTGTGGGGCCCCAGGGGGAACAGAGTTCCAGAGGAATGGGAGGCTGTGACCCTTGAGGGGAAAGGGTGGACAGATTCCCAGGGGGACATGGGGATCGGGTCCTGTTTGGGGACTAACACAACATCTATCTCCCCTTCCAGGTGCAGCAAGTGAGGGCCTACACAGCTCAATCAGCCTCAGTAGTCCCCAAGAGCCCCCTGGAGGGGTTGGACAGGGGCCAGGTTAGCCTGGCACCCACTCCTGGATGGAGTCATCCCCCTTGCCCTCTTCAGTGTTGTGGAGGGTGCAGCGGACGCCCACAGCCAGTGGAATGTTGTTCTCCCCTACCTTGAAGCAGGCCAGGAGACAACACCACAGCCCCTTGAGGTGCCCAAAGGCCTGCTCGACCATGTGCCAGCTCTGGTTGAGGTGGCTGTTGAAGGCCTCCCTGCTGGGGTGGAGGTGGCTGATGTAGGGCTGCATCAGCCATGGCAGTAGGGGGCATGCCACATCTGCAACCATGCATAGTGGCATGGTGGTGTCCCCAACCAACATCTCTCACTGGGGGATGAAGGTGCCGGCCTCCATACACTGGCATAGGCCAGAATTGTGGAAGACCCTGGCATCATGGGTTCGCCCTGACCAGCCCACATAGATGTCCATGAAGCAGGCTTTGTGGTCCACCAGGGCCTGGAGGACCACCGAGTGGTAGCCCTTCCAGGTGATATAGTGGTGGGTGCTTTGTGGCGGGGTGTGGATGGGGATGTTCATCCCATCCAGGGCACCAAAGCAGTTCAGGAACCCCCCTGAGGAGAAACCCATGACAACACGCCCAGGTCCCCAACATAGATGACCTGATGCAGGATCATTGCATTTATGGCATGGGAACCTGCATGGGAGGGAGGCCATGCACTCTCCTGGGGGTGCAGTAGGGTGTTCCTGGCCAGCGTCCCACCCGTCTCCCTCCTGGCCAGGAGCCCCTGGGGGGTCCCTGTGTCTCCTCCTGGCCAGTGTCCCACACATCTGCCCCTCTTGGCCAGCAGCCCCTGGGGGTTCCTGTGTCTCCTCCTGGCCAGTGTCCCGCACATCTGCCCCTCTTGGCCAGCAGCCCCTGGGGGTTCCTGTGCCCATTGCTCCCCGCATGCTGGGGGTGTGCCATGGGCCTGGCTTGCCTCCATGAACATCACTCCGATGGTGACCTTGGCCACCCCAAACTGGTGCCCCGTTGAGTGGTAGGAGTACGGGGTGGTCAGTTTCCCTATGGTGTTCGCGACCCACTTCTCGAGGGGGAGTGTGAGCTGCGTGGTGGTGTTCTGCTGCATCAGTGCAGGTGCCAGCCAGTGGCATAGCTCCTGAAAGACGTCCCGGCTCATGCGAAATTTCTGCAGCCTTGAGGCATCGTCCCATTGCCCCAGCACCAGTCACTCCCACCAGTCTGCACTGCTGGGGTGGCCCCATAGATGCCGGGGTGTCAGGGAGTGGGGTGTGGGCTGGAGGGGGTCCCTGTCCTCGGGGAGGCCATTCTGTCTCCCAGGGTGGAGGAGAACAGCCACAGCAACCATGCAGACAAGGTGGGCAAAGGTGTCCATGATGTCTGCATCCAGTGCAAGAAGCAGGGTGTCATTGGCCATGGTGCCGCTCAACTGTGGTCTGCATCACTGCTGGCAACTCGGCAGGCCTCAGCTGCTGCAAGGTGGGGGAGTTGGACAGGGCCCCTTTAAGGAGGTGGCTAGCTGTGCATCGACACTCTTCTGAACTTCCCTCCTACTTCATCCAGGCTTGGGACTGGCATGGAACCCCTAGAGGCTTCCTGGCAGGGTTGCAGATGAAGTGTTATTAAATAATTAGCCTATTGTTGTTTTAAAATTAGTATTGGAAACTACACTCATCCCTCGTTAAATGAGTACCGTACTTACAAGTACTTGCTAAAAAGAGGGACACATGTATCTTCCTCTGTTCACTAGATGAGTGAACTCCCCCTGGTAATATGAGCCTTACTCCACTCCCTGCAGACAGAACCTGACACAGTCTGAAACCCTGCTGGCCCTGCAGACCCAACCTGCAGCAGCCTGAACCCCCCTGCCAGCTCTGTGGCCCCAACCTGCTTCAGCCTGAACTCCCCACCCAGCCCATGGACCCAACCCACTGCAGCCTGAACCCCCCCGTCCACCCCATGCACCCAACCTACTGCAGCCTTAACGCCCCACCACCACAGACTGCCCCATGGATCCAACCCACAACCAAGTTTTAACCCTCCCACCTGCTCATGGCCCCAAACTGCCCCCAGCCTTTAACTCTCTCCAATCCCCCACAAACGCAAGGTTCACTTACCTTTCAAAACCAGCACCATATACTGCAACTCCTTTGCTGAGTTACAAGCACTTGGAATGAATCAGAGACTTTTACATTTATTTTAATGGGAATTTAGCATCCCTCTTAAAGTTTTCACCTACGAGCAGAAATTTGGGAACCAATTGCTCTCATATAGTGAGGAATGAGTGTATGTTGAAGGCTTTTTTCTTTCTTTCCAGTTCTATTTTTAAATGCCCCAGTGTCAGATTAAATATAGCCAGCACTTTTTCTGTGAATTCTAGTATGGAAATCAGAAATACATGAAATGCATGAAAGGTAAAGAAAGTGCTGTCGTTTAAAGGGCTTGCTGTATTTTTATGAAAGATAAGAAAATGTTAGATTCTGTTGGAGGAACTTATTATTTAAAAGGCAATTCACAGCTGTGATCTTCAGCAGAGAATAACAAATTATTTAAAAACAAACCGGGGAATACATCACCATCTTCTGTGGATGGCAGGAGTGGAGACATCTAATAGGGATGCGGAACTAAAGAAGATCCATGAACTTTGATAGGCTTTTCATGAAAGTCTAACATCAGATGGTAAAACATTTGTTGATTCTTTCACAAGCCCACTTATTGCCTCAGCAACAAATCCCATGACGGAGTTTTGCTGCTAATGGATGTGTCCCTCACCCACTGTGATTATGCTGTGAGCACTGCAAGGGAGCCTACCACATGTTTAACTACTTCTTCAGGCAACATGAGTATCTGATTATCCTTACTAATGGAAGTCTGAATAGCATTTATACATTTCTTTACCACTTCCTAATCCAGTCGAAGGCCGTGTCTACACTACAGGGTTTTGTCAACAAAACCCAGGGAATATCCAGATTCCCAAGGCATTCTGTCCACTGTCAATCAACAGAATGCAGCACTTTTGTGAACAGTCTTATCCCGCTCCCCATGACACATAATCCTCTGTTGACAAAACTCCTAAAATTAATGTGATTTTTGCTAATTAAGATTTCTTTTTTGCAAATTCAATGAATATCAATTTATTCTACATGATATTAAAGTGAAATTTGAAGTTTTAATTCATCTATACGTTACTCATGCACCATATTTAGTGATTGAGATTGTAGAATATGGATATAGAATATGGATAGAATATCGTAGAATGATCTCGAGTAATTCATTCCTCTCAACGTCTTATTCGTGGCACGATTATTGCTTTCAACTTTTATATCCATGTTTATTCAAAACCTTTCTTCTCTTCACAGGTGTGAGATCAACTTTCTTATTCTTTCTTGTGGAAGGATCTATGCTGCAAATGTTCTTGGACACAGTTCCATTGTCTACACATAAGTATTCTGAGGAGGATTAATATTTGTTGGGGCCTTGAACATAAAGCACATTTTGGCTCCCATATTCCTGAGGTCCACAGGCACTGGAACTGAGGGTGGCTGGGCCCCAATTTTTAAAAAATGGAGGGTCATGCCTGATCACTTTTCAACATAGGCACAGTAACCACATGTATGTGTGGAACAGTGACAGCAGGGAATGCACTTTGTAGTAGGGCAGGAAATGGTTCTCTATCATGAAGTACAGTTCTTGCTATTGGTGCCACACTCCTTCAGGTTGGGGACTGAGGTAAGCTTTAGCCACCCTTGCCGCAGGGCCCTTCCCTCTGCTCCTCCCCTTTCCCTGACCATGTCACAGCCTCTAGCCAGGCCACAGCTGGGAAGTGGATAGAGCTGTCCAGAGACCCCAAACAGCCATATGGATCCCAAGGCCCTCTTCCCACCTTGCAAGGAACAGAGGAATAAATTATTTAATATAAATAGCAAATGTGTTTTGTGGGATCATTCAAGATGAAGGGCCCTGCTATGAACCCTCCAAACATAGGAAAGGAAAGGAATTAGTTGTGGTGGAGGTTATTTAGCTGTGACACTCAGAGGTAATTTCCTGGCCATGAAGAAAAGCTATGCATAAGCTTGAAAACTCATCTCTCCCACCCAAAGAAGAGGGTCCAGTACAATATATTACCTCAGTTACCTTGTCTCTCTAGTATACTGGGACCAACACAGCATACAAATTTCACATTGATATCATAAGTACAGATCAATCCCTCCCATTCATGTCATGGGAAATTGAATACATTGACGCTAATTAATCTTTTGTGTAAATGAGATAGTTTTCAGTGTAATTAATTGCTACCAAGGGACATGTTAGAAAAAAGGAAAATCTGGATAGCTGAGGTTTAGTTACAAGGGTTGCACACAATACACTGTGGCTGTAATGCTAAACCATAACAGCATAAGCGCTCTGTAATTGTTTAAGATTCACTCAAAGTTGGACAGTTCCAGCAAATCTTGAAAAACAGAATATTCTTTTTATATGATGATGAGGCATGAGGTGAATTTCCTGGTGTACACTTCTTCCACCCAATCTCTGCCCCAAGCCAATCTTCCTTGTAACTTCCAATATTCGCATCAACAAATTGAAAATGTCTTGCCTTTAATCACTTGCTTTGTTTGTTATATCCCTTTCCCAAACCTTTTGTTTCACTTGCTCTTTAAAAATATAGCATACTTCAAGGCTGGGTCTGTCTCTTCCTTTGTTTGTTAAAAGCCCCTAGTTTATTGTGAGATTTATTGCAGTCTAAGTACAATATTAATTACACAGACCAGGAACTGTGCATAATAGAAACATTTCCACATATCCTATGAAATATAATAAAATAATTGTCTTAATTAAGCAGCACGGAAAAATTAATGCTATAAACTGATTAAACTGTATCGTGAAGCATAAGATTAACAACATATTACCATTATCATGGCATGAATGTAACAGGTCTGCAAAAAAAAAAAAAGATGCACAAACAGTAGATGCTGAATCTAGGTAAAAATAGCTTACAATGGGAAGTGAGCAGTATTTTGCACCTGTTTAAAACACAGTTATTAGTTTGGTGAGATTTAAACTGACAAATGCATGGTAAGAAAATTTTGGCAGAAGAAAGGTTATTTTTCTACTTATAGGAATTAGAAGAGCCCCAGGTGTTTACAAGCATTTCATTTATTTTTTATACAAATGGATCTAAAGCTAGCAGGGGCTATGGGGTTTCTGGTCAGTATTTATTTCAACAACACTTCTCAGCTATTGTCACAATGGTGCCCATTCAAACCTACAGGTGCTTCCCTGGGAAAGCACCTACTGAGAGCTATGAGCAAAATACTGATAACGACACAGTTTCTCTATAGATTGATTGTTTGTCCTTTGCTCTGCATGCAAATAATGATCCACCAAAAAAAATCATTGAAGTAATATATCATATACAGGTATATATGTACTTTCCTGTGAGAAAATCCACAAACGATATCTTATTTAAACAGGATTAAACTTGGTAAATGTAGCATATCTCCCAACTTAATTTAATTGAAAGAAAATGACAAAATATGGGACTCTTCTTAATTAGGATACCTTAATATCCAGGTAGCGTACTGTCACTGTCAGCTTCCACAGCTTTCATTTGTACTTCTTTCTGCCTCCAGTAGAAAAGGAAAAGTGCTACACACATTAATCTCCTGCAGAGAACAAAAACACAATTTTACTTCCATACTTTGCTTCTGCCGATCAGAAAACACATTGTTCCTTTAACCTACATATACATGTTACCTATGAATACTTATAATGCTCCCGAAGGAGTAGTTATGGTTTTGATAAATTGATTTTTTTTTCCCAGGATTAGAAAGGCCTAGTCTATGGTGGACTGTCCTTGTGTTCCAGCTTCACAGGGCGGGGAGAAATGACTGCGTTTTAGGGCTTCCCATAGTCCAGATGAATTCTTCTGGGTCCCTGGTGCTAGTAGACTTTGTGGGGTCCCCTAGACTCTGGGAAGAGGCAAAAACAGAAGATGCTACTGGGAAGCAGGACGGAGGTAAGCGGTTTGGGCAGGAGGGAGTGTGCAAGAGCAGGATGCAGGGTCTGAAGGAGAGGGAGAATGAAGGGGTAAGAAGGGGAGGGGTTCTATAAGGGAGGGAGGGGAGTCTATGAGAAAGGCGGAGGTGTGGGATCTTGATGGGAGGGGATGACTGACTGCGATTGGGGGACCAGTATCTCGGCATAAGGGGGATGGGAGTCATTTACCAGGCATGAAAGCAGTTGGGTAAGATTCTCAATGAGGGCAGCAGGGGTGGATGCCAATGCAGGCTCCCAGCTCCAGTGTGGGGGAAGGGTCCAGACCCAAGCCCACAACCCACCTGAAAGGTGGTCAGATTGTGAACCATGCTTGGGAACTAGTGGCCTAGATCAACTGGGTATGAACCATGCTTAATTATCTGGTCATTGAGAAATACGTATAGGTCTCTGACTGCTTATGCATGATATAAACAGAAAAGTTCCACAGATTCTTGTTGTCACTTGTTATATTTGCCATCAACAACAATAATCATCCATATCTGCCTTTGGAATACACTCGAGTATATTAAAGGAGTGTGACTCAGAGCAGAGACGTAGGTAAACAACCTTACAAGACCTGAAATATGGTAGGTGAGTTGAATATAAGTTCAGTGAAGTTGGAGGTAATACTGATCCTTATGAAAAATGATTCTTCTGGTGCCTCCAAAGACTTACCTATTGCCAATATGCACATACAAATGGACAGTTCTTAAAGAGAGAGCCATTGCAAATACTAACTAAGTTTGCATATTTCAAGACAATTTTATTTAATGGTCCATACATGAAAGCCACAGGGAGCCTGGTAAACCCTATGGCAGTAAGCTGAGAGCATGGAATCAGAAGGGCTACAGCCTGCAGTCGCCCACTTGCTCACAGCCACACCAGAGCTGAAAGCCTTGAGGATGGCCACGCAGCAGGCACCCACCCTCTGAGCCCCTGGGACCTTGAGGGAACATTTGGAGTGGTCCCAGAATTCACCTTGAGGCACCAAGAGATAAGCCCCCTCCTGGACCAGGGCTCAATCAACTCCCTAGCTGGTCCCAAGCTGCCCCACTGCCAGGGCCCAACCTGCCTTAAGAGGCTTAACTGCCCCCATGTGGAGCCCAAAGCACAGGGCCTGAGCCGGCCTGGGCAGGGCACAAATCAACCCACAGGACCACAACCCGCCCCCCGGCAGCTTGCCCTGCCCATGTGGCTCCAAACCTCCATAGCTTAACCCCTTGTACCCCCCACCCTTTGCAGACCCAACTCCACCCCTACAGCTTAACCACCCCTGCTGCCACAACCCACCTCCTGGTTTATAACCCACGCCCACCAGTCCCTCTCCCACCCTATCTTGATGGTGCCTCCTCCATGTTGGTACCCTCTGACAGCATTTATGAGCAGGGAGTGGTGAGTCAGCAGCAGCCAGAGCATCAAATGGCTCTTGAAGTGCCAGATGTAGCTTGGAAGCAGCTGCCCAGATGGCTTTTGAAAAAAAGGTGCTGGAATTCCATTCCGGGGCATTTGGGCAGAAAAAAAAACCCTGGGAACGTGTGAGTGTGCAAAGGGAGGGGTTGTGGTGTGGATGGGGTAGTGTTATGGTCCCGAGGCCTCATTGGGGTGCCCTGGGGAGGGTTACTGCGGGCCATGGGAGAAGCCCTCCCTCAGCGCCTCCCGAATCTGCACCCCATCCTGATGGGCCTGACATATTGGAGTTGTGCCTGGCTGCTCATATTCAGGGCTGGTGTCCCCCTTTAGCCCCCAGAGGAAGGCATTTCCCCTTTCCCTCCACTATGTTGTGTAGGTCACAACCTGTGGCTATAACTTGGGGGACGTTGTGCTGCCCCACATGCACATGTATGAGAAGACTCGGTCTGTATCCTGGGCCAGTTTAGGCAGCACTGAAAAGTTTCTGGCTGGGGTCCAGGTGGTTGGTGTATGGTTTCATAAGCCAGGCCATGAGTAAATAGGGTAGGGCCCCCATAATTCACAGTGGCATCTGAATGTCCCTGACTGTCAGCTCATGGTGGAGGATGAATGTGCCAACCTCCATACTTTTGAACAGGATGGAGTTGTGAAACACACGGGTGTCATGATCCTGGTCCAACCACCTGAGGTAAATATCTGTGAACTGGCAATGGTGGTCAACCAGGGCCTGCAGTACCATTTAGAAGTATCTTTTCTGGTTTATATACTTGTCCATGCCATGTTCCTTGGCAGGGATCAAGACGTGGGCCCCAACAATAGCTTCAATGCACTTTGGAAACTCTAAGGTGGTGAATCCAGCCACAACCTCATTCACATCTCCGATACAGATGATCGTCCACAGCAAGATAGTGTTGATGGCTGTCACAAATTGCAGAGGGAGGGGACAGAACACACACATCAGGGACTGAGGGAGGGAGTCCCTGGGCCCCAAGGTCCCATGTCCCCTCTTGTCCTGCCACAAGCTCACTGAGAACCTCTGCTGTGAGGCTGCCCTCCCCAGCAGCATGGTTGTGTGAGGATGGGATGGTACAGTCCCCAACTCCACCCGTCACATCCCCAACCCCACTTCCTTAGGGTTTCCCTTGAGCAGAATTCTCCCCATGCAGGGAATGCAGCCTGAGGGTGCCTTATCTCCATGAGGAGGTCATCGATGGTGGACTTCTTCACACAAAACTGGTTTCCCACTGAGTGGTAGCTGTCAGAGGTGACAAGCTTCTAAAGGTTAACTGTGACACACTTCTTCACAGGGATTGTGGGCCGCAGCCATGTGTCCTGTCTCCAGAGGGCAGAGGCAAGACAGGCACAGAGCACTAGGAAGGTGTCCTGCATGCAGAGGTTCTGGAGCCACTGCTGGTCATCCCACTGCCCCATGGTCATGGTGTGGAACTGGTGTGGTGCCTCCAGATCCACCTGTGCACCTGGGAGGGCAGGTACAACTGTAACAATCTGGAGCAATGGCAAGCTCCCTGAAGGTTGTGTCGGGTTCATCCTCCATGAGGAAGAGGAGGACGTCCATCAGGAGGTGCAGCAGGTAATGAAGCACCTCTGTATGAGGCCAGTTCAAGCCTGGGGTCTACTCTGGCATGCTGGATCACTAGGAAGAGCTGTGCCATCCAGAAAGCATCGAAGCCCTGCTGTAGCAGCTGTGCTGTCCCTTGTGGAGGTTGGCATGCCTCAATTTGGGCAAGGAACAGGTGTCTGGGGTGGAGGTCCTTTTCAGGGCGCATCTTGCTGTGGCTCCAAGAAGGAAATGGTGACCTGTGACTTTGTCTAATATGGTTCTGGGTGGCCATTTTGTCGAGAGAGTGGCTGGGCAATCTGACAAATCTGTGTTAAAGGAGGATATTGAAAGAGTGATCCACTCTGTGATCCGAATGCAATCTGCTCACAGAAATTGTCAGAAGATATCTTCCAACAGAAACTTCTGTTGACAAATTGCTCTAGTCGAGACATAGCCTGGAAACCTATAGCCTCTCATAATTAGAGTTCAGAGATGAGTGAGGCACATTTGCAAATCACTGATGAGAAACTTGAGCTACTACTACCCATTTTGTACGTATTCAATGGACTTTAGTCTCTATTATCTCGTCATGCTTTTCAAAATAATTATATTCAAATAATTTTATTAAAAAATGAAACTGTTCTCTACTGTCTGGAATGATATGTTATAATTCTTTAAGAATATACTGTATCATTCTTCAGTACTGGCCATATTCTGTGCCTGGAACTGTACATCAGTCTTTACTATACCTGGAAGAAAAAAATATCAGGGAAGGGCATTTTCTATGTAGTGAATAAAACAGTGATGGTTTTTATATAACATATTTTAAAAACAAATCAATAGGAAAATCACTAGGTTATTCTGAAGTGCCTTTCTGCTCCAAGTTTCTTGCTTTTAAATACGTTGCCTCTTAGACTTTCCTTCTTTCTAATGATTCTCCTTCACAATCTTTCTTCCTTTGTTACATGGATGAATGCCAGACAGTGAAAAAAGCCATTTATTTTTCTGAACAGTAAGTCTTTTTCATGAAACTTTGGGTTTCATTTGGTTTTTGTCTTTGTTTAATAGAAGCAGAAATTTGCAATACTTTCACAGTCCATATTCCAATAATTTTATTTCTTTCAGGTGGAGCTAATATATTTTTATCAATGATTAGAGGTTACGGCCATGTCTACGCAAGAAGCTTCTGTTGACAGAAGTCCCTGTCAGAAGGGATTTCCCAACAAAACTTCTGTTGATGGATCGCATCTATACATAAAAGCAGATCAAAAGAGCAATCCACTCTGCCGACAGAGAGCAGCCATGCTGCCTAGCTGTCTCTCGACAGAACGGCTGACTGGAAGCTCTGCAAACAGGGCTGCCTGGAGGACCAGAAGCCCTGTCTGTTGACCAAAGGGTCCTGGAATATCTACACATCTGTTTTGTTGACAGAACACTGTCAACAGCAGCATTATACCTGAACGGGGAGAGGTATAATGCTGCTGATGGGTGTGCTGGGTTTTGTTAACAAACTGTTGACAAAGTGCATTTTGCATGTAGACATTCTATTGTGTTTCCCAGCGAAACCCCAGTTTTGCCAGGAAAAGCTTCTTGTTTAGACATAGCCTACATGAAGGAAAAAAGCCCTAAGAACACGGAAGTTACAATTGATTATATGTTTTCTTTTTCCTAATCTATGGTCTACAGCTCATCCCTCTTACTTTGAGGTACAAGAATGGTGGCTAAATTCTGTCTCACAACAGCACACGGCTCTCTCTGAACTTAAAATTTGAAGTGGTGGAGACCACGGAGAATGCACATCTTTTCTGGGAGCATTGCGTGCTGGAAACAAGAAATTTTTAGCTAGAAATTAACAAGAAATCTTTGGCTAGACTATCCTATTAACAATGTGGGTAGCTACAGCTAGTTTTATTTTCTATAAGTGAGATCAACAGAATGTGGCAAGCTTTTAATGCAGTCCTCTGCTTGAAACTTCTGGACTAGGATTTACACAGAAGCATGACAGACTTAAGGATCATGTTATCAAGAGCCATCAAGTACATTGCAGTAAACACTCGATGTAACAGAGTAATTGGGGGAAGGGATGTCCATTAATGCCGAAAGTCTGTAAAATCCAAATCTGCAGAACTGGAAACACCTTGCAAGGTGCACTACAGAGGAGTGTGTGGCAACTTCAGTGCATGTAGCTCCATAGGCTTCTCCAGCCCCAGCCACTCCTCTACCCCCTGTGGTCCCTGCCATGGCAGTGGCTCCATCAGCTCCTCTGGCCCCATAGCCCCAGCTTCTCTGGCAGCTCCTTCAGCCCCAGTGGCTCCAGTGGCTGCAGTGGGTCTGGTGGCTGTTGTGAATCACCAACCTTTATTTAGGGAAGGAGGGAAGCTTCTGGACGGTATCCGTTATTTCTGAAGTCCATTAAATCAGGGTCTATTAGATCAAGGGTTTACAGTACATGCAATGCCTAACCTAGATAATCATGATGATTTATTTCTTCCACACTTTTCCTTTATGACCCTTGCCCTCTTGTTTGTCTAACCATTTGTTTTATCACCAGTTAAAGTGCCAACCTCAGCTTAGGACAGAAACTGGGGATTTAAGTGTTCTAACAATAAACATTGCAGAGCCTAACTTCTAGGTACCTAGAGAGGACACTGCCATCCATGAAGCCTGAATTAGGTACCTATGCAATGAATGGGGAATAGGTGACTGAGAACAGTATCCACAAAGCCTAGCACACTGGATGGGCAACTTCCGAAGTTAGCCAATAAGAAAAGCTGAAGAGAGAAGAGTGCTGTAAAATCCATGCTCTTGTGGAATCTAGCAATTAAGTCTGTGCTGCAAGGAAGAGCTATCTCTACTTTCAGGCTATGAACCAAAAGAATATGGAGATATGTTTCTAGAAAATTGTAATGTAGGTATGCTCTCTCGCAGCTGACAGTATGAAGACTCTAGGAATTCAGAAATGTTCCCAGAGATTGGTAACTCTATATGGCTGTGTAGCAGTTCACCAGAGATGCTCTCCAGCTTGTTTTTTATTAAAGTTTTCCCTTATCTCATTCACTGGTTTGTTGTCTAATAACAAGACAATAGATTTTTGGCCACCTGTGCTGTATGTGGGAGTCCAGTTCAGTAAGCACACTCAGAGTCTACCTAGATCTATTCAAAACAGAAGCTGGGGAGCTCCATTATAATCATTAGCTCCAGGTTAGGGTAGTCACCTGGAATTGGGAAACCAGCTGTGCAGGTTCTCCTGCTTCCCCCACACCCCAGTGAGCAAAGACTTGAACAGGGGTCTGTAATCTCTTAGATGAGTGCTCTTACCAGTGGACTACAGCACTGATTTTCACTCTAGCCAAATTAATATTTAATTGTAGAAGAATTATTTTGATAGGCGAGCCTAGGAGAGTGCCACATTACACCTTTCCATATCCCAAGAGTTATCCTAAGAGGTGGCAGATTCCTATTTGGATGTCTTCTTCACATCTCCCTACTCATTGTATGTGCTTATTAGACACTTAACTGAGGCTTTGTGAATTGCAGTATGTTCCTGTGGTATTTTTACATACTTAAAAATGAAGTGTTTTAACAATGAGACTGGCTTCTCAAAAAATAGAGTAGGATCTAGGCAGTACCTCTTGCAAATCTGTACCAGCAATTACTGTGAACAAACTGTTCTAAATCTTATTATTGTTGGTACATTTCCTTTTTTTGTATGTCATAATGTTGGAAATTCTTACGCCCAGAAAGTGAGCTGTGTGTTTTTGCTGTTGTTGGTCACATAATTCACCTGGTATTGTTTCTATTCCAGAGATGTTAGCTAATCCAGGCCTGGGGGCAAGGTGGGAGGAAGGGCCTGCTCCCCACCCTGGGAAGGGGCAGGGCCAAGAGCAGAAGGTGCAAGGTTTATGGCAGTCAGCCCTTTGTGTCCCCTATGCTTCTTCAGAGCCACAAGCAGAGCACTGACATGGTGCTGCCTACACATTTCAAAGGGGCCTGGAGCTTCAGCTGCTGCCACTGCTACGTCAGTGGAGACACCAGCTGGAGCTCTGGGCCCCTTTGAGATGCTGGGTCGCGGGCAACTGCCCCATTTCTCACATCGTCCCTCCCCACCCCTGTTGGCAGTCCTGCTTTCCCAACAGGATAACTATAATTTTAAGAATGAAATATCTGGCATGAATATAGCTAATTTAACTGTTGTGCTCCTTACAAATGGCCTTTCATTAATCTTTGTGCTGTTAAAATTAAATCACGCAAATATTCACAAAAATAAAACAAGGTTACAGACAAAACAAAAAGCAGTCAAGTAGCACATTAAAGACTAGCAAAATAGTTTATTAGGTGAGCTTTCATGGGACAGACCCACTTCTTCAGACCATAGCCAGACCAGACCAGACTCAATATTTAAGGCACAGAGAACCAAAAACAGTAAGCAAGGAGGACAAATCACAAAAAAAGATAATCAAGGTGAGCCAATCCGAGAGTGGAGGGGTGGGGGGAATTAGATTGAGCCAAGAATTAGATTGAGCCAAGTATGCAGCCAAGGTTACAGACAGTTGATGTGGAGGTATTTACAAAGTTGTAATGAATATTTACAGTGCTTTTTGTTTGTTTGTTTTTTTTAAAAAAAGAGGAGCTGGTACTTAGGCAGCTCCCTGCCCACACTCTCCACCCTCCCAGCCAATTCCACAGCTGGGTCTACCAAGATGCCAGGACCTAATCCCAGCAAGTACCAACAGTTTAAAAAAAAATCTGAATATTTACATAACCTTTTTACAACATCATCCTGTCTCTATTCATTTACTTGGGAATACAGAAATTAAAGAATAAAACCAAAGTAATTGTTAAAAAAAAATCTACAAATTCTTGGATTTGAGATTAAAAGCATTCTTCATGCATCAGATACTAACAAAAAGCCCACTAGATAATAAGAGCTACAGTGTATACGATGAATAGTATACTTTAGCTCCTTTGGTTTCAGTGTCACATAGTGTTATGTCACATTATATTTCATAGCAGGGTAAAATAGAATAAAATTATAGAAATATGCACAAAGGAATGATTAAGGTTTTATATTTACCAACATCCAACAAAGACCAGATCTACGCTACAAATTGTGGTTGATACAATTTCTACTAGCATAAAGGCACCACTTTGTCTACTGGCACAAGCAAATTAATAAAAAAAGGTCTGTAAAACAATTACAAATAAAACCATGATTAATCATGCTGTTAAACAATAATAAAATGCCATTTATTTAAATGCTTTGGATATTTTCTGCAAATATATTTCAATTACAACACAGAGTACAAATAAATAAAATGTTCACTTTCTGTTTATTTTATTACAATATTTGCACTGTAAAAGTAAAATAAGTGGTAATTATCAATTCAATTAATGCAACTACTGTAATGCAATTGCTTTATCATGAAAGTTGTACTTACAAATGTACAAATATATACAAAAACAACTGCTTTCAGTAATGAAATAATGGAAGCCTTTAGAGGCTTTAAATCCACTCAGTCCTACTTTTTGTTCAACCATACATATTTGTTTGCATTTGCAGGAGATAATGCTATCTGCTTCTTGTTTATGGTGTCACCTGAAAATGAGAACAGACATTCACATGGCACTCTAGTAGTTGGCATAGCAATACTTGTTCATGTGAGATATTCCCTTCATGCTTGAACAACCATTCCAGAGCACATGCATCCATGCTGATGACAGCTTCTACTTAATAACTATCCAAAGCAATACTGAGCAATGCATTTACTTTCAGCATATGATGCCAATGTTGATGGCCTTGTTGACACCAAATTAATTGTTGACCTCTCTGGCCTTCTAATATACTTTCATGCATCGCTGATTCGGGTCCTGATTGCACCCCTTCTCTTATACTCTTCATTCAACAAGTTTGTAGGTATCCATAATTCTATGGCAGGTCTGTAGTTGTCAATGCACAGCTTCTTCTCCTCACAGGCCTAATATCTCCTGTGTATTCCAAGCCTGACTGCATCTGGATCATATAACTGGCATGGCCAGCGGGGCGGTTGCAAATAACAGCAGAGAGCTGCTAAGGGTGCTTGCCAATCTGGGTAATCTGGAAAAGGCATTCGAAAAATTTGCAGGGCTTTAAAAGGGAGGGGAGCTTTCCTGTCTTTGTGACCCTTGGGCAATAGAATTCACAACTGTGACCAGAGTGGCCAGTGCCAGACATTGAGGGACAGCTGGTTCAGGACTTTTAGAGTCAAAATAAGTAATGTTATGTCTCCATTCATTTTGATTAAACCACAGTACACAGACCATGGTTTTATGTTGCTTTGGTAGGTGGTATTACTGCTTCAGTGTAATGGGGTTCTTACACCAGTGAGGGAAAAAAATTATAGGCACATGCAGAAGTAATTTGACACAAGGTGGCTTATGTTGACCTAAGTTTGTGGTATAGAACAGGTCAAAGATTTTTTTCAAGAGCAAAAGTAAAACTAGGGACTAAACTCTATTCAGATATTGTCTGAATTAATATTTACAGGTAACACTGTTAATCTAAATTTGAGTAATGTGGACCTCAGGATGTGATCAAGCCAGCCACAACTATATTACATGCATTCAACACCATGACTTAATACAATAAAACATCACATACTTAAAGATTAATTGAGAAACAGTCTTTTAAATTTAAGATAAAAATGTAGCTGTCAGTTTCTGCTAATAAGAATAGGAGTAGAGAGGCGAGGTAAATAACTGAGGAAGAAAGAAGGTGGAATTGATGGAAACCTTGTGTCTAGATACCTCTCTGATATTAGAAATGTACTGAAAGTTAGGATAAGTGATTATTCAATAGGAGTCATTGTGATCTATGTGTTTGGTAGAAGTTATTTATAAAAAGAGCTTAGCTATAGAACATAGTTTGGTGTAGTCATCTACGCTATCTTGAGAGACTTTTTCTGGTACATTTTTTTCTGCCCAGAAGGTAAGAATTTGGTGCTGCAAAACTGGTGTTACTTATGCAATACAATTCCAATATGTAGGTAAATATCTGGGAAATTCTAGGCCTATTGCTTATGAAAAAAGCAGTGTGGAAGTACCTTAAAGATTAACAATTTTATTTATTAGGTAAATATTACTACTGCTAGTGTCTGTGTGCTCAAATTTAATAAACTCCAGGGTTAGACAAGAGCATGCTTATTTCCACTTCAACTCTGGTCTGAGAGAATTTCTGTGTTCCTATTGATTTATTCCTGACACCACCTGTAATAAAATACTTCAGTTACTACCACTGGGGGATTCTGAAAACTCCCAGTAACATCACCATTGGTTATCTGGCATTCAGATTAAAGCTAAAGGACCTGCTCCTAACCTTTTACAGCTTTGGCTAGATAAAATATTACTTAGCTCAACAGAAATGACATCTAGTGATGGGAAGGATAGCTTGTTTAGAAATTCATGCCTACAACAATAACATGTAGGACTCCTACTGAAGTGAATGGGATATTTTTGCACATATTCAAGAGCAGAGTTGGGCCCAAATTATCTATGACATCAGATTACACGAGAAAGCACTGATAATGCAGCAAGAAGCAATATTGTAGAAAAGAGCCTTGGCATTTTATGTAAGTGGTAGTAATAAACAATCTATTTTTTTCCATTCACTGGCTCCATTGTACATACTATGTTACTTTTGCTCACACCTTTGAGATGTTCCCATTGAGCTATATTAACAATAAAGAAAGTGGTCCAATTTTGTTCCATGCAGGTTTTTTTTTCTTTTTTCAATTTAGATAAGTAAAAGTTCATTGTTCATTTAAATACCATAGAGCCATAGGATATAAAGAAAATTGTTGGGAAGCCAGCTGGAAAATAAACTGTTCACTAAAGACTTAACCCTATTTTCTAAATGCAGGACAATGCTTGTGTAGGATATTATTTATTTTGTTTAACATTCGTAACTTTTGGCAGCTAGCGGATAACAGATGAATGTTCTACTGACAGCCATAAGGGTTAGGATTTTGTAGTGACGAAGAAATTAGGTTTTATTATTACAAATTAAATCAAATTAAAATGAAAAGGAAAATTGATCATCAGTGGCTCATTAATTAAAAAAAATTAAAATACAGACTAACAGATTGTGATGAGACTGTTATTACTCTTAATACCCTCCAACAAAAGAACAATTTATTGTAGTCTGATTTTATATGTAGAAAAATGGCTTTGAGCATCCCAGAATATATTTATTACACAGAAATAGTACTAACATACTTTAGTGTTCAACAACGTTTTTGTTTGTTTGTTTAATTTCCAGGGGGCTGGGGAAGAAGCAATAGACGTATAAAGACCAGCCAGTGACCTTTTAAGAAACTGAAGAAGGCAAAGTATGAAGCAAACACAAAAACAACGCTTGCTGAGGAAGAGTCCCCATACAATCCAAAACTGAGAGCTGAGCCTAGCAATGGGAGAGTGATGAGATCTACTAGTCATTATCAAGAATGGTTCTGCAATGTGGCAAGTTAGAGCTAAATTATGAGGCATCTACAATATAGGTATCATGACTGCACCAGATAAAGTAACTATGTTGATTACTAAAATATATATATATATATAAAAAATCTAACAAAGTCAGATGTATTAAAATAGTTCAGTAAATTGTATCCCAGCATATTATTATATACACAGAAACAGAGGCACACCACTCAGTATATTCTTGTATTTCCACAATGGACATATATGTAAAAGAAAAAGAATATTCATGTCAAAGAGATATCCATATTGTAACTTCTCCATGGCTACATCTACACTAACACAAATCTTTGAAATGGCCACGCAAATGGCCATTTTGAAGATTGTTAATAAGGCACTGAAATACATATTCAGCACCTCATTAGCATGCCGCCAGCCACATCTCTTCAAAATTACCACGTTTCACTGCTGCGTAGCTCATCCAGATGGGGGTCCTTTTTGAAAGGACTCTGGGAACTTCGAAATCCCCTTATTCCTGTCTGCTGACTGGGTGGGGTCCTCTGAAAAGGGATCCCTGTCTGGACTAGCTAAGACCATCCACACTGGCAAATGGGGAGTGACAGTCCAACCAGTCACCTTGAAAGGACCCATCACACTTTTGAAAGAGAGCATCCACAAGTCCCAGGGTGCCCTTTTGAAAGTACAGGGCCAGGAAATGCCATGGGCAGGATCTCATGGCTTCCAAGCCCTTCCAGGGCCATCACCAGCCACCCCTTTAAAGCCCCACACCCTTGGAGCCTCAGCCTCCACAGACTGAGGGCTGGCTATCTGTCCCCAGGAAGGTGGAGGGGAAGCAACCAGAGGAAGCACCCTGGGCTCCCAAGGACCCCGAGCAGCTCCCCCTGCCCTCAAGGCTGTGGCCAGAATGTTGGTCATGGTGGTGGCTGCTGAGCTCCAGTGGCTTCAGGTGGCCAATCTGGTGTTCATCCTCCTGAGGCTGTCTTGAGGATGCGATCCCCTACCAGTCCCCTGGGTCATCTGCCACATGCGGAACTTCCCCACAAGGACAGACTGGTGGGACAAGCTGGTGCTGAAGGAATAGGACAATGACCAGTGGCTGCAGAACTTCAGGGTGACCTAGGGGACATTTCTGGAGATGTGCCATTGGCTTCCCTCAGCCGTCCAGCGCTGCGACACATGCATGGAACCAGCACTTCCACTCCAGAAAAGGGTGACAATTTCCCTCTGGAAACTGGCCACCTTGGACAGTCACCGATCCATTGGCCACCAGTTCAGGGTTGGCAGGCCCACTGTCAGGGCTGTCCTGAATGAGGGAAGCCATGCCTAGGTAACACCCCCACCACATGCAGGGGGCAGAGGGAAAAAGGGAGGGGGCTTCCCAGGAAGGGGTACCATCAGGAACTGGGGGGCGGTCCCCTCCAGAGACAGGGGGAGGGGATGGGGACAGGGGTGGGCAGGCATTCTGGGGACAGGGGGACAGTCCCCTGGGGAGTCATGCCCTGTAGGAGATGGGCGAAGGGGGTGGGCAGGCACGCTGCTGCCCACCGCACACACACAAGCACATTTACTCCCCACATCCAGGCCATCAAAAAGGTCCACCTGCAGCAGTTGATCCTCAGTGAGGACCTGAACAATGCCATCAGCGGCTTCAAGGAGCTGGGATTACTGAACTGCTTTGGGGCACTTGAAGGCATACCCATTGCCATCTGGACCATGGAGCACAGCAGTGGGACCTAAGTGAATTGAAAGGGCTACTACTGCATGGTCCTGAAGGTACTCGTGGATGCAAAGATATAGTTTCCAGACATCTGCTTTAGCTAGTACAGCCACATCCACAATACCAGGAGCCGTGTCTACACGTGCACGCTACTTCGAAGTAGCGGCACTAACTTTGAAATAGCGCCCGTCACGGCTACACGCGTTGGGTGCTATTTTGAAGTTAACTTCGACATTAGGCGGCGAGACGTCGAAGTCGCTAACCCCATGAGGAGATAGGAATAGCGCCCTACTTCGACGTTCAACGTCAAAGTAGGGACCTTGTAATCGTTGCGCGTCCCGCAACGTCGAAATTGCGAGGACCTCCATGGCGGCCATCAGCTGAGGGGTTGAGAGACGCTCTCTCCAGCCCCTCAGCTCAATGGTGGCTGCATGGAGCGGCCCCTTACAGGTCCCCTCCCCCTCCCTTCCTGTGCAGGAAGCTGAGGGAACGTGCAGGCGGCAGCCCAGACACGTGGCCAGCCTGCACGTTCCTCAGCCAGCACAGAGAGCCACCCCAGCTGCGATGGCTGCCCGGCAGCCCCCCCAGCGCCCCCAGGGGACCCCCCCCAAGGGGAACCAGGGCAGCCAGCCCAGCCAGAAGGGCAGCCAGGCTGGCAAGCGGCAGTGGGGCCCCTCCTGGACGGAGGCCGAGCTGCGGGACCTGCTGGGGCTCTGGAGCGAGGAGGAGGTGCTCCAGGTAATGGGGAGCAAGAGGCGGAACGCGGATACGTTCGCTCGGCTGGCCGATGGCCTGGCTACCCGGGGTCACCCTGCCCGCACTCCTGATCACGTCAGTAGTAAGGTGAAGGAGCTGCGGCAGGGTTACTCCCAGGCCCGGGATGCGGCCAGCCGATCTGGGGCCACCCCCGTCACTTGCCCCTTTTACAGGGAGCTCAGGGACATCCTGGGCCCCCGGCACACCTCCTCCCCTCCGGCCACCCTTGATACTTTGGCCGACGAGCCCCAGAAGGCCCTGCAGCCGGAGTCCGCCCCGGAGGTAAGCCCCGCACCCCGGGGGCCCCACCCGGAGCCCACCCCTAGGACATCGCGGCAGGAGGAGGAGGATGAGGAGGAGGGGGGCTCCTCCTCTGCAGAATCCGGGCTGCAGATCCTCCTCCTGCCATCCTGGAGCAGCAGCCGGGCCTCCAGCCCCCGGGGATCTCCAGACCATGGGAGTGGACTGACAGGTATGTACCCCCCTCTGGTGTACACCCCTGGGCTTGAGGGGCAGGGGGTAATAGATATGTGTCCAGGGCCCCCCACATGCTCACATGGCCATGGCCCCAAGGACAGCAGGGCCATGGCCCTCACAGCAGTGCATCAGCCCCCACCCCCCCCACCCCGCACGACAGTGCCATGCCCCATCCCCGGGCCAGGGGGGAGCGGAACCTGGAGGGGCCCCCGGGAGGAGGGGGTGGGACACCCCGCAGCAGCAGCAGCAGCAACAGCAGCAGCAGCAGCATGTGATGGAGTGGGGGGAGTGCAAAAGGGAGACTCAGGCTATATATGAGCAACAAGAGCCGAATAGCTCCCAGGGGAAAAGGATGATCTTGGGGCTACAGCTGGCAGGTGACACCTCTGCCCTGAACAAAGAGGAGGGAGGAGCCGAGCTGGCTTGGAATTGGCGGGGGAGGGTGGGGGCCACAGGTAGAGGCTAGGGGAAGGGAGAGCTGGAAGGCAGCCAGCCTGAGGAGGGGGAAAGCTGCATCCCAGAGGGGCCCCCCTTCGGGTCTTCTCCCCAGGACGGGTTGGAAGGACTGTCTCTTCCGACAGCTGGTGCTGTCACTCCTGGGAGAAACTGGCCATCTGTGGCCTAAGAAACCTCTCCTGCTGTCAGACCCTGCGGAGTGAAGTGAGAGTCTATCCCACCAGGGGATGGGGTGCAGGGCAGGGGGACCCCTGAACCCCATTCATGACAGCAGCATCTCCCGGGGACGGGGATGGGGAACCTGCAGCACAGGGCTGGGGGGACAAAGGCCACAGCTTGGGGCACACACTAACGCCTATCTCCATTCTTCTTCCCCCCTCCTCTCTTGTGTCCCACACCTGCACCATCAGAAGGACTGGAAGAGAGCGCCGGCGAGGCATCAGTGGTCCCGGAGAGCCCTCCGGGGCCATCGGTCCAGGCAAGCCCCTCGGCCGAGGACCGACCGGCCCCACGGTGGGCTAGACGGTGAACCCCGCGCCACCACCAGCCGATGGCGATGGACCCCCAGCTGCTGGCCATCCACCGTCGGCAGCTGGAGGTCACGGAGCAGCACCTCCAGCTGCAGGAGCAGGCACTGGCCTGGCGCCAAGAGGCATGGGGGGGCCTACATGGAGACTTTCAACCACCTGGTGGACTACCTGGCCCCCCATGCCGCACCAGCCGCCGCAGCGCCCGACGTGCCTGCTCCACCTGCCGCACCACCAGCTGCTCCGCCCGTCACCGTCCCGTCCGCCATTGACCCGCCACCCACCGCCGAGGGCCAGAGAGCCAAGGGACCCCTGGAGCCAGCTGAGACTCGCCGGGCATATCTTCCGGTCCGGCCCGCCCCCAGCCAGCCCCAGACAGGGCTGCGGCCGCTGCAGGGCTCCCGGCTGCCCACGCCCAGTGCCGGACTTTAGGGGCGAGGGGCCCGGGACGTGCCCCCCCCCCCTTTTATATAGTTTGCACTTATTATTTTGTGACCCCCGTTTGCCCCGTCCCCCCCATGTAAATAGTTCTCCCTTTTATCCTCCCTGGTTTTGTTTTTATTAATGAGCACACTTTTTTCTTACTATTGTTTTATTTGCACATATTACTTTGGTTCCACACGTTGTATATAGTTTGTTCTTGTTTTATATATTTATAGTTAAAAAAAAAAGTTCTCAAAAAAAAAGCAGTTTAAGTTCAGCCACAAGTGTGTGCTGTCATTTGTCCAGGAAAAGTGGGAGGGGGGTGCGGTTGGGTGCTCCATGGTGTGGGCGTTGGGGCAGGAGTGTGGTGGAGGAAGGGGCGGGCAGTGGGAGGCCTGGCAGAGTTCACCCTGTGGCCTCATCATCGAAGTGGGCCCGCATGGCCTCCCAGACCCGGGTCCCTTTGGGGTCCACCTGCTGACTAGGGGCAGCGGGTGGCTGCACGTTGGCCCTGCCGGCCTCCACAGCCCAGCCCTGGAAAAAGGCCTCCCCCTTGCTCTCCACCAAATCGTGCAGGGTGCAGCAGGCACCCACAATCAGGGGGATGTTGTTGGGGCCCGCATCCAGGCGGGTTAGGAGACATCTCCAGCGTCCTTTCAGGCGGCCAAATGAGCGCTCCACCACCTGGCGCGCGTGGTTCAGGCGCTGGTTGAAGCGCTCCTGGCTAGCGGAGAGATGGCCCGTGTAGGGGTGCATGAGCCACGGCCGGAGGGGGTATGCCACATCTGCGATGACGCAGAGGGGCATGGTGGTGTCCCCCAGAGGGATCTCCAGCTGGGGGATGTAGGTCCCCGCCTCCAGCTGGCGGCACAGGTCCAAGTTCCAGAAAACCCGGGCGTCGTGGGTGCTGCCAGGCCAGCCCATGTAAATGTCCTGGAAACGGCCCCTGCTGTCCACCAAGGCCTGGAGGACCACAGAATGGTAGCCCTTGCGATTCAGGTATCGTCCTCCACTGTGATGCGGGGCGCGGATGGGGATGTGAGTCCCATCCAGAGCCCCGAAGCAGTTGGGGAAGCCCAGGGTGGCAAAGGCCGCGATGGTGGCATGTGGGTCCCCCAGCCTCACGAGCCTGTGCAGGAGCATGGCGTTGATGGCACGCACAACCTGCAGGGAAAGCACATGGGACAGCACCAATGAGGGGTGTGCAGGGTGTGCGTGGCCCTACCCTGCCCTGCCCTGCCCTGCCTTGCCCTCCTCTGCCCTGCCCTGGCCTCCCCTCCCCTCCCCTGCCCTCCTCTGCCCAGGCCCCCCTCCCCTGCCCTGCCCTCCCCCCATGGGTTCTCTTACCTCCATCAGGACAGCCCCGACGGTGGCCTTGCCGACACCAAACTGCTGCCCCACAGATCGGTAGCTGTCTGGAGTGGCCAGCTTCCAGACAGCGATGCCGACCCATTTCTCCACTGTGAGGGCATGCCGCATGGCGGTGTCCTGGTATCTGAGTGCGGGGGTGAGCCACTGGCACAGCTCCATAAATGTCTGCCGGCTAATCCTGAAGTTCCTGAGCCAGCAGTCATCGTCCCACTCCCCAAGTACCAGCCGCTCCCACCAGTCAGTGCTGGTGGGGTAGCTCCTCAGGCAGCGGCATGTCAGGCGGGGGTGGGGGCGGGGTGCTGCAGGTTTGGGGGTTGAGCCCTGCTGCCCTGGGGGCAGCCCCTCCTCCGGTGTAGCAAGGAGGTGCTCAGCTGCCTCCCGCATGGCATGGAGCAGGGCAAGCCCTGCTCCTGCCGGGAGGGCTGGGTGGACCTCTGGATGCTGCTGCTGCTGCTGCTGCTGCTGCTGCTGCTGCTGCTGCTGCTGCTGCTGGGGGTCCATGACTGCGTCGCCTGGGGTCTGTGTGCCTATGGCTCCTCAGACCGCGTGCTGTGCAGGCTGAGTGTGTCTGGGAGGAGCCCTTTAAGGGAGCGGCTAGCTTTTGCCCCGGAAGCGCTAGTCCGCCCTGTGACCCTGTCTGCAGCTGTGCCTGGCATCCCTATTTCGATGTGTGCTACTTTGGCGTGTAGACGTTCCCTCGCTGCACCTATTTCGATGTTGGGCTGCGCAACGTCGAAGTTGAACATCGACGTTGCCAGCCCTGGAGGACGTGTAGACATTATTCATTGAAATAGCCTATTTCGATGTCGCTACATCGAAATAAGCTATTTCGATGTAGGCTTCATGTGTAAACCTAGCCAGGGTGTTCCAGAACTCAGGGCTGGGTTGCCAGATGGCTGAGGGGACCTTCATCCTCCAGCAGGTGCTTCCTGTCAGAGACACCATGATGCCACCCTACATCATGGGGGATGTGGCTGACCCTCTGCAGGTATGACTCACGAGGCTGTACATGGGTCACACCCATACTATCCAGGACACTTTTAACAAGTGGCTCAACCAGGCCCAAAATACAGTTGAGCAGGCATTCAGCCACTTGAAAGGGCGCTTTGATGCCTCCTCACCAGGCTGGACATTGGCCTCCACAAGGTCCTGTTGGTGGTCAGAGTCTGCTGCACCCTGCACAATTTGGTGGAAGCTAAACTGGATTTGTTTGTACAGGAGTGGGCAGGGTGTGGGTACAAGCAGCTGCCTGCCACCCTGTGCCACGAGGCCCAGAAGGACAAGGTGCAGGTATGGGAGGCCCTTCACCAGTCCTTTGCCTGGGGGCCACATTGACCCCCCCACCCTGCACACACAACCTAACCACCATCCCTATGCACACACACACACACTCCACCACCACTCCCACGCACATGCACCCACCAACACCAATCCCGCATATGCACAAGGGACACAGGGTTAAACAACACAATGAACTGTTTACTTAGCAATTTACAATAGTCTGGGTCTCTCCATAACCATGGGAACTACTTACAGGAGGGTTGGAGGAACTGTGAACTGGAGGCTGAAGGGGAATATTTACAGGCAGGTTGGGGGAAACTATTTGCAGGTTGGTTGGGAGAATAGCAAACTGGAAGTCTGGTGGGAACCGTGACATGCGGGGGTTGGGGAAACCAGGAATTGGGAGGCTGAAGGAGCTATTTATGGGGTGGTGCAGGCCGGGGCGGGTGGACTGCAATACCCCAGGAGGGGTGAGGGTTGGGGCAGGGGGCTTTACCTCTCGATGGGTTTGAAGTCGGAGATCCCCATTGCCTGCACCCGCCCCTACTCCCTCACGTCTGAGGGCCCTGTTGGGGCTGGGCCAGGGCTGGGAGCATGGAGAAGTAGGAGTGCAGCTGGGATGCAGCCCTTGCAGCCTCAACAGGGCTGGCACAGGGAGAGAGGATGGTGAGGGGGGCCACCTCCTCCTCATGGCTGGCCCTGTCAAGGGTCATGCAGCCAGCTGCACGAGGCCAGCCAGGGGAGGTCGGTTGGGACCAGGCCAGTAAGGTTGGGTGGGGGTAATGAAAGGACTGGAACAGGGGGGTGTGGGGGGGAGGATGATGGGGGGAAGTTGGAGGTGGCAGGGTGATGGGGGACTGGATTGGGGGGAGGTGGGAGGGGTAAATGGCAACAGTGGTGTTGAGGTAGGAGGGGTGGGTGCAGGAGTGGCTCATGGGGGGCAGCGGCTGGGGCCAGGTGGCCAGTTATGGCCTGGGTCAGGGCATCCAAGTTGGCTGCCAACTGATCCCAAGCCTGGTGTTCCATGGCAAGCCACTCACTCAGCATGCTCAAGAGGTCCCATAGGGCTGTGGTGTGGGCAGGGTCCCCTGCCTCCTTCTCTCTGGCCTGGTGACACCAGCAGCAGCCCCATGCTGTCCCCAGTCAGGGCCCAGGCAACTCCCCCTTGCCCTCAGAGGTCAGGTTCCCTGGTCTGTGGATGGGGCTCACCCGGCTGCTGGCTGCTGAAGGTGTGGAGATGGAAGGGGAGAGATGAATGGGCCATTAGTCTCATGAGATTGCCCTTGTGTCTCTGTCCCTTCCATCCCTGTCCTGTGGGCCCTGTGATATCTGCATCCCAGGGTCCCCACATCAGTGGCACAGGCACAGGCTCCCCTCTGCCCCCCAGGGTCCCTCCAGGGCTGTGTGGCCTGTGGTTCTGTCCTAGCTGTGTGGTGTTGAGTGTTGTGTGTTGGCCCTCAGGGCCCTGGGAGTGGGCCGCCCAGGTTTCATGTGCACAGGGTCTGACAGCTAGCAGGCATGACCAACCACCCCTTCCTTGGGCCACGGGGCAACTGGAATGCATGACACCTACCTGGGGGTCCCTCCAGGAACTCGAGTGAGGCACAGGTGGAAGGGACCCAGCTGGATGGCCTGGGCAGGATGTCAATGACAAGGGCCCCCACGTTTGAGTCCTCATCATCACTGATGGTCTTCAGCGTCCTTGGCATCTGTGGGATCCTGGTGCTGGCCGCTGGTCCTGGGCAGTCATTGTCCTCTGTCTCTATCTCCGGATCCATCTCTGGCTCTGCGTGTTGAGCACGATGGCCGGGGGTCTCGTCTCCTTGGGTCTGAGGAAGCGATCCAATTCTTTAAAGTAGGAGCAGCTGGTGGGTGCTGCCCCTGACTGCCCATCCACATCCTGGGCCTTGCAGTAGCCCTGCCTGAATTCTTTTGCTTTGGACCTCACCTTGTCTGGGTTGTGAATAGGGTGGCCCCACCTGATGAGGCCTTAGACTGCTGGTCAAATGCCAAGGCATTGCAGCGCCAGACCCCTATCTGGTGGAGGACCTACTCATCCTCCCATAGGGAGAGGAGGTCCCAGAGCTCAGCCTCCATCTAGGAGGGGACCTGGCACTTTGGGGTCTGGCTCACCTCCTGGGAAGGTTCTCCAGCCTCCTAGGGGGCCCCTGGAGTGGGTGGTAGTCTTGCTGGCTAGCCATGGGGCCAGGAAGGGCAGTGGGATGCCTGGAGCCTTGGACTTGGCAGCTGGCTGTTTAGCAGTGTGGGCTCCCTGATGCCTGAATGATCTGAGCTTCCTGCCTTGGGGTTTGTGGTAGCCTGCATTTTTAAACACAGCCAGACACTGGAGCCATAGACCTGTGCTTATGTTGTGAGGGCCACCACTTGCCAACTGTTTGGCATCATGGAGGACTTTTTTTTGTAATAGTCTTTCAAAAGGGGGTGCTGTTCCCGCTGCAGGAACATATGACCAACTTCACTGGAATGGTCCAGTTCTTTCTAAGGTACTCTTGAAAGATTGCAATGTGTGTGTAGATGCTCCACAGGGAATTTTGAAAGGTCTTCTTTTGATGTTACTTTTGAATGTACTTGCTAGTGCAGATGTGTCCTATGTGAAATATTTGACAAGTTATTTTGTTAGAGTGAGAAAGTGACTCCAGAGTGAGGAGGCTCATTAGTGGAAGATATCTGGGTTCCAACCACCACCCCATTCACACATGTACTTTTATGTGTCTAACCTGATTTTATCTTCCTTTATGAACCTGTATGATGAATTAATGTAAAATTTACCAATATTTGCAGATCTACCCAAAACTGCACATTTTTTCAAATCATCTCTTAATCTGAAAAAAATTAATTTACCCTAGTACAACTGATATTCTTGACAGTCACTTGATAATGAGTAGGACATCTTCATGTCACCCTCTTATTTATGTTTGTTGATGTCTGATCAGCCTTATTCTGTAGCTGCAAATTTTATCACAGAAGGGACAGATACTGGTGGCTGTTTACACATACATCACTCATAGAGCTGGAAGACACCCTAAGAGGTCATCAAATCCCATCCCATGCTCATCTGGTAGGACCACAGAAAGCTGACAGATTTTTTTCCCCCCAAGTCTTTTTGGTTCAGAGCTCTGAATTGCCTCCTCAAGGACTGAACTTACAACTGTAGGTTTATAAGGCTAGGGCTCAAACTACTGAGCTATCCCTCCATCCAGAGCAAGCCCATGAAATTTTTGATTTTTTTTTTAACTTCTCTGCCTCCCCTCATCTGCACTGTACCACCCTTTCATGGATTACCATTCTCCAGTGGGGACAATCTTGGACAAAGTTCTCCCAAGGGTCGACAATGAAAACTTGTATTACACAGTCACTGACAGACAAGCAATCAGACTATCTGCGGACAGACTAAAAGACAGCAAGAGCCAATGGGGCAAATTCTCCTGTCAGATTGGCGTTAATTCATTGATTTTATTGGATTTACTCATAATTAACCATTTTGTTCTTAGGACCATTAACTCCATGAGAGAACCAAAATGACATTGTAAAAGTGTCTGTTTAGAAGTAAAGGAGAAATAGGTAAGATTCCCCTGAAATATGAGAACATCTCAGATACCTTTTGAGGCAAACAAAAAGGTGAAAAATTCAAGTCTTCATTAAATGGATGCAAGAATCTGTACGAATTATTACAAATACATACACATATCCCAGCACCCTCAAGTTAAGTTTAAATAGCTTCTGATTCAAGTTACAGCACAGTTAGGAATGCGTAATGTCATCGTGTATGTTCTGAGAAAAAACAGCCATGTACTTACAGGACTGAAATAAGCTAAAATCTGACTATTTTAAGATCAGCTAAAAAGAACACATTAAGACTTCTATTTCTATAGCAGTAATTTAATTAGTAGTAATTATTCATATTTAAGTGTGAATGTTTTAGTTAGCAGCAGCATGCTTAACATTTATGTCACATTAATATTGCAATAGGCATGAATTTCATCAACCAGAACTATTGTTTAAATAAATATGAGATAATAATTCTCTCTGGTACTTACAACACTAACAAAAGGGACCTGGGAAGAAATTACAACAGTTTTGTCAATCCATTCACAGACGATTAAGATAAGATTTTGTATGAAGTAGGAAAAAAGAATTTGAGGCCAGTCACAAAAATTTATTCATTTCTTTACAGGCTAAAAGTAGAACTGGTGGGGAAATTTGTCAAAGACACATCTTTTCCCATTGGAAAATACCAATTTGTCCATAATATTTTTCTTTGTGTAATTAAACTACCTCATGCCCATGACAGAATTCCTGAAGAGAAAAAGAGACTCACCTGGTGTGTGAAAAAGTCCATTTTTCAAATATCCTCTACAGATTAAAAAGAGCATGGACTTGAACCTATTCTTCCCACCCTAGTGGCCTAATTGGTGGGCTTTTGGTTATTCTGGAGTGGAAGTGGGGTCTTTCCCTTTATTGACCATATTGTGAAAATTTTGAAAAAGTCAACTTCATTTTGCTCAGATGTGGAGTTAAACCAAATTTTAGAACCCTATGTTTTTTTTTCAGAACACTGATTTTTTTTTTCCAGCCAGCACTAGTTAGGAGATAATCCTTTCCCCAAAACACATGAGAACACATTTAAAAAAGTAAGAACTATTTCTACATCTTTTTATAGTGTATTTATATATTCTATATATGGCATTTGTGTTCCCTCTCTCTCTCCCTCTCCCTCTCTCTCTCTCTCTCTCTCTCTCTCTCTCTCTCTGGAAATGTGTCCCAAATTTATTTATCCTCAGGGTTCTGCTATTCAAGATCAAATCAGCTACTTAGATCTTTGCTTAAAAACAATCTCGTAATAACCACAATTTAACACATTTTATACCCCCAATTCTTTTTCATAACTCACAGAAAAATGAAAGGATGTGTTTTAAAAACACACTTAGGTATATCGTTTATCGAAGCACCATACTGGAAAAACATAAGAGAATATGTGAAGGGTTTTCATACTTCAGTCACAAGCTCTGATGTTTAGATTCTCAATAGTTCATAAAATATTCAAGTGGTCCTCAAGCCTAAATGTTACTTTTTGACATCCTTTATGTTCATTCTTCACCATCATTGATGCTGTATGGCTGTGTTAATTGTGGTCTTATGCAATACATTAGAGTGTTAAAATGAAGAAAGTTAGAAAAGAGCCACTTAATTCTGTGATACTTGGAAGGCCAGGAAATGATTAAGCATTGAAATGGCCACTTTAATCTAGTTACTGATGGAACTTATGTTCCATCCCTATGGAACAAATGTTAATAAAATGTAAAAAATGTACCCTATGGAACAAATGTTAATAAACATGCGGACAAGGGGCACCCAGTGGACATAATATACCTAGATTTCCAGAAAGCCTTTGACACGGTCCCACACCAAAGGCTTTTATGTAAATTAGGTGGTCATGGGCTAGGAGGAAAGACCCTTTCATGGATCGGGAATTGGTTAAAAGACAGAAAACAAAGGGTTGGAATAAATGGTAAATTTTCACAATGGAGGAGGGTAACTAGTGGTGTTCCCCAGGGGTCAGTCCTGGGACCGATCCTGTTCAACTTGGTCATTAATGATCTAGAAAATGAGGTAAGCAGTGAGGTGGCAAAGTTTGCAGATGACACCAAGTTGTTCAGGACAGTCCAAACCAAAAGGGATTGTGAAGAACTACAAAAAGATCTCAGCAAACTGAGTGATTGGGCAGCAAAATGGCAAATGAAATTTAATGTGGGTAAGTGTCAGGTAATGCATGTTGGAAAAAATAACCCAGATTACACGTACTACATGATGGGGTCAAATTTAGCTACGACAGATCAGGAAAGGGATCTTGGAGTTATAGTGGATAGTTCTCTGAAGACATCCACGCAGTGTGCAGCGGCAGTTAGTAAAGCAAATAGGATGTTAGGAATTATTAAAAAAGGGATAGATAATAAGACAAAAGATATCATACTTCCCCTATATAAAACTATGGTACGCCCACATCTTGAGTACTGTGTACAGATGTGGTCTCCTCACCTCAAAAAAGATATATTGGCATTAGAAAAGGTTCAGAAAAGGGCGACTAAGATGATTAGGGGCTTGGAACGGGTCCCATATGGTGAGAGGCTAGAGAGACTGGGACTTTTCAGTTTGGAAAAGAGGCGATTGAGGGGCGATATGATAGAGGTATATAAAATCATGAATGGTGTGGAGAAAGTGAATATAGAAAAATTATTTACCTTTTTCCATAATACAAGAACTAGGGGACACCAAATGAAATTGATGGGTAGTAGGTTCAAAACTAATAAAAGGAAATTTTTCTTCACACAGTGCACAGTCAACCTGTGGAACTCCTTGCCCGAGGAGGCTGTGAAGGCCAGGACTCTATTATGGTTTAAAAAAGAGCTTGAAAAATTTTTGCAGGTTAGGTCCATAAATGGCTATTAGCCAGGGATAAAGTATGGTGCCCTAGCCTTCAGAACAAGGGCAGGAGATGGATGGCAGGAGATAAATCACTTGATCATTGTCTTCTGTTCTCCTTCTCTGGGGCACCTGGCATTGGCCACCGTCCGCAGATGGGATGCTGGGCTGGATGGACCTTTGGTCTGACCCAGTATGGCCATTCTTATGTTCTTATGTTCTAACTTGCCCAGACTGTTTGATGCCTTTGTTCCACAGCATTTTCTGAAATGTCTTTTCGAGAATATTAACACATTCATTATATACAAAGGACAAAATATGGTATGTTCAGCAGAAATAGAGCAGTTAAAAAGGAAGCAAAGGATGATAGTATGGTTTCATAACCTCATAAGTGGGAACTCTGAAATTAATAGAGTATATGTCTTTTTTAACCAAACTTTTAGAAGGGGTAGCTCCTTTTGAATATGTAAAGTGAATTTTGGTTTGCTTTGCAGAATTTATATTTTTTCTTATTAATTGCCTCAACTACTTTTTAGCAAATGTTTAAAAGGCTGGTATGAATTCAATATCTTGGTGATACACAATAGAAAATTTGACATTGAGAGGATCAAGGATTTTAATAAAATAACATAAACATATTTCCATGTATCTCTCTCTCTCTCTCACACACACACACACGCACACACACTGAATTTGAAACAGTGAGCTCCAGGTTTAACTATACTGTGATGAAACATGCATTACATGAAGCGTAAATTTGTCCTTCTTCTGGACCAATGTACTCTGATCTGTAATATTTTAAATCAACTTTGCACAGGTGTAAATGACCACATAATTTTGTGAAATAGTTAGGAAGCAGACCCATTTGACCTATTTTATCTTCTTTGAAACTGAAATTACATTTTTCACATATCATAATATTTCTTTTACCTTCATTTGTTGTCTCCTATCCCCTTATTATTCTATTCTTTTTTCTCTCTGTTCTATATTTTTCATTTAGTCTGTGACTTCTCCTTTATCTTTTTGTGATCTCTTTTTCCTATGCTACCACCTATAATGTCTCTGCCCCCTGACACTGCAATGTTACTTAAAGAAGTGGACACCACTGAGCTAGCAAAGTGATCAAGGGACTCTTTCTTCTTTGTACAGTGAAGCCAAAGTTTAGGAGGACATAAAAGTGAGTACAATACCAAAACACTGTCAGGAAGTCTGTCACTCTTCCTTCTGCAAAGCTTCTTATATCCTTCATCACTAACATCACATATACAAAATCTGTGGCGGTAAGACCCCATCACACTTGTAAGCGGCACTGCCCGTGACAGGATAAAAAGAAAACCCATTTGGTTTTGAGTGCAGTCAACAGCAGCTCTACATTCTGAGGTAGCTGTCATTCTCTGGTTATTCTGCTATCAGGATGGTATTTAATTCTCTCTCTCTCTCTCGTCTTGGAGTTTCATAAATCCTTCTTTCCCTCAAGAAGAAAAAAAAGGTCTCCTGTGTGAGACTGACAATTTGTGATAAGCATCTGTCTTCTACAATGTTAACCCAGTGCAAGATAGTGAACTAACTAGCCCTGCTCCTCGCTGCCTACTAGGAACAAAAAAAAAAAAATTAAGTTCTAAACTCAGAGATACAGTTTTAGTGATAGATTAATATTTTGTTCCATGCTTCCTATAAAATACAGTGATAAGTGAGCTTTGGAAGCCTTAGGTCATTTTCTAATAAGTTTTAGTTACTTCATAGGCAAACAGTGCTCAGACATAACAGTATATTTTGCCAATTTAAAATAATACAAACAATTACATAAATGAGGAGGAAAAATTACATAAATGAGAAGGACCTGAGGACATCAAGCCTTGAATGCAACAATGAGGATGAAGTTCAACTTCAAATATGAATATAGCTGTCATTTTAATTATAAAAACATCAACTTTGTATATGTCATGGAAACACATTGTGAGAACTGGAAATACCAAGGTACTTGGGAAGAGAGTTTTAGTTTCCACATGCTCATTTACATTTGCATAGCATACTTTTTGGTTTCTATTTTCATATTTAAAATGAAAAGAGGTGACTGAAAGCCTCATTTAATTGTGAGCTACATTTGTACAATTTTTGAGTCATAAAAAGCCCAAGGGAATTACGCATGCATATTATCTGATTACAGCTCTGGATTATAAATGTAGAACCTCCTAAGTAGTGTTAATCACCCTCAGCTTCCATTGCAGTCTCGAGGAGTTGAGTGCTCTCTAAATAAGGTCTTTGAATGAGAAATTGAAGCATTTTCACTTTTCTTCCACTTTACTGTTTTTGGAAAGTGAATCTGATATGATCTTCAAAAGTGAAATCAGAAGAATATCAAGCAGGAATGGGAGTGTGGACCTCTATGACATTATTGGGACCATTACTGGGAAAAAAAAAAGCTTTGCAGATGACACAAAGCTAAGAGGGGTTGAAAAGGCTTTGGAGGATAGGGCTAGAATTAAAATGTATCTAGACAGAGTGGAGAAATGATCTGAGGAATGTAAGATGAAATTCTATGAGGACAAATAAAAAGTACTCTAATTAGGAAGGAGCAATCAGTTTTGTACATATAAAGTAGGAAATGACTGCATAGGAAGGAGTATTGAAAATTATACAGGGATTTTATCTGACCACAAGCTAGATATGAGTTACAAGTGTGACGCTGTGACAAAACAAAAAAAAAAAAAAAACAAATATAGAAAAGAAAAAAAGAAAACGTAATTCATGTGACATGTAACATGAGTGTTGTAAGCGAGACACAGGAAGTCATTCTTCTGCTGTCCTCTGTGGTAGTTAGGCCTCAGCTGGAGTATTGTGTCCAGTTCTGGCCACCATATTTTCGGAAAGATGTGGACAAATTGGAGAAGGTCCAGAGAAGAGCAACAAAAATAATTAAATGTCTAGAAAACATTATTTTGAGGAAAGCTTGAAAAAACTGGGTTTGTTTAGCATAAAGGAGAGAAAACTGAGGCCTGGTGTACACTACATGATTAGGTTGAACGTAACTGACTTAAGTCATTTTTTATGCAACCAATCCACCCTACAGGTGGATTCACTGACTTTAACAGCCTCTAAGGTCAACTTTGGTACTCAAATATCACTCCTCTTCTTCAAACTTGTATGCAGAAAGAGCTGGTTATTGAAAACACATTTTTCCAACAGGTGAACAAGTACAAAACAACTTGGATTCACCTTCTGTCTAAGCATTGGCACATGATTGACTACTTCATCACAAAACAAAAAGATCTTCCTGATGTCAAGTTGACATATGTAAAGTGTGCCACTGGTTCCTGGTCTGACCACTACATGGTACGCAGTGTTATCTCTTTGAACCTTTGTCCACCAAAGTGTCACCATTCTGCAGCATGCCAAAAAACATAGATATAAGTAAACTTGAAATATCCAACACACAAGTGCTGTTTCAATGCAGTCTTGATGCTCCCTTAGTCATCAGCAAAGAAGGTTCAGAATGGTCACCCCCTATTGAGGATGATTGGCTTGACGTCAAAGAAACTATCTACAGAGCTGCTGATGAGATCCTTGGTTTCCAAAAACACAGTCACAAGGACTGGTTTGGCTGCATGCTCCAATGGGATTTCACTTCTGGAAGAATTGCTTTCAAAAGCCAAAACAGCCATGTAGATGGGGTTAATTTGAAAGGAAAATCCACTTTGAAAATCACCCTTCTTCCTTGAAAAAATTAGGAAGAATGGTGTTTTTGAAAGTGGGGTTTCCTTTTGAATGAACTCCACCTACACAATTGTTTTGGCTTCTGAAAACAACTCTTCTGGAAGTGAGATACCATGGGAGCCTGCAAATGAGGCATGAGATATTTAAATCTGCACTTCATTTGCATCTCCAATCAGCCACATTTGCTTTCACCTTCCAAAAGGGAGGGGCAGAGGAGACTTAACTTTCATGTGTTCAAAAAGGGCATTATTCCTAAATGTCAGTGTGGATTTCATGCCAGTCGAGGCACTGCTGACATGATATTTACAGCCAGAGAGATACAAGAGAAATGTAGAGAGCAACATCAAGATCTCCACATGATTTTCAATGACTTGAACAAGGAGTTTGACATGGTCAGCACAAATGGGATCTGGAAAATACTTGGTGTTGAAAAATCCTCATTTTGAGGTGATCAGTATGTCCCTGGCCATGGGCTGCGGTGTCTGTGTGGCTTTTCCCGCATCTTAACCAAATAGCCTTAGGAACCGAGCATTTAAAATAAAAATCTACACTGTTACCAGTGGTGACTTTATTCCCTATCAAACCCCATTAAAATTAAATAGGATTCATAAGAATTTTGCTTCAAAAACTTGTTTTAAAACATTGTGTAATAATAGGGTAATACAAAGTATATAGGGTGACTGTTAGAGAGGTCAGTTAACATAAATATTTATGAGCCTCATTAATATTTATGAGTTAAAGTTCAAAATTCTATTAGTTGATAGGTGGATTTAGGATGCTTCATAAATATGTAAAAAAGAATGTTACCTGGTTGCTGGGGCAACCAGGTTGCGGACCTGAGCTGACAGGTTTTCAAACAGGTCCGTACTAGCTCTATAAATTTGAGAGCAGACCCCAGGCTCAGGGAGTTGAGCTGTGCCAGAGCAGCTGACCGGATCGGATGAAGAAGAAGAGACTAAAAGAGCTGATAATCACTTGAAGAAAGAAGATAGAAGAAAGAAGGTGACAAGCACCTCTCTCAAGCGTCGTACCCCAGCAGCATGGGATGCCTACAGGAACTCGGACTGAGCGCTCAGAGTCATTGAGGGACGCCGAGGAGCTCCTGTCAGTCACCAGCTTAGAAGGCTCCTGTGCTTTTTACCGGAGAGTTTGTCCCGGCAGGTGACGCCGCCTAAAGCGCACGTCCTGTGGCGGGGACAGACCGCAGCAGCGGTCCTGCCCTTCCCCTCATTGACCACAGCCGGTGGCCAGTGACGGGAACCAAAGGCCGTCCATCACAGGAGGTTTTTTTGTGTACCATGTCGGCTTTTTTCCTCCTGTTTTTATATTTTCTCCTCTTTCTGTCAGGGCTTGCGCGACGCAGTAAAAGCGCGCCTGTGCTGGCCATCCTTTCCCAGCTCTCATGCCAAGAGACCTGCAGGCCCGGCACCTGGACACAGAGTGGGAGAAAGAGGTATTAAAAATACAGGCTAAAATAGTAGTAACTGAATGATTGTAAAACATAATGAGTAAATTAATGTGTATCTTTTACTGTTGCTGCTGTATATTTGCATGTTGTTATATGTGTTAAGTATTAGTATAAAAAATATAGAATAGAGTATTGTTACAAATTTAAACAGACAGCAGCACATTAAACTAGTGGACTGGGACTGCCCCAGATTCCACCTAAAGCGACTTAGATTTTGTAACCCGAGTGCACTAGATCTATTGTGAAGCACAGGGGGCTGTATTTTAAAAGCTAGCTGGAGAATAATACATGCAACATAGTAGAATAGAGAATTGTATTTGATTATATTGTATTGTATTATCCCTTTAAGTGAATAGAGCTGATAGAAAACTAAACAGAGCTTATAATATTTAACTTTAAGATCTGCTCCCCCCTTTTTTTTTCGAGAGGGAGGTTGAGTGACCAGAGAAAACCCAAAGAGGAAACTCCGGAATAGTATTTAATTTTAAGATTTAACCCTTTAAGGGTAAGTAAGGTGCTGCAATAAAAGGCAGCTCCAGTAATAGGGAGTTGTCAAAATAGGCAGTACCAAAATAGGAGAAAACCTCCTGAGGGAAAACTCCGATTAAATAGAAACAGGGCTCTGCCATAAAAGGCAATCCCAACGACCGGGGAAAACCTTAAAGAGGAAAACCCCAGGAAATAGGATTGAGGACCAAAAGCTCCAATTAAATTAAGATCTGCTCCCCCCTTTTTGAGAGGGAGGTTGAGCGGCTGGAGAAAACCCTGAGAGGGCAAACTCCAGAAAATAGGGTTGAGATCCACGAGCTTTCCGCAAACCTGCTAGTAGGGGGTAACACTCCACAGCAGGACATTTATTAATTAAAGCTCTGTATATTAATTATTTTCCTTTTCAGCACGCAAAGAAGAAGACAATGACAACCCCAGGATGTATCGTAAGTAGAAGGGATTAAATAGAGTTGCTGCTTGTTGCAGCATTGACAAAGTTCGAAGGCTCTGGTTTTAGAAAATAAATCCCTGAACTAGACTAGTGGTGTGAGGGAAGAGTTTAGTTCTAGATCTAGATCATTTGGTTATCATTTCTTTTATTTTGTTTTTTCTTTCTTTTGTTTTTCCCTAAATAAACTTGTTTTGTGTTTCACCTTTAAAAAGCCTTGGTCTTTTCTTTCAGGGGAGACCTCTGCTACGCAGCACCAGATCACACACCTGTAAACCCCATTGCGATTGGTCACTGTAGACACCGGCCAGAGTGGTGGGGTAAAACTCTGGGGGCACTCACTTAACTCATTTTTTGGCCTTAACTAGGTGCCCTGAAGCGGTACCATTCGAAAAATTTTCATTTTTACAAAATTTTTTGTCATGCCTCAGTTTCCCCAATTGCGCGACACATCGCCGCTTCAACCGTTACTTGGGTGAATAGGCTGTCCTGAAAAACTAGAATCATACAATCCTAGGGCTAGAAGGAATCTCAGAAGGTCATATACTCGAGCCCCCTGCCTAAAGCAGGATCAACCCTAACTAAATCATCCCAGCCAGGACTGTCAAACTGGGACTTAAAAACCTCTAGGGTTGGAGATTCCATGGTGAAAAAGTTTTTCCTAATATCAAACCTACACTTCTCCCTCTTTACTCCAGACCATTGCTCCTTGTTCTGCCATCTGTCAATACTGAGAACAGCCTCTCTCCATCCTCTTACGGTCCTCCTTCAGGAAGTTCAAATCACCCATCAGTCTTCTCTTCTGCAAAATAAATAACCCCAAGTTCCTCAGCCTCTCCTCATAGGTCATGTGCTCCAACTCCCTGATCATTTTCATTACCCTCATGCTTTACAAGAATAGTAACAGAAAGGGATCTGTGCTAGTCTATATATTATCAAAATAAAAAAGCAGTCAAGTAGCACTTTAAAGACTAACAAAATAATTTATTAGGTGAGTTTTCGTGGGACAGACCCACTTCTTCAGACCATAGCCATGCCAGAACAGACTCAATATTTAAGGCATACAGAACCAAAAACAGTAATCAAGGTTGACAAATCAGGAAATCATCTTGATAATTTTTTCTGATTTGTCAACCTTGATTACTGTTTTTGGTTCTCTATGCCTTAAATATTGAGTCTGTTCTGGTATGGCTATGGTCTGAAGAAGTGGGTTTGTCCCACGAAAGTTCACCTAATAAATTATTTTGTTAGTCTTTAAAGTGCTACTTGACTGCTTTTTGTTTTGATTACAAAGAATGTTTCCCTTCCTTTGGTATTTGTAATGATCTCAGGCAAGACTCTTATTACCTCTACCCTGCACACCCCTTTCAGTTCCATGTATCTGATTTGTCAGTTTTTATTTCAGTTTTTTGGACCTCTGTGTTATAAAATTGTCAGTCTATACTGGAAATGCTATACATCTGAGGAAGTAGGTCTGCCCCATGAAATCTCATCACTTAATAAATTACTTTATCAGTCTTTAAAGTGCTACATGACTTCTGGCTTGTTCTATTTCTCCTGCTAATTCTTCTGTCTTTGTGAGCAGCAGGCCAAGCTGTGCATGGCCCCGATTGGTTCCTTCAGTACTTGCACCAGGGAGTTATTCCTAACAGTCTCCAAAAACGTCCTGGGTTGTCTGTGTGCTGCTGTATTGGTCTCCCAACAAAAGTGTGGGTGATTAAAGTCTCCCATGAGAACGAAGGACTGGGATTTGGAAACTTCTCTTAGTTGTCTGAAGAAATCCTCATCTACCTCATCTACCTGATCTAGTGGTCTATAGCAGATACCAACCACAACATCACCTCTGTTGCGTAGGCCTCTAAGCTTAACCCAAACCCTCAACTGGCTTTTGATTGCTTTTTTACTTCTGCTCACTATTTTGGACTCACAGTGAGCCTGAAGAGGACAGAAGTTATGCGTCAGCCTGTTTGGAAAGAGCCCAACACTCCAGTGATCACTGCTGATCATACAGTCCTTAAGGCTGTTGACAAGATCTGCTGCCTTGGAAGTGTACTGTCCTCTAGCATAAATCTAGCAGAACATATCTGCTTGATTAGCCAAAGCCAGTGATGCCTTTGGAAAAGTGATCAAATGCCTATGGAATGACAATGGTTTTAAACTTCACACCAAGATGGCAGTTTATCAGATACTTATCCTGAATATCCTGCTGTATGGCTCAAAATCCTGGACAATATATCACTGCCACTTTTTGAAATTTGACCAGTTCCATATGCACTGGCTGAGGAAGGCTGCCATGTGAATTGGTGGGACAAAATTCCTAACACAGAGTTTCTTGATCTCTGTGGTGTCATGGGCACGGAAGCAATGTTTCTGAACAAACAGTTTTACTGGATTGGTCATGTTATGAAGATGGATGATACACAGATACAAAAGGTGATCTTCTATGGCCAGCTTGTTGATGGAAACCTCTGTACTGGTGGTCAGCATAATCTCTATAAAGACGTACTAAAGTCCAACATGAAATCATGAGGCACATCTCACAGAGATCTGGAAACTCCAGTTCAGTGCTGATTGTCCTGCTGTCAAACCGTTGTACGGGATCTCAGTTGCTTTGACAGTCACCATATCCAGGCACTGCAAGGAAAGTGTAGGATCAGAAAAGAGTGTACAACACCCACAGTTGGTGTTATTTATGTGACATCTGTAATCAGTTCTGCTGACTGAGGATTGCTTTAGTTTGTCACCAATGGCATCATAGAAGATGAGATCCGTCAATCGACATCTCAGTCCAAGTAAGCAAAGTTGAACTGCTCTTTACTTCAGTCCAGGCTGCCTATGTATGTTTTCATGAGCAAAGGGAGCAAGTAGTAAGCAAGGTCTTCCAGGATCACTGCTGCCATCTCCACATCTACAATGGGGATAATTTGGTCTGTGAGGAATGTCCCATTTTACACCTTTCTGAACAGATGACAGTTCCCAAGGATGCACCTTTCCCAGACATCCACCAATGACTGCAATACTATGAAGAAGCATGCCTTGCAGTTTACATACTCTGTGGCAAGGTGATCTGGTACCAAGATAGTGCTTTGAGTTCCATCTATAACCCCGCTGCAGCTAGGGAATCCCATTGTGGTGAAACTATCTGTTATGTCCTGCACATTTTCCATCCTAGCAGAACGGTAGTAATTGCCTCGATTACCTGGACCACAACAGCTTCCACTGTATATTTGCCCACTCCCTAACTGATTGCCCATTTAGTGGTAGATGTCTGGCATTGCAAGTTTCCACAGAGCTATTGCCAATCACTTCAGAACTTGATAGTCCTGGGGATATTTTGCAATTTTACTAGGGCTTCATATGCAAATTTGCAGAATTCCCCCAGCACATATACTAAAAGAACAAGGGTGCACGCTATGAAACAAAAATAGCAAACTGTAAACTTTAACTTGGTTTAATCAGGTTCTGGAACTCAATAGCACAGGATCTATAGCTTTCAATGCTTACAGTACCCCTGCCTTATCTTCAGTAGATTTTGACATAAATATACATCTACACCTCTACACTTCTCTGTTCCTTCTCTGTGTGCCTCTGGCTCTCTACTAAACCCAGAGTTTGGCTTTCCCTCTTACCTGAGGTGACCTCTGAGGTGGTTCACTAGGTCTCCTTGTGTAACTTCAGGAGATGCCAGTCTGCTTCTATATCTGCATTCTTCAGGAGACCCCTTAATTTTTCTTGCTCAACATGAAAGAGAGCTCACAGTGATCATCACAGTAGGTTATGAAGCCTCCTCTGCTTATCAGGGCTTCACTTTTCAAGCGCAGAGGTTAAATAGCCACAGTGCACTGTCCCCATGTAGTTCTGCCCCATTGATGGTAATGTTTATATTAAAGGGACAAGGAGAGGATAGGAAAGGATGGAATGAGATCTTTTCCCTTCTATAGAAAGACCTTATGCTGTAGGGAGAAAAACCTGTAAATAAACTTGATATTTTACCTACCCGAGAGTATGTGTGAGGACTTCTGACAAAACAAAATAAACAGGCTAAAGTTACTCTAGTGAGTTTGGCCAGCAAAACCCCAGTTCTGTCAACAAAACTAGTGGAACATCCACATGCAAAATGGGATTTGTCAACAGTATCTTGACAAAAGCCGGTACATTCACTGACAACCTTCTGCTTCTCCCAGATGAGGAAGACTGCCTTTTGTCAACAGGCTGTGTCAACAAAAAAACTGTGGGGACTCTGTAGGGGGGTTTCTCTCAACATACAGGGCATCCAGAGTAATGGACAGACCTGTGTGCTGTGCTTCTGGGTGCCTGTTTTGTTGAGAGATCATCCAGAAAGTCTGGTTGCTCTGTTGACAGAATGGAGTTCTCTTCCATTTGGGTTTTGTGTGTGGCCACACACTGTTGACAGAAGTTGTGTCAGGAAATCTCTTCTGACTGCAACTTCCGTCAACAGAGTAATGTAGTATAAGCATAGCTATAGGCTAAGGCTACACGTTTTTGTATGGTCGCACTCCATCAACAGACATTTTATTGCAAAAACTCTTCCAACAGAAACTTCTGCTGACATATGGCTTCAGTGTAACCACAGCCATAGAGAGGAGGACTCTATCCTGTGCCAAAAGGCTACAATAGTCAGGATTCCCATGGGGCTGATCTCCCATCCTACTACAGTAAACCCTTGAAATGTGCGATTTCTAATTATGCTTAACTCAAATTAATGTGAGTTAAGAAAAACTCAAAATTGCACTTCCCCCAGCCCAGACTCAACCTCCCTGAGCCCACATAGCGCTGGTTCAATCCCTCTGCCCTGGTTCAATCCCCTTGATCTTGGTTCAACCCCCTGTGTCCAGTCCTCCCCGGCTCCAGCTCAACACCCATGCATGGCTCCGGCTCCAGCTCAACATTCACACACAGCTCCAGTTCACCCCTTGGTCCCAGTTCAACCCCCACACCCATGCACAGCTCTGGCTCAACTCCACCATCCCACCCCTCCTGCAGCCCTAACCAGCCCCAGGCCTAACACCCCTGAGCCCCTCTCACCACCTCTCGCCAGGCTTAACCCTCCCCAACTGACCCCCCACGCTAGGACTTATTTCCAAAAGGAGCTCCAGTTGCTCCTGATGCTTCCCCAGCTGCGGAACATGCTTTCTGCCAGGGAAGAAAGCCGCCCACTCTGACTTACACAAAATTCGAGTTATGTGAGGGTGTGTGGGAACTCAACCCTTGTGTAACTCGAGGGACTACTGTACTAGCCATATCTAGGACAGTTAAGTTTGTGAGGTTGGCTGAATTCAAAATGTAATGATCATAGCCTGGTGTTGTTCTAATTGCCAGAATAACAAGGACTGTTTCTCCTATCACTATATGCATCAGTAAGGCAACTGTAACTCATTTTCTTGTTCCACTATCCAGTACAAAAGTCTTAACTCCCATGCCTTCTTATGGACTTCCCTTTCTGACCCTTCTCCCATAGTAGAGGAAGAGAATCCTGGAAAAGCCCCACTTTTCTCAAGGCAGGCTTTCTCTTTCTGCAGGTTTCACTTTGCCAATGGGGGGCAGGCGAGGACACTAACTTGAGCACTGTGTGATTTATTTACAATATCCTACACAGGATTGTTCGCACAAAATAAGGCTTAGTTCTATCCATTTCCTAAACACAGGAAAGTGCGAGAGATGTCACTTCTCTGAGCTACTTGGCTATTTTGTTCTCCTATCCCACTCCTCTCCCTTTCAGCCATCCTTAGCTGTGATGGTCAATGTCCTAGTTAAATGGTTAATCAGCCATCCTTAACCACTTCAGCAAGGATGTTTATGGAGATTCTAGAGGAGTGGATCAACGTTAGCTTACACCTATTCTGTCACAGTTAGGTAATAAAACTTTCTGCTTCAAAGTACAAACAAATCTCTCTGATAAAATGAGATTTGGAGGTATGAATGAGAGGAAGATTGTAGGGTTTCTTGCACCTACTTCAGATGCATCTGGAGCTGGTCACTGCCAGAGGCAGGATAGCCAGTTTTCTGATTAATTGTGGCATATTGTATATTCCTTTGTATTTATTTGTTTCCACTGTCCATTGAAGTTAGTACTTAAAAAATCCTCACAATAAATTCTTCCTCTGAGCTTTCTTCATCAATATGGTCTTTTCATCTTGCTGTTTGCACTCTGAGACAGCTGCTAGTCTTTTGCTACTACTAGTGAATTTTATTCTGAGTCTTTATACTGATTCACTGACTGTATTTTTCCCTGCATCTTAATCCCAACAGCTTCAGTTTTCTCTTTGTGTGTCAATCTATCAGAGTTTCGGATTGTCCTCAGTATGTGGGAAGAATCCTGGATGGAAGTTCCCACTGACAAAAAGTATCTGTTCCTTTCAATAACTCTGTTAGTTTATTTCACACTCTACCCAGTCTTAGGATCAAGGCAAAAAAAATCTTAATCACTTTCTTTTCTATGATCCTGAAAGCTTATTTTACTCAATTCCCTATTTTTTCTCGTGATTGACTTCTCTTGGTGAAAGTAAGGGAACATCACAGTGAAATACCTTGGTTGGTTGCCAGCTCCACAGTGAACTTAGAGTGCTCTGACAATTAATTTAGTCTGCACTTTGTTGATCAAGCAGTTCTTCTACTATGTGCTGACTAACTCAATAGGATTATCATGTTCAGAACTCTCTGGTCTGTCTTTTAATTAGTATATTATCTCTCCTTTTTGTTTTCATTGTCATTCTATTTTTAGTCACATTTCTTTTCCCCTCTCCCACATTGTTTTCATTTTTAATAGTTTAGATGCTACTGTATAGAGTTCTCTTGTTTTTTCCCCAAGGTAGAGAAGCTGTTACTTACTTCTGCATGTAGAACCAATATTTTAGAGGCAATGTTAGCCCTTATGGGCTTTCTCCCCTGCCACTAGCTCTTTGATATCCACCTCTGCTGTTGATTCATTCTTCTCTCCTATGTCTGCCTTGAGAGAGCTGTGTGCCAATTTCTCTTCTCTGTGCAGAGTCACAGAGCTGCTTTGAGCCCATTATAATTGTTTTATTTGGAAAGAGTCTTTTTATTTAATTTCATCCTTTTAAAAAGCTAACTTCTTTAATTTTATTTTGGATTCAGGAGCGATTGGGAGTCATTGTCAGTAGACTTCATCCCTTGCCCTCTTGGAATAATTGGCTTTCAGCAGCCATATGCTGTGCTGATAGCCACAGTTCTTAACCATTACCTATGACTGTACAGTCATAAATATGTATTTATGTTATTTTTGCATTTAGGAGAAAAGAAGACAAAATGAGGTAGTAACAGACTATGAATCCGAGTGAATATTTAACCTGGTGATATTCCAAGCATAAAGACATTCTTGTAGATGATTCCATCACTTCACATGGGCTCAGAGATTACAGACTTCAGAGTGATGTTTGAGTTATTGTGCTTTGTGTGGTGTGATTTCTGTGGGTGGTGAATGATGCCAGTGTGGTACCATAAGGAGTGTGTATTGTTGTGTGGCAGGTGGGCTAATTCAGGGGTGCGCAAAGTGGGTGGGGAGGGCAGACCCCCTCAGGGAGCATGAAATTTCACACAGGGGTTGAAGCATAGTTGCTTGGTCTCGAGCTCATCCATCTCATAAAAAATGTTGGACTTTGTTACTGTTTTTATGTGTGTGTATTCAGATTTATGCACCAGCTAATAAGTTTTTACATTCTACATACTTATTTTCTTATATGTGCCAAGATTTTCTTTTTTCATATGCACATAACTGAAAGTTCCATCAGTTTGGATTAGACCAGTTGGGTGCCCTGCTAATTGTAGGGACAAAAAGTGGGGTCCGGCATAAAAAGTTTGCTCACCCCTGAGCTCCACAATGCATGTAGTCTCATACAATCATTTAAACTGTTGCACAGAAATTATCTGTAGTGCATGGTCAGTTTGCTTTAATTGGCTTGGTTGGTTTGGTTGATTTACGATGGTTTAGTGTGGATTGGCATGACAGAGATGCAGCTGTTCTTGTCTTGTGTGTGTAATTTGTAATCTCTCAATGCCTGAGAGCTTATACATAGGATGGTATCAGACTGTGAATTCCAGTTATGGTTGAACATGATGATACTCTCACCAAAAGAGTTGTCAACCCCCACTTAGGCTCAGACATTCCAGTTGTTAGACTAATATTCCTGGAATTGTGTTCTGCTGACAAAAAATATAATGACATCAAGCATGACGGAGAAAACAACAACAACAAAAAAATCATCACAGCAATCCTGAGAGATGCTCTGTGAGTTTACTGACTCGGTCTTCATAGTTTCATCAGCAGATATCAAGGTTTTGATCTCTGTTGGATTCCAGGCTCTGCATACCCAGCTTGCTGGTTTAATGAAAATGTCTAGGCTTCTGAGAATTTATAGTGTTGGCACCTCTATCTTGATGTTCTGGCAAAACACCTGAGTCTCCTGATTTCTGTCCGGGTATTTCTGGTCTTCTTTACAATGATTTATTTGTCAACCTCATCAGTCACCCCTCACCTTTGCTGTGTGGCTATGTCTGAAGACATCTAGTATGTTAGACTGGTGATGAGGCCCAATCTCTGACTTGACACTTGCCTGGTAACTCTTTATTTTCTGTGCTGATGCCAGGATATAAACCTTTCAGGTTTTCTAGGTCAGCAGGTCTAATTTACTGGACTGAGGGAAAGACCTTATCAAGCTGAAACTGTACTTATTTGTTTTCAGTTGACTGATCAAGAAAGACAAAATTTGAGCTAGTTCTCAGCAGCAAGGAAAGGTGACATTATGGCTTTATTAGGAGATGTTCATCTTTCAGACATGAAGCAAATGATGTTATAGTTAACCCTGACAAAGTAGTCTACTGAGCTAGTCTAAATGACCTTTGTTGAATAACATAGGCAAGAGACAATGAAAGAAAAATGGGCCGAATGAAAGAAGGGGAGAAAAGATCACACCTATCTATAGCTGGTTTGAAGTAATAAGTTTCATGAAAGTTTATTCGAAGTTTTATAACTAATAGTTGGAGAAAAATTAACACCAAAATTTTCTAAAAGAAGTTTTTCCCAGACTCTTGACTATATCATAAAGACAATCTCTTCAGCAGAATCCACAAATACAAATATTTTCAGTTAAATGTAGTTGTTCCTTATTGAATTTTAGTCGAAAACTATGAGTTTAAAAATCTACTCCTTCCATCAAATCATTTCATGGAACTTGTGTTATCAATTGATATACATTATCTCTGACAACTATGTTTTCTATTATAAATCATAGAATCATAGTAGAGTAGGACTGGAAGGGACCTCGAGAGGCCATCGAGTCCAGCCCCCTGCCCTCATGGCAGGACCAAGCACTTTCCAGACCATCCCTGAAAGCCATCTATCTAACCTCTTCTTAAATATCTCCAGTGATGGAGATTCTACCACCTCCCTTGGCAATTTGTTCCAGTGTTTGATCACCCTGACACATAGGAACTTTTTCCTAATGTCCAACCTGAACCTCCCCTGCTGCAACTTAAGTCCATTGCCTCTTCTTCTATCCTCAGAGTCAAGGAAGAACAAGTTCCCTCCCTCTGCCTTATGACACCCTTTTAGATACCTGAAAACTGCTATCATGTCCCCCCTCAATCTTCTCTTTTCCAAACTAAACAAGCCCAATTCTTTCAGCCTATCTTCATAGGTCATGTTCTCTAGACCTTTGATCATTCTTGTTGCTCTCCTCTGGACCCTCTCCAATTTCTCCTCATCCTTCCCGAACTGCGGTGCCCAGAACAGGACACAATACTCCAGCTGAGGCCTAACCAGCGCAGAGTAGAGCGGGACAATGACTTCTAGTGTTTTGTTCACAACACACCTGTTAATGCATCCTAGAATCATGTTTGCTTTTTTTGCAACACCATCACACTGTTGACTCATTTTTGGCTTGTCGTCCACTATAACCCCTAGATCCCTTTCTGCTGTACTCATTCCTAGGCAGTCCTTTCCCATTCTGTATGTGTGACACTGATTGTTCCTTCCTAAGTGGAGCACCTCGCATTTGTCCTTATTAAACTTCATCCTGTTTACCTCAGCCCATTTCTCCAGTTTATCCAGATCCTTTTGAATTATGACCCTATCCTCCAAAGAATTTGCAACCCCTCCCAGCTTGGTATCATCTGCAAACTTAATAAGTGTACTTTCTATGTCAATATCTAAATCGTTAATGAAGATATCGAACAGAACCAGTCCTAAAACAGACCCCTGCAGAACCCCACTAGTTATACTTTTCCAGCAGGATTGAAAACCATTAATTACTACTTTCTGGGTACGGTTATCCAGGCAGTTGTTCACCCACCTTATAGCAGCCCCATCTAAGTTGTATTTGAGTAGTTTATTGATAAGTATTGATAAGTATATTATGTGAGACCGTGTCAAATGCTTTACTGAAGTCTAGGTATATCACATCCACCGCTTCTCCCTTATCCACAAGGCTCATTATTCTATCAAAGAAAGCTATTAGATTGGTTCGGCATGATCTGTTTTTAACAAAACCATGCTGGCTGTTCCCTATCACCTTTCCACCTTCCAATTGCTTGCAGATGAATTCTTTAATGACCTGCTCCATTATCTTTCCTGGCACAGAAGTTAAGCTGACTGGCCTGTAGTTTCCCGGGTTATTATTGTTCTCCTTTTTATAAATGGGTACTATATTTACCCTTTTCCAGTCTTCTGGAATCTCTCCCATCTCCCATGATTTTCCAAAAATGATTGCTAAAGGCTCAGATACCTTTTCTGTCAGCTCCTTGAGGATTCTAGGATGCATTTCATCAGGCCCTGGTGATTTGCAGACATCTAATTTTTCTAAGTAAATTTTAATTTGTTCTTCTCTTATTTCAACTTCTAAACCTACCCCTTTTTCACTAGCATTCTCTATGTCAGGCATTCTTTCAGATTTCTCAGTGTAGACCGAAACAAAGAAATCATTAAACATCTCTGCCATTTCCAAATTCCCTGTTACTGTTCCTCCCTCCTCACTGACCAATGGCCCTACCCTCTCCTTGGTCTTCCTCTTGTTACCAATGTATTTCTAAAAAGCCTTCTTGTTTCCCTTTATGCTTGTAGCTAGCTTGAGCTCATTTTGTGCCTTAGCCTTTCTAATCTTGCTCATGTTGTTTGCCTATATTCATCCTTTGTAATTTGTCCTAGTTTCCATTTCTTATACAATTCCTTTTTTAGTTTGAGATCGTGCAAGATCTCCTGGTTAAGCCAAGGCAGTCTTTTGCCATGTTTTCTATCTTTCCTACGCAGTGGGATAGCTTGCTTTTGGGCCCTTAATAATGTCCCTTTGAAAAACTGCCAACTCTCCTCAGCCGTTTTTCCCCTCAGTTTAGCTTCCCATGGGACCTTACCTACCAGCTGTCTGAGTTTACCAAAATCTACCTTCCTGAAATCCATTATCTCTATTGTACTGTTTTCCCTTCTACCCTTCCTTAGAATTGTGAAGAATTGTGAATAATTAAAAAGAAATCATTATACTTAGAACACTGGCCTATATACAATCTAAATATATTGAATTTGGGGTATTTTTATTTTTTTGTGAAAATGAAATCAATAATTATGTGCACTGTAAAAACAACATGCTTAACTTACTGCTTTTTAGATATTAGTTAGTGAATAAATGTAAGTAAAATCAGAAGTTTAGATACAGGACAAACAGAACCATAGAAGGAGTTTAAGACTTTTCTCTGGATGTAAAATCTCAGACTACTGAGATTCCTGCCTTCTTCTTCTTCTTCAACCCATGTACTCCAAGTGGAGAATAGGTTATCTACCAGTCTCCTCCACTTCACTGCATATAAACATCAAATATTTTTTTTCTTATTCTGGCTAATTTGATAAGTATCCACAGAGATCTAAAGACAGAAGGCAAAAGTTGTATATGTCCTGCTGGACTAGTAAAACAAGCCAAGGTTAATAGAATTAGACCGCTAATAAAATTCATGGAGAGTGAGCTTGATATTGACATTGAAAAATGTGATGCATGTTTTTTTAGAGGCATTTCTGTATCCAATGCAATTAAAACAGGCATAGATGTGAATATGGTATTAGCTGCATTATGATGAAGTCACTCTAAAACAATTCAAAATGTTCTTGGAAATTGATGGATTTAGTTAGTTATTGCACAATCTCAACCAATAATAGGGATTTAAGGTGCAAGTTTGCAAATGGGAATAAGAAGACATTTATAATTATTTGTTAGATACAGACCATTTTAAAGAAAGTACATTTTGTTAAAGAATAATTATGAATTAAAGCATATCACTGATATTATTATTATTATTATTATTACGCATTTTGTCACTATGATTCAAATTCTACCCTTGGCTTCACATGTAACATCATTACAATGTTGTGTGCATCTGAAAGCATAATTTATACCTGTTATGTAAGAGAATGCAAGCATCCAGCTGAAAAAGTTTTGACTGAAGTAGACTTTCAACATATGATCTGTCAGTTTATTATATAGTCAGTTATCTGACAGTAATTACTAGCATAGGGAGGGTTTTTAAGATTATCTGTCTGTCACCTATCTTGACTTTCTATAGGATTAGGGCATGAAGCTCCCTTTGTTGTTTTTGACAATCTCAACCTTGTTAAAGGATGGCTTTTTATGAAGAATTATTTATTTTTAATACAAATGTGTTAATATAATGCCCTTGTATTCCTGACTTTCTTGTTTGTCATTCAAATTCAGCTTGGTATGTAGGATGACAACTATATTCTTGCCAACAATTCCATTAAATGAAATTGGCTGTTTTACTTTTGCCATATGACACGTGTGAGTAGAAGATGTGCCTCATTCTTGTCCCACAGGAAGTAGGAAGTCACTCATAAAACATCATAAAACATAAAGCATCTGATGAAGTGAGTCTGTGCTCACGAAAGCTCACGCTCAAAACTTTTCTGTTAGTCTATAAGGTGCCACAGGACCCTTTGTTGCTGTTACAGATCCAGACTAACACGACTACCCCTCCGATACTTGTCATCATAAAACATGTTTATGATGTGGATTTGTATCCCTTAATTTATATCAACTGACAATGCAATTAGTTACCATTTTATCCAGATTATTAATTTAGATAAATAAAACCAGTCAAAACAATTCTCATGCCCTCTTTCACCTCAAACTACACAACTTTTCCTCTACACTCCCCAGCTCTTTATATTGTGATTTATATTTACCTTGTTCTTCCACTGAACATATGCTTTCACATGTTGCTTAGACTACAATATGTACCACACCATTCTGTTAAAATGAATTCTCTTCACTCGAATCTCAGTTATTGTAATATATGCTGAGGAAGTGTGGAGTAGTCTGGAGTGGTGACATCCATCCACTCAATCAGGGGGCTGCTCTTATTGTAACCTCAGCATCTTGCACATGTTATGCAGTTTGGTAAGAATGCTCAATGTAAAAGCATTTCCCAAGGGCCCTGCCACAACAGTACTTCTCTGTGAAACAATACCAGCCTGATTTGAGTAGATACAATGTGTTTCTAAGGCTCCCATGATCTGTGTAGTGGCTGATCGCTGTTCCTAAATCTGGATCACCAGAGCACACTCCATGGTGTACTTCCAGTGTCTGATACCTACCTTGCACAGAGAAAGCCCACAATGTGTTTGCCTTAGATCCTGGAAGCATTGCCACGTGCCTCCTAAATCCATAGCACTTTAAATATATTCACACCAAATTGTGGAATCTCTCATGTATAGACTAGCACGGCTTACTCTCTGTTACTATTCATTTTTAGAGAGAGTGTGTCAATTAAAAAACAAACAAACAACCAAAAACAAAAACAAAACAAAAATAAAAAAAACATGTTTAACAAAAGGACTTATTAACCACAGGCCCTTTACCCTCAAAGCATAGCAGAGTTACAAATCATCCCTTCCTGGGAGGCTGGGTGAGGGGTGGGGGGATCTGCTGAGAATCCTTAAACCAAGCAGTCTGTCAAGTGTCCCTGAGCCGATCTTCTTTCCCATTGTGTTGGTCTGGTCCAGCTCACGAGCTGGGAGGTCTGACTCATGATTTTTGATCTCCTGAACTGGCAATACTGCAGTGCAAATTAGAGACATGGAGTGGAAATGAGGCTGAAAAAAATGGAGCTCACAATCTGACACAGTCAAATGGGGATTTGTCACAGCCTCTGTTGTGGTCTATGAAATTTCTACCATTTTCACAAGCCTAAGCAGAGCTGGAAGAGAAAACCAATTTAAGGTCACCAGTCAAGGGAGCATAAACTCATTATTACATGAGTCCCCTTCTAACAATCCTGTCATGAAAATGGAAAGCACAGTTTAAGCAGCCCCCCATCTCACAGCAGGGGGATTTTCATCCTGTGTGAATGAAGCTTAGTATTACATTTAATATCAAAATTCAGTATTAGGTCTTACTTGACTCTGACAAAATAATTGTCAATGGATTTATACAGATCTTATGCTCGGTGAGTTGGCAAAATAAGAGATAAAAGTTCACATGTAATTTGCGCACACACAAGATCAACTGCTATAACAATCTGTGTTCCTGTTTTTGTTTTTCCAGAGGTAAGATTTGGAAACCAATCTCATCGCATTAATATGAAGTTTAAAATGAGTCATACTATGTTCTGAGGGCACAATAACACAGGACTTTTTATATCTTGCAGATAAGTGTTAATATGTCTAGTGATGGCAAATGTGTGACCTGAATCAAAATATTATAATGCTTTGCTGTGTAATTAATTTTATCACCTTTGCATATATATTCATATCCCAAAGGTACCATAAGAAATGTGGAAACACAATCTGTGTTTCAATGCAGTCTTTTTTGGAATGCATAATTCTAAATTTTTATAAGAATTTCTAGCTATAGTAAATACACCCTACAAGAAATGCGGTGAACATTAAGGACGGGAATGTAGCTCAGCCTGTATAGAGGAGTAAGGGGCACAATGTGCTCCTCTTACTCCCCTGCATACCGGCAGGAGGAGGGCTGCTATTTCCATATGATTCTGCACAAGCAGGGAAAGAGACAGTGGCAAGGAACACAGACTGGCATTTCGAAAGGAACTTTTAAGGTCATATGACTTATTACCCAAATCAATTTTTCTTCTTCTCACATGACTGCAGAGGAGTTAGAGCAGAAACTGATTCCCTTAATTTCTGGACAAAAATCAAAATGACTGATCAAGAAAGTAACAAAAATGCCTTAACCAAAGGAAATAATTGTCACCAAATAAAAAATGATGCAGTCAGATGATGATGATGATGATGATGATAAAATGTTTTTCAATTTGGGAAATAAAGTATGGTAGGTAAGACAATGCAAGTATGCAGATGTGGAAAATGATGAATATATTTTATAAATTCCTAAATTGCTGAAAAAACATTCTTAAGCTTGGTGTTCTAATATTAACTACAGAGACATTTCACTCTCTTGGGTGATCACAATTATTCAGTAATTATCAGAGACCAATCAAATATCAGCTTTTTGAAGTTCACTACCATTTTATCACTAATTCGCTAATGATTTAATGATCAGATGTTTTTGGAAGCAAGATTTTTTTATGTGTATGTTCTCTGAAAGGCAATTGTGCCCAAAATTAGTGGTATTACTGATTCTAGAGCTGAGTTTGCTGCCCTTCCTAACACTGAAATGTCTCTGATAGCAATCCCACTGAAAACCATGGAACTATTCAAAATATGGAACAGTTCAACATCAACAACAGCATCAGAATCTAGTCTTCTACTATCAAAATAACTTGTGGTTTTTGTTATTTCCCCTTCATGTTTTGATAGCTTTTTTATGATTTTTTTTTCTTGGAGACTTCTCCCATGACACTTATAGTATGCAATCCAATAAGACACTGTAGTTTCCAGCATACTAGAAAACTAGATGAGAAATACTAAACTGCTTATATGATGGTCTTATAAAAGAATATTTTCAACTATATGAAAGAAAAGATCATAAAATGTGTTGTGGTGAAATCCTTAGAGATGCTACGAAATTATTCTGAGCCTGTTTAAGACAACCACATATTAAATAAGCTGTGAAAAAGCTACAGTTTGTTACTGTATTACTATAAACAGCATACACTTCAATAGAAGAGAAAAGAGCGCTAGTTCCTATGAATGGAAATAGATATGATAAAGCTGATGAAAAATTTCAAGCAGTAATTCCGCAACCATGAGCATTGAGTTGGTGTATATAATTTAATAATGTTTATTGGGAAAAAGGGAAATGTATCATCTTTGGATAACACAGGAACAATATATTTATATGAATTATAAATAAAACACTTCCCTGTAGTGACTTTGAGAGGAGAGAGTTAACTCTAACCAACTTCAAGTAGAATAGTAACAGAGAGATAGCTATGCTAGCCTATATACTACCAAAACAAAAAGCAGTCAAGTAGCACTTTAAAGACTAACAAAATAATTTATTAGGTGATGAGCTTTTGTGGGACAGAAAAGCTGTCTTCAGACCATAGCCATACCAGAACAGACTCAATAGTTAAGGCACAGAGAACCAAAAATAGTAATCAAGGTTGACAAATCAGAAAAAAAAATATCAAGGTGAGTAAATCAGAGAGTAGAGAGGCAAAAGAAGGGCAGGAGTCAAGAACTAGGTTAAGGCAAGTATGCAAAAAAAAACCCTATAGTGACCCAGAAAATTCCCATCCTCGTTCAAACCACGTGTTAATGTTTCAAATTTGAATATAAAAGAGAGTTCAGCAGCCTCTCTTTCAAGACTGTGTCACTGGCTGGCACCTGCATTGAGACATCAGGACACCACCATGCGGCCTGCACTCCTCCTTGAGAAGCGAGTTGCAATTGCGGCATGGAAACTGGCCGCCCTGGACTCCTACTGCTTAGTGGGCCACCAGTTCAGGGTAGGCAAGGCCACTGTCGGAGCGGTGCTCATGGAAGTAAGCCAGGCCCAGGGCACACTCCCACCATGGGAAGGGGGGCCATGGGCACAGAGACCCCTCGGGGGTCACCGGCCAGAGGCTGGCGGGGGTCAGGGAGGCAGGACTGGGTCGCCAGCTGGGAACACCCTGCCACACCCTCATGAGAGCGCATGGCCTCCCTTCCTGCAGGTTGTCCATGCCCTGATCGCCATGCTCCTGCACCATGTCGTCTGCATCAGGGACCTGGATGGGAAGCACATCCTCATCTGCGCCCCACCACACAGCACCAGCTGCTACATCAACCGGAAGGGCTACCACTCGGTGGTCCTGCAGGCCCTGGTAGACCACAAAGGCAGGTTCACGGACATCTATGTGGGCTGGTCAGGGCAAACCCACGATGCCAGGGTCTTCCACAATTCCAGCCTGTGCCAGAGTATGGAGGTCAGCACCTTCATCCCCCCAGCAGGAAAAGCCGGTTGGGGACACCTCAATGCTGCTATGCAGTTTCAGATTTGGCATACCCCCTACTGCCATGGTTGATGTGGCCCTATCCTGGCCACCTCGACCCCAGTAGGGAGGCCTTCAATGCCCACCTCAACCAGGCCCGGCACATGGTCGAGTAGGCCTTTGGGCACTTCAAGGGGCAATGGCAGTGCCTTCTTGCCCGCCTTGAGGAGGGGATGCTCAATGTCCCACAAGTCATGGGCGTCTGCTGCATCCTCCACAGCATTGTGCAGGCCAAGGGGGGTGCCTACATCCAGAGGTGGGCAGCTGAGTCCACCATGGGGTTCGAGAAGCTGGCTGTTTGTTAACTGGTGGCCAGGTAATGTGCGGTGAGGTACTAGCTATGTCCTTGTTACCATCCAAGTCTTTAACTGCTAGAGCACAGGGCTCCTTCGCAGCAGGCAGCCTGGGCAAGGCTGACGGATGCCCCAAGGTCCTAAACACCTGAATCTTTTACTGCTAGAGCAGGGAGCTCCTTCGCAGCAGGCAGCCAGGATTGACTGACGGCTGCCCCAGAAGTCTGCCCCGTGGAGGCGGCATGACTCTACGCTAGGCTCTTAGCACTCTCACCTATGGCCAGGCTGTGGTAACCAAACGGTTAAAGTTCTTTTGATTGTGCTGGCTGTGTTGCAGTGACAAAGAGTAACAGCACTCAGGCTTAGATCTTAACTAGTTACAAGTTTATTAAGCTACAGTTATAAGCATGTGGTTACAAAAGGCTATTGTTTACTTCTTATATGCTAGCAGAGTACAGGTGTTAACAGGTTATGTTACAATCCAATACAACAACATCTTAATACAACGACATCAATCTATAGAGCTCTAATTCTTTAACTGTGTACACCAAAAGGAGACCTTAATGTGGGTACATCTTACCCTCCTTGCATCTCTCGATACCAGCTTAGCCAAGTTAGGATCGGTCACTCAGTTCCTCAGAAAGACGAATACGAGGTTGGGCGTCCCCAGTTGCAGACCTCGGGAGGCAATCACCTGACCCGACCACCAGGTATGGGAATGCACTCAGAGTCAGTGTGCTGCTGGGCCCATCTTTATACCCCTTGGGTCACATATTCTCTTTCTTATCTATGGTGTCAGATTGTACTGGTCTGTCTTTTGTGAAGCCAGTTTTTACAAGGACAATTCTTACTTAATTTGCACTTGTAAGACAGGAGATAAAGAATTTGGGAGTACAGGACATTTTTTTACAAGGGCGGATAACTGTGTGGGTGCATCACTCCATTAATTTCTCTTCTGGGATAACTGTGTGGGTGCATCACTCCATTAATGCCAGCCAAGGGCAGTTCTCTGAGGCCCTTCGTTAACGGTTAACCTGCTAGCCCTCTATCTGTGTTTTCTGTCTCTCAGGGTCATGATGAACCAGCACATCTGGGCCCCTTTAGGAAGGCATCAAAGACTGTGCTGTTTAACTGCCATTCAGTGCCCTGTATGCTCTGAGGCACCTTAGAGGGGAGGCAAAAGCTGGTCTGTAGTGGGGAGATTTTGTCTGGCTGCACTGCTGTTGCCAGTGCCAGGCAAACTGCGACAGTGTCTGGATCCAGGAGGCCCTTCATGTAAGTCTCGCCCCAAGGCCGCACTGATCACCCTGATGCCCACCCCTCCACCTCCCCTCCATACATCCACCCCCCTACTACATGCACCACCACCACCACCATGACCATGCCTCCCCTCCCACGGGACCGCAGGACATGGGCATTGGTGTACAATAAAAATCTTTATCAATAATAAACCATAAAAAAACTGTGGTATAAATGTCCAACTATTTACTATATGTGTGGGGGAACACCCTGTATGTTGCAGGGCAGGGGGACTGAACTTGGAGGTGAGTGGGGAGGGGGCCAGAACTGGGAGAGTAGAACAGGGGGGCCTGAACATGGAGGAGGGTGGGGAGGGGGCCAAAAGTGGGAGGGGGGTGGGGGCCTGAACATGGAGGAGGGCGGGGAGGGAGCCAGAACTAGGAGGGTCACTTGGACAAGGGGGTTGTGGGCCAAGAGACATGCAGGCCCTGGGATCCCCTTTTACCCTGGCAGAGGGTGCCACAGCAGGGCTGGGATGGGGCAGGGAGCACCAGAAGGTAGGGGTATGGTGGGATGGCAGAGGGGGCATCAGTGTGGAGGACTCTGTGGGGAGGTGTGGGGTGGGCAGGGGACCCTGGGAGGGGACCTTTCTGGGGGGTCCCTGCGAGGGGCTTGGGGGTTGGGCAGCTGGGGGCGTTGCAGAGGGCCAAGAGCCAGGCCACATTGCCTACATGCTACTGCAAAGTCCTGTGGATGGCATCCAGGCGGGACATGAGCCAGTCCCAGACCTTCCTCTGCCATGCCAGGCCGGACTTCTCCAGCCACATGCGGTGCTCCATAAGCTCTGCCTGAAGGAGGTTGGCGAGGTCATCCTATGCGAACCCGACGTGATGCTGCTGCTGGAGGTGCCTGGCCCCTGTCCGACACCTCCGGGGGTCTCTTGGGGACAACTGATGCTGATGGGTTGTGTGGGCCCTCGCTTGCTGCACCTGCAAGGGGTGATGGATAGCATGTCAGTCTCCAAGCAGGACCTTGTCCCCCATTCCCCCCGGTACTCTGACCCCCAGAGGCCCCGCCTCCCCTGACTTCTCCAGTGCCTGGCCATTGTGGGCATGGCATCCCTGTGGCATCAAGTGCACATGGGCTACCCCTCCCACCCCCGGGTGGGACCATCCCCAGGTGCGGGCTGGCCTGCAGTCTTCCCACTGGGCAACTGAGTTCCTGGAACTGTCCACGGGTCTGGGTGCTGGTTGGCACTGGCAGGTGTACAGGGCGTGTTCAGGGCTATGGACAGCCAGGGTGTCTGGCCCTGGGACTCCAGGCATGTGCCCCGTCCACTGGCAGGGGTGCCACCCCTGCCCTGCCCACCGGGGTGCTGTCCCTGCTTTACACTTACTAGGGGAGGATCTCGATGGTGTCTGGGGGTGCCCAGCTCCCCATGGCCTGGAAGGACAACCAGGAGGGGACATCGATGAAAAGGTCACCCTCCTCACTGGACCAGTCCCAGGTGGTGTCTGCCCCCTGGCTCGGGCTGGCTGGTCCTGGCTTCTGCAGCTACTCCGGCTCAGGCTGGTCTGCTGAGTTGTCCAGGACTGCTTTGGCTGGGGAGGTTTCCTGGGGCACCAGGATGCTGTGGAGTTCCTGATATTAGGGGAAGGTAGAGGGGCTGCACCTGAGCGCCCAGTCTTGTCCCGGACCCGGGTGTAGCCCTGCCCGAGGTCCTTAACTTTGCCCCAGACTTGCTCTGGGGTCCGCTCTGGGTGGCCTTGGCTAGTCAGTCCCCAGGCCAGGCAGGCGAAGGCAGTGGTGTTCCTCCGCTTTACCCCATCTCCCAAAGGACCTCCTCTTCTCACCAGAGGACCAGGAGGTCTCGGAGTTCACAGTCCATCCAGGAGGGGCCCCTCTTCTTTTTTTTTCAGGGACAAACTCTGGGAGCCCTGTGGGGGCTCTGAAGAGGGACCCTGGGGATCAGGACACTGCTGGGCACTGGCCATGGGCCTGTCTATGTTGTTAGGCATGTCTGAGAGGGCATGCTGCCTGGGGCTTGAGCTTTCACGGCCTGCCTGCTCTCAGCTTCCTGCCACGGGGTTTCTGGGTCCATGCGACTTTAAGAGCAGCTGGATGAATGGGTCATAGAGCTCCACTTGGCAGGGCATGTCCATGCTCGGGCTGGGCGCCGTCATGGAGGACTCCTCTTTCGAAAGAGTGGGCCTTGCTGCATCTACACGTGCCTTCTTTCACCGGTATTTTTTGATGGGTGGTGCTCTTCCCATACAGGATCAGGGTCCAGCTTTCAATGTCTGGGCTGCATTCCTTTGATTTCAAATCAAAAGAGCACATGGCACCTGTCGATGCTCCCTTTGTTCTTTCGAAAGAGGGCCGGTCTTTTTGAAATACTGTGTATGTGTAGACACACTCAAGGTGACTTATTCATTGATGAGCTAATGAAGTGGGTCTGTCCCATGAAAGCTCATCACCAAATGGACTATTTTGTTAGTCTTTAAACTTCTTCTTTTGCTATTGGTAAACCTCGTGTAACACCAACAGACCAGGGTTGTCAGCACAAGGGACTAAACCTACTATCATAAGGGCTAAAGCCATGTGATTTACCATGTGAGCTAAAGACCAAATGTTTATCAGGCACTGCTGTAGAATAGAGACTTCAGTCTCCCTAGTACATGGTCTCAGTGCCTCCGAGGTTACACATATTTATGGCTTCATATTGGTGTACAGTGTGAACCCACTGTCCTGAGATGCACTCAGATAGCACTTCCTGGAAAGTGCTGCCCGGGCCTGTCCTGAGGCTTCAACACATCGTCCAGAAAAATTAATTTCAGCTTAATATCATAGTTACACAGGAAAAGCCTGACCCGATTTCAATCAGCTCAGCTAATCCACTGATTGCCAGTTTGACATGTTTAGGCCTCTTTCCAAATACACACAAACTCACCCTTTCGAAAAAGAAAATGGAAGGAATTCACCCAAGATTTCAAAATCACTCTTCTCAACTAGAAATTGGGAAAGTGCCCCGCCACCCCTCACAGGCTCTTTAGAAAGAAAATGTGTGTAGATGTTCCATGAAATGCTCTTTCAGAAGATCAAGTTCTCCAGGACACCAGCCAGCCAGGATACAGATATGTGCTGGCTGGAGACTACGGGGCTCTATGGTCAGTGCATCCAGCAGCACTTAAAGCTGCACAGACCCAGAAACGCCACACAGGAGCTGAGAGTATGCCATGAGCAGCCATTGCATGTGCTCCCTCAGCACGCCTCAGGAATACCCCCTAGCAAGACAGCTAGGTATGGCCGTTAGCCAGCTCCCAGAGGAACCCCAGGGCCCCCCTGTGAGCATTCCCCTGTGAGGCTCTGAAAAAGTAAGCCCCATTCTGGATACAGCCAGAGCTCAGGGACCTTCTGGGACTCTGGCAAGAGGAAGAGGTCCATGAAGAAGTGGAGACCAAGCGTTGCAATGCAGTTGCATTTGCCCAGCTGGTGGGTGGACTGGCCTCCTGGAGACACCCTGCCTGAACTCCTGACCAGGTCAGGAATAAAGTAAAGGAGTAGTGGCAGGGCTATGTCCAGGGATGGGATTGGGCTGGGTGGTCAGGGGCAGGGCCTACATCCTCCCGCTTCTACAGGGAGCTATGGAGCCTCCTGAGACCTAGGGACAGCTCCTCCATGCCCATCTTCCTGGAGACTGTGGCCAACAAGCCCCACCATGGGGACAAGGAGGAACCAGAACCCCCAGCCATCCCCACCATACCAGGCATGGATCCAGAGACAGAGTGGTTAAGTGATGAGTGGGAGCTGGTGATAAATCTTCCCTCCTAGTCCTTCAGTCATGCTTCTGCCAGCTGGGCATCCCCAGACCTTGATGACAGACCCTCTGGTAAGTACTCACCTGGGCACATACCCCAGGTCACTGAGCAGGGGCACCACAGACACCATAGGGCCACCCATATGCCCAGCATAGCCAGGCTGGACACAGCCCAGATGGTCTTGGTCCTCATGATGCCATAACGGCCACCAGTGACACTCAGCACCCACTTCTATGGACACCACCATGGGCTGCTTGCATGGGGAGGGCGTAGGCAGAGCTTGACTTCACAGGGGGTCTACCCCCATGGGGGTGGGGAACCTGCCAGCCACCTTGATTCCCCATAGCTGTGTTGCCATTGGATGGTGGGGAGGGGGGCTGCTGTCCCTGAGGGAGCAGGGGCCATGGGCCACAGGGAAGGAGCTCAAGACTCATGGCTTGTCCCTCTTTTCTTCTCCTTTCAAACATCTGTACCCTGAGAGGGCCAGGACAGCCTCACACTGCCCATGGTCTTGGACAACCCACTGGAGAGGGGGGATGGTGATTAGGCAGTCCCCTCAATGGCACCAGGGTGAACCTGCACCAGGAGGGCCCATAGGTGGGATGTTGAGGATGTCCTCCACACTGCCTCTCTGCATTGACAGTTGGAGGTAGCAGAACAGTGCCTCCACTTTTAGGAGGCAGAAGAAAACTGGCGGTGGGTGGCCTGGGGGAATTAACTGGGACCCTCTGGGATGTGGTGGCCACATTCAGGGATCTCCTGGCACATCTTCCCCCTCCAGCCACACCTCTGGCAGACTGTCCAGCTGCACCTCCAGCTGCACCTCCTACAGAGCCCCTGCTGAGCCCACTGCCAAATCTTAAGCCCCTGCAAAGGCCCCCGCATGGCCCTACCTCCCTACCCCATCCTAGCCCCACCAGGGCCCCTGAACCAGGCAAGGGAGGAGATCCCATGGCCAACAGAGCGTAAGTCCCTTCACCCCACCTTGCAACAATGCCTCCCCCATGTGGGGTGCTTCTATGTGACCCTCTGGCTACGTCTACACGTGCACCCAACTTCGAAATAGCTTATTTCAATGTTGCGACATCGAAATAGGCTATTTCGATGAATAACGTCTACACGTCCTCCAGGGCTGGCAACGTCGATGTTCAACTTCGACGTTGCTCAGCCCAACATCGAAATAGGCACAGCGAGGGAACGTCTACACGCCAAAGTAGCACACATCGAAATAAGGGAGCCAGGCACAGCTGCAGACAGGGTCACGGAGCGGACTCAACAGCAAGTCGCTCCCTTAAAGGGCCCCTCCCAGACACACTTTCATTAAACAGTGCAAGATACACAGAGCCAACAACTAGTTGCAGACCCTGTATATGCAGCACGGACCCCCAGCTGCAGCAGCAGCAGCCAGAAGCCCTGGGCTAAGGGCTGCTGCCCACGGTGACCACAGAGCCCCGCAAGGGCTGGAGAGAGAGTATCTCTCAACCTCCCAGCTGATGGCCGCCATGGAGGACCCCGCTATTTCGATGTTGCGGGACGCGGATCGTCTACACGTCCCTACTTCGATGTTGAACGTCGAAGTAGGGCGCTATTCCCATCCCCTCATGGGGTTAGCGACTTCGACGTCTCGCCGCCTAACGTCGATTTCAACTTCGAAATAGCGCCCAACACGTGTAGACGTGACGGGCGCTATTTCGAAGTTACTGCCGCTACTTCGAAGTAGCGTGCACGTGTAGACGCAGCTTCTTAGACTTAGGTCTGCCTGTACATCTGAGCACATTGGGCAACAAGTGCTTTCCAGAGATTCTGGTCTGATGCCACTGTTTCCGCTTCTTCCCACATTATGCCAATGTTCTTAAAATCTTCTTTAACCATGCTTTGCCACATTTTCAGTGGTCTTCCCCTTTTTCTCTTTCCTTGAACTGGTGTCCATCACATTGCTACCTTTGGATGAAGATTACCTGAAAGATGCAAGATGTGTCCAGTAAGACGAAATCTATGCTCTGCCACAACATCCTGAAGTCTCTGCAGACCACATCTTCATAGAATCTCTTCATGAGTAATGCGATCGATGTAGGTAACACCAAGGATCTTACGCAGACATCGTTGGTGGAACACATTCAGCTTATATGATATTCTTGCAGTGTTTTTCCATGTTTCACTTGCATAGATTGCAGCATACATGACAACAGTGCTATAGAGTTGACGCTTTGTAGCAAGGCCGATTGTTGATGCAGACCAAATTGGGCATAGTCTTTGAAACAACGCCGAGGCTTTCCTGATTCTGCAGTTGACATCTGCCTCGACATCCCCATCATTGGACAGAGTACGGCCAAGATAGGTGAACCGCCGGACTTCTTCTAAAGACTTACTTTCAACCTCTATTGGCGTATTTGCCTGAGCTTTTCCAACCCGCATCAGCTTTGTTTTATTGCTGTTTATCCCCAACCCAACTTTACCTGCTTCTTTTTCTAAACTTGTTGTTATGTCCTGCAAGCATTCCATGTGACCCACCCCAATGTAAATTGTTCATCTTCCCTTCCCCACTGTATATAGTTCTATTCCCAGTTGTTTATTTTTACAAATTGTTGTTAAACATAATATACTTTATTTAGTCCACGTAACTGTACCATGTGCTCTGGGCAGTGACGGGGAGGTGGGAGTGCATGGGGGCAGTGACAGGGAGTGGTGAGTGTGCAGGGGTGGTGATGGGGAGCCTTCTGGAGGTGGCTAGGAGGTGGTTAGTGGGACCCCCGTGCAAAGTGCTCACAGAGAGGCTCCTGAATGCGTACCCCATCCTGGTAGGTCTGGCAGCTAGGGGCAGCGGCCGGCTGTTCATAGGCCAGGCCAGAACTGGTCATCCATCCCTGGTGGAATGCCTTGCCCTTGCTCTCAACGATATTGTGCAAGGTGCAGCAGGCACCCACCACTTGGGGGATAGTTTGCTCTCCCACCTCCAGGCACTCCAGGAGACATCATCACTGGCCCTTCAAATGCCCAAAAGCTCACTCCACCACATTTTGGGCATTGTTGAGCAAGGAATTGAAGAGCTCCTGGATGGGGTTTGGGTAGCCTGTATAGGACCACATGAGCCAATACTGGAGGGGATAGGTGGCATCAGCCACCATGCGCAGGGGCTTAGTGGTGTCCCCAAGTGGGAGCTCCCTCTGTGGGATAAAGTTCCCTGCTGCCATGTGGTGGCAAGTGCCGGAGTTCCTAAACACCTGTGCATCGTGTGTGTGGCACATCCAGCCCACATAGATGTCCTGGAACTGACCCCTGCTGTCCACCAGGCCTGGAGCACCATGGAGTGGTTCCCCTTCCTGTTTATATACTGTCCCCCACTGTGGTCCAGGGTGTGGATAGGTATATGTGTCCCATCCAGGTAGTGCCAAAGCAGTTCAGGAACCCAAGCACAGTGAGGCCAGTGATGACTGTGTCCAGGTCCCCCCCACAGATCACCCTCTGCAGGAGCATGGCACTGATGGCCCAAACAACCTTCATGGGATAGAAGGTGTGTGTATTGTGAGGGCATGATGGGGAATGCCCAGACATCCACCACCTGCGCTTCTCCTGGCCCATACCCCACAAACCCCACACTCCCGCCTGGCCTCCGATGCCCCCCATTTCCTGGAAACCCTCTCACCCTGGTGGCTGTGTAACTTGGAAAGGCCTTACCTCCATGAGGACAGCCCCAACAGTATCCTTACCGACCCCAAACTGGTTGCCTATGGAGCAGTAGCTATATGGGATGGCCAGCTCCTACACCTCTGTGGAGGCCCTCTTTTTGAGGAGAAGGGCAGGCTGTGTCTGTGTGTACTGGTGTCTCAAGGCAGGGGTTAGGCACTGGAAGAACTCCATGAGAGTCTGTCTGCTCATCCTAAAATTCCAGAGCAACCTGGCACCATCATATTCTCTGTTTGCCAGACAACCCCACCAATCACAGCTACTGGGATGGCTCCAGAGTCAGCGGGGCACCTATGAGGAGCACTGGCAAGGTCCCATGTCTGGAGGTTGCATGGGTATGGTGGGGGTGACGAGGGTCCAGGAGAAGGTGAAGGGCAGTCATCATTGCCATGGACAGCAGGGCAAGCACGCCATTGGTGTGGGCCAGTTGGAGATCCAGCTGCTGCTGCTGGTCCATGTGGCCTTTGTAAATCCATCTGTTGCCTGCACTCAGTTTACAGGGCTCATGGAAGCTCTGCAGGTCTCAGCATGTGCAGGACAAGGGTGTTCTGGAGACGGGAGCAGCTGGCTATAGGCCTGGAAGGGCTCTTCTGCCATGCAAACCCATCTGCGTTATTTTCTGGCCCTTTCTTTCAAAAGCTTGCTTGTGGCTGTGTGGATGTTCTCTTTTGAAAGAGCACCTCACTCTTCTAAAAGGGCAAATCAGAGGCATCAGCTGTCACTCGTGTGGATGCTCTATTTAGAAAGTCAATGTTTTGAATCATAGATTTTGAAAGAGCATCTTTCGAAGTCACACTGTAGTGTAGATCAAAACAAAAAGCAGTCAAGTAGCACTTTAAAGGCTAGCAAAATAACTTATTAGGTGAGCTTTCATGGGACAGACCCACTTCTTCAGACCATAGCCATACCAGAACAGACTCAATATTTAAGGCACAGAGAACCAAAAACAGTAATCAAGGAGGACAAATCAGAAAAAAATGATCAAGGTGAGCAAATCAGAGAGTGAAGGGGTCGGGGGGGGGGAAGGTCAAGAATTAGATTAAGCCAAGTATCTTTATTGTCCTGTACAACTGCAAATAACACTCTTTTCTGCATTAGAACACGTCAAGGAGCCAAGTGTTAGCAGAGTCTTCCCAATATTGCAAGACTTTCAGCAGTGACAAACAAGTAACACAACGAGTTTGTGAATAGTATCCATGTTATTAGGCACTCCCAAAACAATGTAGAGTTTGTATGCAGTCATGATAACTTCTAAATATCATTAGAGGAATTCAGGTCTGAAAGGTTATTTAAATATTTTTTTTTTGCCATACTCCCCTCATTCACCAGGAAATGTGTGAGAAATCTCAGTACCCGCTGAAGCTTTGGTCTACCAAGAATTCAAAGTAAACAGGACATGCAGATGAAGCTGCTCTGAGGTCATTTGTCTTCCTACTCATCAACACCTGGAAGCAGAGAGCTCATTATACTCCAGAACTTCAGGCAACAAAGTTTCGAAGTAGTCAAGGTTGCTGTAGTTAAATTATGGGTGAAGAACACGTTAGCTGTGTCTACACGTGCATGCTACTTCGAAGTAGAGGCACTAACTTCGAAATAGCGCCCGTCGCGGCTACACGCGTCGGGCGCTATTTCGAAGTTAACTTTGATGTTAGGCAGTGAGACGTCGAAGTCGCTAACCTCATGAGGAGATAGGAATAGCGCCCTACTTCGACGTTGAACGTCGAAGTAGGGACAGTGTAGACGATCCATGTCCCGCAACGTCGAAATTGCTGGGTCCTCCATGGCGGCCATCAGCTGGGGGGTTGAGAGACGCTCTCTCCAGCCCCTCAGCTCACTGGTGGCCGCGTGGAGCGGCCCCTTAAAGGTCCCCTCCCCCTCCCTGACTCTGCAGGAAGCTGAGGCAACGTGCAGGCTGCAGCCTGCAAACGCGGGCAGCCTGCTTCACCCTCAGCCACCCAGCCAGCCAGTGGCGATGGCGAGCCAGCAGCCCCCCCAGCACCCCCAGGGGACCCCCCCCAAGGGGAGCCAGGGCAGCCAGCCCAGCCAGAGGGCCAGCCAGTCTCGGAAGTGGCAGCGGCGCCCCTCCTGGACGGAGGCCGAGCTGCGGGACCTGCTGGGGCTCTGGAGTGAGGGGGAGGTGTTCCAGGTAATGGGGAGCAAGAGGCGGAACGCGGATGCGTTCGCTCGGCTGGCTGATGGCCTGGCTGCCCAGGGTCACCCTGCCCGCACTCCTGATCATGTGAGGAGTAAGGTCGAGGAGCTGCGGCAGGGTTACGCCCGGGCCCGGGATGCGGCCAGCTGATCTGGGGCCGCCCCCGTCACTTGCCCCTTTTACAGGGAGCTCAGGGACATCCTGGGCTTCCGGCACACCTCCTCCCCTCCGGCCACCCTTGACACCTCGGCTGACGAGCCCCAGCAGGTCCTGCAGCCGGAGTCTGCCCTGGAGGCAAGCCCCGCACCCCAGGGGCCCACCCCGGAGGCCATCCCCGGGACATCGCGGCAGGAGGAGGAGGAGGAGGAGGAGGAGGGGGGCTCCTCCTTCGCAGAATCCAGCCTGCAGATCCTCCTCCTGCCATCCCAGAGCAGCAGCAGGGCCTCCGACCCCCGGGGATCTCCGGACCGTGGGAGCGGACCCACAGGTAGGTACCCCTCTCTGGTGGACACCCCGGGGCTGGAGGGGTGGGGGTAACAGAGATGTGTCCAGGGCCCCCCACACGCTCACATGGCCATGGCCCCAAGGACACCAGGGCCATGGCCCTCACAGCACTGCAGCCATCAGCCCCTGCCCCCCCCCACCCTGCATGAAAGTGCCATGCCCCATCCCCGGGCCAGGGGGAAGCGGAACCTTGAGGGGCCCCCAGCCGGAGGGGGTGGGACACCCCGCAGCAGCAGCAGCATGTGATGGAGTGGGGGGAGTGCCAAAGGGAGACTCAGGCTACATATGAGCCACAAGAGCCGAAGAGCTCCCAGGGCCAAAGGAGGATCCTGGCGCTACAGCTGGCAGGTGACACCTCTGCCTTGAACAAACAGGATGGAGGAGCCGAGCTGTCTTGGAATTGGGGGGGCGAGGGTGGGGGCCACAGGTAGAGGCTAGGGGAAGGGAGAGCTGGTAGGGAGCCAGCCAGAGGAGGGGGAAAGCTGCATCCCAGAGGGGCCCCCCTTGGGGTCTTCTCCCCACGACGGGTTGGAAGGACTGTCTCTTCCGACAGCTGGTGCTGTCACTCCTGCCAGAAACTGGCCATCTGTGGCCTAAGAAAGCTCTCCTGCTCTCAGACCCTGCGGGGTGAAGTGAGAGTCGCTCCCACCAGGGGACGGGGTGCAGGGCAGGGGGACCCCTGAACCCCATCCATCACAGCAGCATCTCCCGGGGACGGGGATGGGGAACCTGCAGCACAGGGCGGGGGGGACAGAGGCCACGGTTCGGGGCCCACACTAACGCCTGTCTCCATTCTTCTTTCCCCCCTCCTCTCCTGTGTCCTGCACCTGCACCTGCACCATCCGAAGGACCGGAAGAGAGCGCCGGCGAGGCCTCAGTTGTCCCAGAGAGCCCTCCGGAACCATCGCTCCAGGGCAGCCCCTCGGCCGAGGAACAACCAGCCCCACGGAGAGCTAGACGGCGGACCCCGCGCCTACTACCGGCGATGGCGACGGACCCCCAGCTGCTGGCCATCCTCCGCCGGCAGCTGGAGGTCTCGGAGCAGCACCTCCAGCTGCAGAAGCGGGCGCTGGCCTGGCGCCAGGAGGCATGGGGGGCCTATATGCAGACATTCAACCGGCTGGTCGACTACCTGGCCCCCCATGCCGCACCGGCCGAGCCATCGCCCACCCTGCCCGCTCCTGCAGCCCCACCACCAGCTGCTCCGCCCGTCGCCGGGCCGTCCGCCATCGCCCCACCACCCACCCGCGAGGGCCAGAGCGCCGAGGGACCCCTGGAGCCACCTGAGACTCGCAGGCGCCGATACCTTCTGGTCCAGCCCGCTCCCACCCAGCCGCGGACCAGACTGCATGCACGGCGAGGCTCCTGGCCAGGCACGCCCAGTGCTGGGCTATGGGGCGAGGGGCCCGGGACATGGCCCCCCCCTTGTTGTATATAGTTGGACTCTTTTGTTTTGGTGCCCCCGTTTGCCCCCCCCCCCCCCCGTAAATAGTTCTCTCCGTTCTCCTCCCTGGTTTCCTTTTTTGATGGCGCACAGTTGTTTGCTTTGTTGTATTGTTTTATTTGTGCACATATTGCTTTTGTGGAATGTTTGTCCCTACTTTTTGGTTTGTGTTTGACATATATATTTATTGAGCCAAAAAAAAAAAGTTTCTGAAAGAGAAAAAAAAACTTTACATTCAGCCACAAGTGCGTGCTGTCATTTGTCCAGGACAAGTGTGGGGGGGGCGGTGGGGTTCTCCATGGTGTGGGCGTTGAGGCAGGAGTGTGGGGGAGGAAGGGGCGGGCAGTAGGGGGCCTGGGCACAGTTCACCCCGCGGCCTGTTGGTCGAAGTGGGCCCGCAGGGCCTCCCGGACCCGGGTCCCCTCTGAGTCCACCTGCTGACTGGAGGCAGCAGGTGGCTGCACGTGTGCCCTGCCGGCCTCCACGGCCCAGCCCTGCAGAAAGGTCTCCCCCTTGCTCTCCACAAGGTTGTGCAGGGCGTAGCAGGCACCCACAATCTGGGGGATGTTGTTGGGGCCCGCATCCAGGTGGGTCAGGAGACATCGCCAGCGTCCCTTGAGGCGGCCAAATGAGCGCTCCACCACCTGGCGCGCACGGTTTAGGCACTCGTTGAAGCGCTCCTGGCTAGCCGAGAGATGGCCCGTGTAGGAGTGCATGAGCCACGGCCGGAGGGGGTATGCCGCATCTGCGATGACGCAGATGGGCATGGTAGTGTCCCCCAGAGGGATCTCCCGCTGGGGGATGTAGGTCCCCGCCTCCAGCCGACGGCACAGGCCCGAGTTCCGGAAAACCCGGGCGTCGTGGGTGCTGCCAGGCCAGCCCACGTAAATGTCCTGGAAACATCCCCGGCTGTCCACCAAGGCCTGCAGGACGACAGAATGGTAGCCCTTCCGATTGAGGTATCGTCCTCCACTGTGCTGTGGGGCGCGGATGGGGATGTGAGTCCCGTCCAGAGCCCCGAAGCAGTTGGGGAAGCCCAGGGTGGCAAAGGCGGCGACAGTGGCATGTGGGTCCCCCAGCCTCACGAGCCTGTGCAGGAGCATGGCGTTGATGGCATGCACGACCTGCAGAGAAAGCACATGGGACAGCCCCAATGAGGGGTGAGCAGGGTGTGCGTGGCCCTGCCCTGCCCTGGCCTCCCCCTGTGGGTTCTCTTACCTCCATGAAGACAGCCCCGACGGTGGCCTTTCTGACACCAAACTGCTGCCCCACGGATCGGTAGCTGTCCGGAGTGGCCAGCTTCCAGACAGTGATGCCGACCCGTTTCTCCACAGGTAGGGCACGCCGCATGGCGGTGTCCCGGTGCCTGAGTGTGGGGGTGAGCCACTGGCACAGCTCCAGGAATGTCTGGCAGGTCATCCTGAAGTTCCTGAGCCAGTGGTCGTCGTCCCAATCCCCAAGCACCAGCCGCTCCCACCAGTCGGTGCTGGTGTGGTAGCTCCACAGCCGCCGGCGTGTGAGGCGGGGGGTGGAGCGGGGTGCTGCAGGGGTAGGGGTTGAGCCCTGCTGCCCTGGGGGCATCTCCTCCCCTGGGGCAAGAAGGTAGTCAGCTGTCTCCCACATGGCATGGGCCAGGGCAAGCCCTGCTCCTGCCGGGTAGGCTGGGTGGACCTCTAGCTGCTGCTGCTGCTGCTGCTGCTGGGGGTCCATGACTGCAGTGCCCGGGGTCTGTGTGCCTATATGGCTCCTCAGACCACGTGCTGTGCAGGCTGAGTGTGTCTGGGAGGGGCCCTTTAAGGGAGCGGCGAGCTGTTGCCCCGGAAGCGCTAGTCCGCCCCTTGACCCTGTCTGCAGCTGTGCCTGGCATCCCTATTTCGAAGTGTGCTACTTTGACGTGTAGACGTTCCTTCGCTGTGCCTATTTCGATGTTGGGCTGAGCAACGTCGAAGTTGAACATCGACGTTGCCGGCCCTGGAGGACGTGTAGACGTTATTCATCGAAATAGCCTATTTCGATGTCGCAACATCGAAATAAGGTATTTCAATGTAGGCTTCACGTGTAGACGTAGCCGTTGTGTGGGATAATATTCATATTAATTCTGTTAACTCTTTGTGAAACAAACTATTCAGCTTCCCCTCTCAAAAATCAATACCTGAATTCAAAAAAAGCGTATGGGTGGCTGGAGCCACCTTTGAATTGTTACCAGAGTGCTATGCTGGGTGCTCCAGGGGGCTCTGAGAATTGGTGGGAGAGGGCCCTCAGCACCAATGTCTGGATGGCACTAAGGACTAGGTGCCCTGTCTGTTCCCCTTCTGCCCAAGGCACTAACACTTGTGGGGGTGCAGAACAACTCTCTTTGACATAACTTGGCCCAGGCCCATGGTGCCTGTCTTACTTGTACCAGAAACATAATAAAAATCACCATTTGAAATTGTCCACCCGGTGGCACACACCCAAGTTCCAGAAGACTTGGGCATTGTGTGTGCAGCTGGGCTAGCCCACGTACACATCCTGGAAGCAGCCCCGGCTGTCTACCATGGCCTGAGGGACCACGGAGTGGTTGCCTCTGTGGTTGATGTATCTTCGTCCGCTGTGGTCCAGGGCACGGATGGGGATGTGGGTCCTATCCAGGGCCCCAGAGCAGTTCAGGAACTCCATAGCAGTGAATCCGGTGACGGCTGCCTCCAGGTCCCCAAGTCGGACAATCCTCTGGAGCAGCATGGCATTGAGCACACGGACCACCTGTGGGGAGGGAACACAGGTGCCCATGAGGGTGTGCAGGGTGCTCCAGTACCCTCCCCCCAGGCCCACCTCCTGGGCACCTCCCTGGGTCCCCCCCCAGCCCCTCCCTCCCCAGCCCCACACCCAGCCTCTCTCTTCTCAGCCCCACACCCAACCCCTTCCTCCTCAGCCCCACACCCAGTCCCTCTGTCCCCCAGTGGGTGCGTGAGCAGGCCTCCCTACCTCCATGACGATGGCCCTGACCGTGGCCTTTTCCACTCCAAACTGGTGTCCCATGGAGCGGTAGCTCTCTGGAGTGGCCAGCTTCCAGATGGCTATTGCGACCCTCCTCTTGATGGGGAGGGCGTGCCACATCCGGGTGTCCTGGTGCCTCAGTGCAGGGGTGATCCACTGGCAGAGCTCCAGGAGGGTCTGCTGGCACTTGTGGAAGTTCCGCAGCCACTGGTCTTCATCCCACTCCTGCATGACCAGCTGCTCCCACCACTCAGAGCTGGTGGGGTAGCTCCAGAGGTGGGGGAGCACCCGGCAGGGGAGGAAGAGGGGAGGCCGGTGGCCAGGGGCGTCTCTGTCTCCATCTGCCCCCTGGGAGGGATCCTCTGGCAGAAACAGGTGGGCAGCCCCCCGGGCAGCTCCTAGCAGGCTGCTTGGCCTCTGGGTGACTACCTGGAGGGCCTCCTCCTGCTCCTGCTGCTGGGGGTCCATAGCTGTGTGGCTAGCACTCTGCAGACCTCATGCTGTGCAGACAGGGTGTATCTGGTAGGGGCCCTTTAAAGGAGCGGCTTGCTGTTGCCCTGGAAGGGTTAGTCCAGCCTGTGACCTGGTCCATGGGCTTTCCTGGCCCCTTATTTCGACAGGGAGTGCTTGAGTGTGTGGTGGATGCTTTGCGTTTCCTTCCAGGGCAGCTCCTTTCAGTGTTCCCTGTCACTACTTCGACTTTGAATGTCGACAGCACCAGCCCTGGAGGATGTGTAGACAATACACGTAGAAGTAGCCTATTTCGATGTTCTTACTTCAAAATAGGCTACTTCGACGTAGTGTGGTAGTGTAGACGTAGCCTTGATAGGTAAATTTAAAGAGTGATACAGGCAAGTCATCCCACCTCAACCGTAGCCTCAAACACTTTTGCTTCCAGGGAAAGCAAGAAGAATATTCTACAGGCAAAGGCCTTGGATGCTGTGCTGGTAAGCATCACGGCACCCACCTTTTACATACCTGGAAAAGTCACAGGAACAGGATTGTCAAGTATCACGGGGTAGCCGTGTTAGTCTGGATCTGTAGCAGCAATGAAGGGTCCTGTGGCACCTTATAGACTAACAGAAAAGTTTAGAGCATGAGCTGTCGTGAGTTAACTCACCAGCATCTGAAGAAGTGAGTTAACTCACGAAAGCTCATGCTCTAAACTTTTCTGTTAGTCTATAAGGTGCCACAGGACCCTTCGTTGCAGGAACAGATTGTGACCTTCAAAGCCTGTATTAGGCACTTAGACTTTCTGCAAATGTATAAGAAGAGAGCCATCTTAGAGGACAATTCATAAAAGCCAGAGGGCAGTGTGGGAAGCTCCCTAAACTTGCAAGTTGTGTGCTAGACCCACTTCTCTCAGAAATAGACGTTTAAATCCAGGATGCAGGAAAGTCTCTCTCTCTCCCTCTCTCTCTCTTTCTCTCCGTGCTTAAAGTATATAAACTTGGAGAAGATAGGTGCCCATGCACCTACCATTTATGTGGGGACAAAAATATAACAGCTTGAAGAGGGAAAAGGAAGTTCACCACACTTTACAACCTTTTGCTCAGTGGCTAGGGTACTCACTGAGGATGTGTGAGACCCTCTATTCAAGTTCCCCTCTTTCTTCTATGGGGCAGATGAGGTATGTACAGAAAGCTGCTTCCTCTCACACAAGGGCCCTCAACCACAAGGTTATATTCATTCTAAATCTTTCGCTTCCCAATTAATAGTTAAATATTTAAGGTGGAGCACCTTGAATAGGAGATGCTAAGTGAAACCTACATTATTCCATAGCCTAGTAGTTAGGACACTCATCTGAGAGGCAGCTGCTTCTTGTTCGACTCAATTGTATACTTCAGGAGGAATGGGACTTGAAGAGCAGGGTCTTTCACATCCTTGGGTGAGAACTCAACTGCTGAGATCAAAGCTGTCAGGAAGGTACTCATTTGCCCATCGTCCAAGTGTTTTAAGTGTACATACACAATCTGATCAAGCTTCTGAGAATATCTGCTGGCTTGTGTCCCCACACATGGCCCGCCTTGTCTTTCCCAGGTTGTGAATCAGACTGGGACTTTTGCACTGGAGGCTTATCAAGAGGCTGTGCTTTATGTGCATGAGTGGGAGAGAGATACTCAGGTTCCTAGTGTGAAGATGTACTGCTCATGTTGAGAGACAAAAATGTAGGACGTGAGTGAGTTTATGTACCTATAGCATTGTGAAGTGGCAGTTTTATAGACCTTACTGGAGTCTAAAACCAGCACTTGGGCACATAAAGTAGTATCTTATCTGTTAAAGATAATTACTACCACTGGATTCAGGTCAATGGAATAATCTTCCTGATTAAACTGAGAGACAAAATTAACGTATTTTAATGTTTGACTTACAGTCTGCTCCAGTTCTTCTCTGATGAAGATTTCAAGGCATTGTAGCATCCTACTACATTTTTTTTCTTTACGCTTCAGTTGTTTAAATAAATTGTCTATTCATTTATATTAATTGTAGGACAAAGATCATGGATGTCATTTTGTTGAAATATAGCTTTGAAAGTATAAGAGTTTTATGCTGTCAATGTATATGGGTTAATATACTGGTACATTAATATTACAAAGTAGAGGCAAGAATTAAAGAGAAGAGTTTTTATATTTCCTTTAGATGTTCATTACAAATTTGACTCACACAAAACATGGATCTGAATAATAAATAACTACAAAGTCAACAGTGTGGATGAGTAAGTACAAAGAACAAATAATGGGTTGCCTGAAATATCCCAAGTCATTTCTATAAAAAATGATTGTTTGATGAAAGCACTTAAAAAGAGGTGGTTGAAATTTTGGAATGAATTTTAATTTAAAGCCACTCTTTATTATCTGAAATGTAGGCTAGAATGCAGCTTTCAAAAAGTCTGTGTTCATTTCACATATACCATCAATAGTAATCATAGAAAAAACAGAACTGAAGAAAACCCCAAGATGTCATCAAGTCCAGTCCCCTGTATTCACAGCAGGACCATGCAGCTTCTGACCATCCCTCACAAATGTTTGTCCAACCTGCTCTTCAAAACCTCTGATGATGGAAATTCCATACCCTCCCAAGGCAATTTGTTCAAGTGTGTAACCACCCCACTAGATGAGAGTTTTCCAGTAAGTCCAGCCTAAACTTTCCTTGTTACAATTTAAGCCCATTGTTTCTTGTCCTATCACCAGGAGTCACAGAGAATAATTTTTCTCTCTCCTCCTTGTAACAACATTTTAGGTATTTGCAAGTTGCTATCACATCCCCTCTGAATAGTTTCTTTTCCAGACTAAACAAGCCCAGATTTTTCAGTCTGCCTTCATAGGTTGTGCCCTCTAGAGTTTTAATAATTTTTATTGCTCTTCTCTGAACTTCTTCCAAGTTGGCCACATCTTTTCTGAAATGTGGCATCCAGAACTGGACACAATACTCCAGCTGAGGCATAATCAGTACAGAGAAGCATGACCAAATTATAGCAGTCCTGCTAATACGTCCCAGAATGATGGGTTTGGTTGGTTGGTTGGTTTTGCAATGGTACCATATTGTTGGCTGATGAACGAAGCACTAAATCTAATGTGTTCCTTCTCAGTCTTAATACCTCTTAGAATCTTTTACCCTTGTACCAAAAAACAATTACTCATTCCCACATAGGTTCCTTGGTCCCACATAAGAATGCCTGCCTGCCTGCCTGATTTCAAGGGCAATAAGGATGGTATTCTGGTGCTCTTGCTCCTTCCCCAGATCCTTTACATCAGTCTCAGAGGGGAAGCCATGTTAGTCTGTATCTTTACAAAACAAAGCAAGAAGTCCTCTAGCAACTTAAAGACTAACTGGGATCGAACTGTTAAGCTTTAAGGTGCTTTAGGACTGCTTCCTTTGTTCTATCTTTATATCACCCATAGGCCAGATGCATTTCATGAGGGTTAGTCACTGGCAGGCTAGGAGATTATTTATTTATCTGAGTGTCTATAGGCACAGAGTGCTGCAGCTCTCAGTAGACATGATTCATCATTCGTAGCAAATGAGAGCTGCAGAAAACAGTTGCCCTGACTGCCCCATGTATGCCCAGCTTACCACAATTTCCACACTTCACATTCTTTCTCATCAGGGATCAACAAAGCTGCTGCAGCCCTCAGACTATAATACAATGCATGGAGAAACTGCAAAGAGGAGGAAAAGGTCTGGCAAAGTTGAGCTCAGTCAGAGACTCCAAAATAATATTAAAAAAATGGAGGGTTGGACTTGAGAGTGACTGAGCACTGTCAATAAAGCAATTGTCTGTGAAACTTTTCTATCAATGAGTCAAGGATCGTAGATGCCCACTCACAGATGGGTTCTGGAACTGTCAGCTGTCTCCAGTGCTGTGGAAAGTGAGTTCTTGACTTCTTCATTATCTCCACAGCCACAGAACGAAATCCAAAACCTCAAAGCTATTTAAGTGCATAATTCACATTGATTTTAAAAGGACTTAGGCACTTAAATATCTTTGAGGGTCTGTGCCTAATTTCCTGTGAAAAGAACCCTGGGAGGGAGCTCTGTTTTCAGCAACCCTGCTGTCAGGGGATGAGCTGCATCTTTGGGACATAGACAGGAAGTAGGCAGATGTAGAATGGAGACCCATTTATGAACATATGTCTCAAAAATCTTCAACACCCAAAACCAGGGTTAGATTTTCAAGGGAACTCAGCTTCCAGGTAAACATAAGAAAGGGAGCCACTTTGTTAATGTGGGAGCTGCTGAGTGATATGTACTTTTGAAAATCTGTTCTTTGGTAGTTGCTGAGTTCAGTCTTGGATCTGTCTTGAAAATTTGGCCCAGAGGATTCTCATTTTTTTAAAAAAAATCCATATATAATATTTTCTCTAGTTCAACCAAAAAAGCTCAGGGACATTCTACGGCATGTTTTATGCAAGGGGTAAGATTAAATGATTATTCTGGTCCCTCCTGACTTTATAATTTATTATTTTATGAAAGGTCTGAAGGAGAAATTAAATTTTACTGGATATTTAAGTTCAGTTTGATAGTCATGTCTTTTTTATTGTTTTGATGTGATTTTTCATTGGTGTGCATTGACTACTCAAATGCATTGAATGCTCTCAAACAATCTGAGATGTATGTAGTGTTGCTGTAGTGTATGAGTCTGAGGACATGAGAGAAACAAGGTGTATTTTTACTGACATTTTTCCTCATCTCTATGTAAGCTCAAAATTTGTCTCTCTCATCAACAGAAGTTGGAATAAAAGATATTACTAAAGTCACCTGATCTCTCTAATATCCTAGAGATGTGACATTATGGAAAATAATATGATTAAGGTTTTATCATGACATTTATTCTGCTTGCCATTGCAAGTGATAGCACGGTATTGCATTGCCTTAGGAGAAGCACAAGGGAGAGTTCCACTCACACGGGCACAGTCTCTTTTGAGGCTGCTCAGTTTATGCACACACAAATGCACTCCACTGGGCTAGTATAGATTGCTTCATTCAGTATATTGGCCCCTTTTCAGGGGGTTGCTGCAGAAAGAAGGGAGGTAGCAGAAACAGGCTAAGACCTTTCTTTTGCCTATCTCTTTTAGCCCTATCATTGAAATGCCCCAAGAGAATAACTTTATCTTCTTTGGGAATGTCCAGTTCGGTGTAGAATTTCTTGATGTCATCTTCAGCATCTAAAGTTGGTGCACAAGCACTCATGGCAGTTGCCCATTGGTTTTTGGCAAGCTTCAGGTGCAGGGTCATGAGATGCTCATTGACACTGAGAAGGACTTCAGATAGGATCTGTGTTGATGTTTTGGATGGCAAATCCTACTCCACAAATTCGTTGCAGACGAAGACACCAGTGCATGACTTCTTTTAATGCGTGGGTACTATTGCACTGTAGCCTGCACATGATCCGTGATGAATAGAAGGTTCAATGGTATGAGATCCACAATGATTGGGGGTCTCCTGAATGCTGCAGTCTTCATCCGCCTTCAGAACTGTTGTAGCATTACCCTTGCTATCCTCTGCCTGTTTTGCTGTTGAGGACCTATAGGATAATTTTTCTTCTGGACCCTCCCTCTTGACCTTTCTTTCATGGGTGACCCTGCCAGATTTATAAGACCATTTACGAAATCACTCTCGGGTTCATTAGAACGCACAAGCCCACGCACCATGCGAAGGTAACAATCCAGAAAGTGGGACAATTTGAGTAGTTCAGATATGTCTGAGTCATCATCTGTCTAGGTGAAATAAATAGCCTCAGAGGAGTTGGAGTTTGACAGTGACAAGTAAGGGGCTGGACAGATTATCCCATTGTTGACCTTTAATGCTTTAATCATGGAGCAAAATAAAGAGAGCGTAGGGGACAGGGAAAATAAATGCATAGAGGACACAGAAACAGGGGACCTAATCTAGGTAATGACTGAAGTAAATGAATTTTTTTTCCATTAGTGTAAGTGTACAGAATCAGGACCAAAATTAAGAGAAATTCAGGTGAGAGGCCAGAGTGAAGAATATGGAAGATGAAGAAAATAATGGAGGGAAAGAATGGTTCTGGGAGGGGAAAGAAGTGGGATGATGAGGAGAAAACAAAATAAGATGTGGAGAAAAGAAGATTTAACCAAAAGGAAGACATCGAAAATAAGTCACAAATTAGAAAGACAAATCTAGAGGTGACAATGAAACCAAATAGAAGACGTAGGCAAAATGGGAGACAAGGTGTCTTGGGGCAGGGGAAAAGTAGATGAATCTCTTTAGAAAGCAAAATGTTCACCTCTGAGAAAATATTAAATGAAAAATGGAAGGTAAAATACATCACGTCATAGACAAAAAACTAAGCAGTACAGGTACCTAAAGAGAACATTAGGAAGACAAAAATTCGAAGGAAACATAATAGCTGTGTCTACACTACAAAGTTTTGTTGACAGAAGAGGCCTTCTGCTGCCAAAACTAGGAACGGTCCACACCACAAATGCATTCTGACTAGAATCTATTGACAGAAAGCAGCAGTTTGCGCTGCAGAGTTATGTCCTGAAAGTATGAAGCATAGGGCCTCTGTCGACAGATTCTGTTGCCAAAAATTCATGTAGACACTCTTCTGTTGACAGAGGGGTCTTCAATATCTTTCACCTTGGACCTGATCAGACTCTGGGCAGAGGAGATAGTCTTGCTGGACCTGGCAGCCAAGAGGAGGAATGTCCCGGTGAGCGGCCTGCCTGCCCTGACACAGCTGGGAGTGGAACAGCCACACGGGCAAGGGCCCAACCCCAGACACACAACAGGGGACTGTAACACTCCACTTGTAGGCAAGTCTGCAGGACACAGGCAGCACCCACACCCATGGACAGTGCCTTGAGCTGCATGCGTGTGGGGGTGAGGGGGGTTGGATGGCCCCAGGGAGCCAAGTGGAAGGAAGAACTTACCATCTTGCCTCCTTGTGTCCCTTCCAGCTGGACTGTCAGTGGGCTGGCCCCACCTCTTCACCAGGGCTAACCAGCCCCCAGGAGGAAACAGAGCCAGAGCCAGGGGCAGAGCCAGACATGCCTGTGGCACCACTGGCACTGGGGTGCAGTGCACAGCCATGGTGGTACGGGTGGCCCTGTGAATGGAGGGTCCATCGCCAGGTCAATGAGGACCAGGGGCCCCTCAGGTGGGTCACTGACATTATGGAATGGCAGCTGTGGGCTGATGAGGCATGGCGGCCAAGGCACCATGAGTAGCAGGCACAGACATGAGACCAGCTGATGTCCATACTGGACATCACCACTACCATCTGGGGAGATAGATAGCCCACCTACCTACACCTGCTGCCCCCACCCTCCCTCTTCTTCCCCTCCCCCAGCTGCACCCTCTCCCCCTGCCCCCATTGCCCTTCCCCCCATCTGACCTCCCCCAGCTGTTCTGGAACTCACCCAATGGATCCTGTCCTCAGCCACCCCTCCTGCCCCCCAAGCCATCCCCACTCCCCCAGCCGTGCTCAACCCCCTGACTCCCAGGCTCCCACATCAGATTCTCACTTTGCAATGGCCCCTCCCCGCTCACACCTCCCAGTGCCACAGGCCCCTACCCAGCCTTGACGGAGACCCTGAACTCATGGTGGGAGTAGATCCCAGGACCTGGGCTGCTGGGGTACTACTTTCCCACAAGGTTATGGCCTACTACCTCCTGCCTAGAGTGAGCCCTGTCCTCACCTCTTTCCAAACCCCAGCTTCACTGTCCATAGTTCAGTAGAACTATATATTTGTAAATAGTTCTTTTTTCACACGTTGATCTGTTAAAAGTCAAGGTTGATTTATTTATTTACATCCCCTGTGTCTTTAGTTATCAGGGAGGGGCCATGGAGGGCTGGGTGATCAAAGGGAGGGAGGGATCCAGGTAGAGACAAAGTGGGGCAGCGGGCATGAAAACCCCATGGGGGGTACCCCAGAGGTGAGGAGCGTTATGGGGGTCTCTGGGAAAATCGCTCCCACAGGGTATCCCAAATGCACAACTCATCTCAGTGGGCCTGGCAAACGGGAGCTGTGCCAAGCTCTTCATAGGTATTGCTAGCATGCTGACCTACCCACAGAAGGAGCAAGTCCTCCTCCTATCCATCCACATCATTGTGGAAGGCAAGCAAGTCCCCACAACTTGGAGTATATTCCACTTTCCCATTACCAGCCTTATGAGTAAACAATGGAACTGGCACTTCAGACTGTCAAAGGAATGCTTGACAAGCAAAGGGACCCCAGTTCAGGTTCATGTTAAAGAGTTCCTGAGTGGGGCCTAGGTGTCTGGTACAGGGCTGCATGAACCATGGCATTAGGGTGTAGTTAAGTACAGGCCCAGTATGAGGCCTTAGGCCTGAACTAAAGTAATGGTCAAGACTTTGCTAACAGAAAGCAAAGTTCAGCTGTGAGCTAAAGGAATGCATTGCTCACAGAAGTTGGCAAGAAGAGGGTTGATGTTGCATAAACATATCTACCTAGCATATTGAAGTAGGAACTTGGTACCAGAACACCCTACCCTGGAACATTCCACAGATAAGAAAGAACAGGCCGACCCATCCCAATGACAGGGGCAAAAGAGTAATATGATGGATAGAGTTGTTTTGTTCGAACCAACATGTACAAGGTGAGAGGCGGCACCTGACTACGTAGAAGGGTTGTACCTCAATACGTCAGCAGTGATGTGTAAATTGTTTGTACCTGTGTATAAGAATGTATTCCTGGGGTGTGGTCTGGGTCGAGCCGAGGGGGCAGTGGAAAGTCCTGCCACTGACTGAGCTGAGTCCATTGATCGTGGGTGCATATTTGTAGTATGCCCTGACTTAGACTAAGAAGTCTACAGGGAACTACTATTGTATCCAATACAGCAATAAACCTGGCCAACGTGCCTTCGCACCTTACTAGACTCTGTGGTCATTGGGAGTACTCTTCAGGTCTGCTGTGTTGGCTATCTGCAGAGCTGGGGCAGCACACAGAGGGAACACACTCACGCAGCTGAGTGATACCAACATTGGAGAGAGCAGAGCACCACGCTGGTAGCATCTGACAACATAGGGGAAGGTGGCATCCTCCACCATGCAGAGAGGCAGACCCATGTCCCTCAGGACCAGCTCCCAATAGGGACCAAAAGTGCCCTCCTCCATCTTACAGAAGAGGCCAGAGTTCTGGAACACCATTGCATTGTGTGCTGAGCCGGATCTCCCGAAATACACATTCATGAAGTGCCCACAGTGGTCCACAGGGCCTGCAGCCTGATTGAGTGGCACCCCTTCCTATTAATGAAATGTTCCACACTGTGGTCTGGGGCATGGATGGGAATGTGGGTCCCATTGATTGCCCTGAAGCAGTTGGGGAACCCCAGGGCCTTGAATCCAGCCCCTAAAGCATTTATACCATTCAGGAAGATGAGCTTCCACAGCAGCAGGGAGTTGATGGCCCTCACAACCTGCAGGGGGTGGAGGTGGGGCACATTGGTGAGGGACTGGGGCGGTGAGGCCCTTAGCCCCAGGATGTTTCTCATTCCCTTCAGTCCACCCCACCCTTTCAGCTGCCCTCGTGGGAAGTCACTCCCTGTGGAGCAGGGCTGTGTGTGAGTGGGACAGCATGGTTCCCTTGGGACTGGGCTTCCCTGCTTCCCATTTCCCCCTTCTCACCTCTGTTCCTGCTACCCAAGGGTTCTCCTGGGCTGGAACCCCTTGGCCTCTGGGCAAGGCCTGCAGGACTGAAGCACATTATCTGCATGAGAAAGGTACTGAGCATGGACTTGGAACTGGTTCCCAACAGATTGGTACCTGTCAGGGATAGCCAGCTTCCAGAGGGCAATGGCTACCCTCTTTTCCAGGGGATGGCAAGCCATGGGTGGGTGTCTTCCCTGTGGAGAAAGGGGGTGAGGCAGGTGCATACATCCAGAAAGTTGTCCTTCCAACATGCGGAAATTCTGGAGTCAGTGATGGTCATCCCGCTCGTTCATCACCAGCTGGTCCTACCAGTCTGAGGTGGTGGTGTAGCTCCAGACATGCCTGATGACTGAGGGGCCTGGGCCCATTTTAAACAAGGCAGCAGCAACTATGTCTTCCTCCTTATAGGAGGAGTCAGGCTCATCCCTCCTCCAGAGGAGGAGGAGGAAGATAGCAGGGATGACACGCGGCAGAAGCCCAGGGGCTCCTCTGGTGGCATAGCTAATTGGAAAGTTCTAAGTCTCTCTCAGTAAGCCAGGGAGCCCTGCACTAGCTTTGCTATACTTCCAAGAAATATGCAAGCCTTAGCATGGATGGGAAATGTGGTCCAGGGGAGGCCCTTTAAGGTAAGGCTGGGCAGTTACTACAGGAAGGCTCAGCATCCATGAAACCCTGACTTCTGAGTCACTGGAGCTGCTGACAGATAGTCAGGGCATGTGGACACTCTCTTTTGACTGAAGGAGTTGACAGAGGGAGCCTGTATTAGGTGTGGATGTGTTCTGTAGACAGAGGTTCTCTCAGGAAATATCTATTGATGGTGACTTCTGTTGACACACCTCTGTAGCATAGACACAGCTAATGACTTTTTCAGGTTAAAAGTAATGAGGAAAGTTTGTTGACTAATGTTATGACAAATAGGGCATACGACACAGTTCCAGAATTTGAACTAGTGAATATCGTTGGCCAGCTATCATATCTGACTGTGTGCAGTGAAGTAGCTCTGTCGTTTTCTCCTACATCCTCTTACAGTCTATGACAAACACAGGAGAATGTGGTGTCTTTCTTTTCCTCATCCTTATTTATGGTCCTCTTTATATAGGATCTCTGACGGCTTTCTTATGGATTTTACAAAGATGATGGAATACATTCAGTGCACTTTACCCAGTTCAACAAACATCGGCAATGCATTACTCCCATAAGATTCTCAATAGAATATCCAAATACATATTATAGTCAATCTTCCATTCCACTATAAGGCTAACTGTAGCTATCTTCTTATGTACTTTATCAGCACAGAGGTATAATTTCCTCAAGTCAGCTATGCCTTCAGGGCCATGTCTACACTAGCCCCAAACTTTGAAATGGTCATGCAAATGGCCATTTTGAAGTTTACTAATGAAGCGCTGAAATGCATATTCAGTGCTTCATTAGCATGCGGGCGGCCGCAGCACTTCGAAATTGACGCGCCTCGCCGCCACGCGGCTCGTCCAGACGGGGCTCCTTTTCAAAAGGACCCCACCTACTTTGAGGTCCCCTTATTCCCATAAGCAGGTGGGAATAAGGGGACCTCGAAGTAGGTGGGGTCCTTTCGAAGAGGAACCACATCGGGACGAGCTGCGCGGTGGCAAGGCGTGTCAATTTCGAAGTGCTGCGGCCGCCCGCATGCTAACAAAGCACTGAATATGCATTTCAGCGCTTCATTAGTAAACTTCGAAATGGCCATTTGCATGGCCATTTCAAAGTTTTTGGCTAGTGTAGACGTAGCCCAGATGATGCAAAATTGGTGGTATTATGATGGATTATCTCAACTGAGAGTACTAAGTGCCTTAAAACCAGTGATGAAAATGACCCACTATCTGTACGCTGAAGCCCATGAATAAGTTGTGAACCTTAATTATATTCAGGATCATGAAATTGTGCTGCATTCATATCTCAGCAGTGTATAAACAGTTTGTGATAAATCAAGACGCTCGGCTGCCGAACTATTGGGATGAAAATTGTCTATACTGTAATGGAAGAAAAAATGTAGGGTGTTTTATTCCCCTCATCATGTATAAGATTGGGAATTTAAAAAAAGGCCAAACTCAATGAACTTAAATGTTCAATTTACTTAAATTTAAACTAAAATATGGTTCAAGACACTTGATCAAAGAGGTTCAATAACTATAAGCAAAAGTCTTGTAACTTCTCTGAACTATACAAATTGACTAATGTGCTTTTTTTCCTTGCTTCCATTCATTCTTGTACCATCTGAGTCTTATAATTTAATAACTTTGTATTTTAAAATATCTTACAGGTAGGTCCCTATAGTTACAAAAACAGCCCTTTCCCTTTGGGCTTGAACATCTAGCTATTCAATTGCTGGAAGGAGATCATGTGGAGATACAAAACAATAGAACATATGGTAGGTATGTAAGGCAGTTGAACATGCCTTCCAACATCTTCATTGGAAAGAATATCCTATGGCATTATTTCACGCTGCTGTATCAAGAGAGCAAAACTGAAGAATAACATAAGGAACTGTTGCAGCTTAGTTAGCTGCTTTCACTATTTTGGATGTGCACATGCTACTTCTGTTCCTAAAGGCAGAGGTGTAGTCTCCTCTTTTTTACTTGCTGCTTTAAATACATAGTCAAAAGAAGAAAATGTGTCAAAATAGCTCCAACTACCTCATAACCTTAATGAGCAATTTCAATTTTAGTGAGATACCGAAAAGGTTAAAATAGAGGCAGCAGTGCTTATTTAAAAATAATGTATTTTTTCTGCTGCAAATGGGTCGCCTTCAGAGTTTTCATAAACTGAACAAATTATGTTATGTAATTATAGATGTAGATTATGGTTATGGATTGTAGATTTAATTGCGTGATACACTGAGACATTTTTCAATATCACTGAATGCCATTTCCACAATAAAACTTTTATCCTAATAATCAACTCCACATCCTTTGATTGCAGCTTAATTAAGTTATGTCTGCCGTCCTCTTCAGATTGTAGCAACACTATCATATTTTTTTCCCTCCAAATTAAATGTGTTGCAAAAAAAATCACAAGCAAGCTAACTGTTCCAGTAAATGTGTGTATTTTTATAAAAGAACTTCCAACACAAAATACAGGGTATCAGTTACATTCTTTTATGTTCAGTTTCTCTGATTTGCCAGTTTAGTCCTAGACAATAGACATACCAGAAAGGAGAGATCCTTTCTGTCACTTTACAGTAGTGTCATATTTGAGTGCTATTCCCTGTTAATGGTATATTGATATAATTTATTTATTTATGCTCTCTGTGCAGCTAAGTTGCACCAGCCTGTCCCTGAATGCTTAGGTTTGGCCCACAGAGTGTGTGGTTAATAATGTTATGATGAGGCTTTATTCTGTAGGGCAGGGGTGAGCAAACTTTTTAAGTCGGGCCCCACTTTCTATCCCAGCAATTAGTAGGGCCCCACCTAAGCTGTCTAAAGTAACCCAAAATGATGGACATTTCAGTTATGTTCATATATACGTAAAAAGCCTTTATGTATGTGTAAGCAAATAGGTCTGTAGAAAGAATAAATCTTTATTAATCAGTATAGCAATGTTAACACACATACAGAAAAAAGTAACATATTGCAGCATTTTCAATTAGATGGATAAGCCTGAAACCAGCAACCAATTGTGCTGTGCCCCCCCATACAGAATTCCACCCCCCACAGGGGGCCCACTCCCTACCCCCACTTTGCTCACCTCTGGTATAGGAGATTGACTTGAGCATGTAAATGTAATGAATCTTGATTTAAATAGTTACAAGCAGTGTGGTCAGTTGTGACCAACACTATGTAGAAGTCACAATGGAATAAGTCCTGATTCTATTGACATCGATGTGAGTTTTGCTAGTGACTAAATTGGGGTCAGTATTCCAATCAAGGAGTGATTCTGGAGCAGTGGTTGAGTGCAAAGGCATTCTTTGAATTCTCCCACAGTGCAAAGGCTGTTCCAATGTCTTGATGATCTTGCTACCAACCTCTATACGGAGGAAATCAGAAGTGAAGCTGACCTGGCTTGTGATATACGCTCATTGTATCCTTTCCCAGGGTGAAGCAGTGGCTGCACTTTCTAATACAATATTTTTGTGTGGAACACTGAGTCAATTAAATACAGCATGTTTAAAGCAGAAGACCTGCTGGGTTTGGCATTATAAAGAAGTGAATAATGTGACAGCAACTGCTCTCTTGATGGGAGAATGACATTTGTAGTGGCTGTGAAGATTCTTAGTGTCAGCCATCCACTACAAAGATACCAGCTGTTCCATGGTATTTTTATACAATTTAACATTGGCAAAGGTGTTATTTGAAAACCTTTAAAAGACCCTGATCAAAATGTATATCATAAGAGCTTGCAACAAACACAAATGGAAATGAATAATCTATAAAGGATTTTAATAAAATGTAATTAAGAACACAGAAATAAAGAAGAATGCATTTTGAAAAGAGATGGAAACACTTTTTTCATGTTTTTATGAGGAAAAGGCCCTCACATTTAATTCATATTTTGCAAGGAGAGGAATATGAATAATGGCTATGCTTAGGAGTAATACTTCAAAGAAAGAATGTGCCAGTTTACAAGCGGTTTAACCTGCAGATGTTGACGGACAATCAACATAATTGTCAAGAATTCTCATTGGCACACTCACAGATGTGGTCAGTATAACAATGGTTACATGTACACTAGCCCCTTCTTTTCAAAAGGGGCATGGTAATGAGTGAGTTTGGAACACGCTAATAGGGTGCTGCCACGAATATGCAGTGCCTCATTAGCATAATAGTGGCCGCAGCAATTCGAAAGTGCCACTTTTAAATTGCGCACCACCCGTGCAGACAGGGACCTTTCAAAAGGACCCCCCAATCTTTGAAAACCCCTTATTCCTAAAACCAAAGAGGAATAAGGGGCTTTTGAAGGTTGGGGCTCCTTTCGAAAAGCCCCTGTCTAGACCGGCAGTGCGCCATAATGCTAATGAGGCACTGCATATTCATGGAAGCACCTTATTAGCATCTTCCAACCTCACTCAGTACCGTGCCCCTTTCAAAAAGAAGGGGGTAGTGTAGATGTAGCCTATGTGTACAAAAAAGGCTGAATTTTAATGAACAAATCATATGGGGAGGTCAGTGAAGAGTTATCCAACATTCCTGAACTGGAAAGAGTGACTCAGGGGTCACATGTCCTCTTGTCACTGAGCTTCTCTGTCCAGTGCATCCATTTGCATATGCCAAAAAATTGCATTTGTAAAATATCATGGACTGTGCACCCTACATTGGCAGCAAAAGAGATGAATGGAGCCAGAAAGCAGCTAATTCACATGGGCTACGTCTACACGTGCCCCAAACTTCGAAATGGCCACACAAATGGCCATTTCGAAGTTTACTAATGAAGAACTGAAATGCATATTAAGCGCTTCATTAGCATGTGGGCGGCAGCGGCACTTCGAAATTGCCGCGGATTGCCGCCGTGCGTCTCGTCCAGACAGGGCTCCTTTTCGAAAGGACCCCACCTACTTTGAAGTCCCCTTATTCCCAGTCCCCTTATTCCCATCAGTTGATGGGAATAAGGGGACTTCAAAGTAGGCGGGTCCTTTCGAAAAGGGGCCCTGTCGGGACGAGCCGCGCGGCGGCAAGGCGCGTCAATTTTGAAGTGCCGCTGCCACCCGCATGCTAATGAAGCGCTGAATATGCATTTCAGCGCTTCATTAGTAAACTTCGAAATGGCCATTTGTGTGGCCATTTCGAAGTTTGGGGCACGTGTAGACATGGCCATGTTGCACCTAATTGGTGGGCCAATTTAGTTTTAGGCACAGTGATGAGGACCTGGGTATCTGAACTAAGGATGACATACAGATAAGAAAAGAAAGGATGATTTCAGGGCATAAACAGGGAGGCACAAGGTCCCTTAATTATAGTTGAAGACATCCTATCAAAATTTCAGTTTCTACCCTCCTAAGGCAGACATTCTGGCTTCCCCTTTGAGAAGTCCCCATCCAGCAAAGCACTTAAGCAAATGTTTTAACTTTAAACATAAGTTGCAGTGCTTTGATGTGCTGGGACCTAAGTGAACCATGAGTAGGAAGATACAGGACATAACACAGTCTCTTTTATTTCAATTATATCAGGATTTCTATTAAGATACCTTTTGCATACACTAAGAACTTTTTGAAAAAAGTATAATTTATAATTCTGTGTCTGCTTTCAGTGTGACTACATTGTCAAAATAAAATCCAGAACACACTGATGCAACATATTTCAGGTTATGAAATCTCATCGAAAAGCAGACTTACCCTTTTGGAAAGATGGTACTAATGTGACCATAGTTAGCCACTGACCTAATAGGTTACTCATAAGCAATGTCTACACTGAAACAAAACTTAGAAATGGCCATGCAAATGACCATTTTGAAGATTACTAATGAGGTGCTGAAATGCATATTCATCACATCATTAGCATGCAGCCGGCCACAGCTCTTCGAAAATGACGCTTTTGGCTGCCGCATGGCTCGTCCAGACAGGGGCCATTTGCAAAAGGACCCCACCAACTTTGAAATCCCCTTATTCCTATCAGCTCACAGGAATAAGGGGATTTTGGAGTTGGCAGGGTCCTTTCGAAAAGGACCCCCATCTGGACAAGCTTCACAGCAGCGAAACGCTCAATTTTGAAGAGCCACAGCCAGCAGCACGCTAATGAGGTGCTGAATATACATTTCAGCCCCTCATTTAAGTAGTCTTTGAAATGGCCGTTTGCATGGCCATTTCAAAGTTTTGTGCTAGTGTAGACATAGCCATACTGTTTTTGCTTTAGTTTTTTTTCTAAACCCCTGCAGCGTAATATTCTGAATAGGTTTAAAATGAAATAAGGAACATGGTTTTTTTAACATTCACTCTGAGTAAATGGATAAAATTGAAAGCGTCTACACGCAATTACCCTTTCACTCCTAAAACTATTCCAGACACTGAAATTTTGGTCCACTAGATCATTCAATTTCCAGTAAGGCCAGGCAAAGACCATATATCAGTATGTCTTCAATTAAAATTTTGTAGTTACATATATTAAGAAAATTCTGAAGGAGAAATGAAAAACAAGGAACATTTAAGATACCCACCCAAAAAAAAAACAAAACAAAAAATTGGGACATTGGACTGTTTGAGCGAAATGAGGATATATGCTCACTTTATACATATTTTAAAAAATCACCTCTCTTAGAAGTACTGAAGTTTGTTTCAATTAATTCTGTAAACTATTGTATGCTATGCCCTTCTCATTAACTCTGTGATAATAGATACTTCAAAGATTATTTACCTATGAATACCATGTATTTGGGTTCGTAATGGCCATTTTAATACCCACATATTTTCAAAGATGATATAGTACTTCTCTGTACAATGGCATAAAGTTTTGTGGGTCGATACTTTGAAAAACAGATTTCAGTCACTTCACATAGTTAAGTAACAGTAGCTGTAGATGATAGGAAAAGAACAATTGTATTATACAAAAAAAGAGAAAAAGAGAAAGACTTTCTCTTCTTATATCTGTAAAGCTTTTAAAGTAAGATTCTCTGAGACTCTCAGATCAGCATGGACAGAACTGTCTGTGCCACTTCATCTAGATTCTTGTGATTGTTCTGTAACAGTTGACCCAAACCTTGCTTTCCACTCAGTTCTTGAACGAATAAAGTAAACTCTGAGTCATGTTCTTTTTATAATCTATGAAAGATCTGTGTTACTAATCTCATCACAATCAAAAAGAGCACAAATATGGTATAAACTTATACAACACCATGGGTGTGTCTACACTACAAAGAAATTTCAAAAAGGGGAACATTGAAAAACAAAATGGAAATAAGGGATTTCGAAATAGCGTGACTACACACACAAAATGGATCGCTGTACCGATCTGCTATTTTGAAAGAACACCCTCCATTTTTCAAAAGAGAGCATCCACACAGGAAAGCGGGCTATTTCGAAATAAGCAGCCAGGAAACATCATGCACGGGGTCACATGGCTGACAAGCCCTTCCGGGTCATGCAGCCAGCAGCACCCTTAAAAGGCCCCTCCAAAAAACATCCACCCTGCACACACAGAGCCCAGCAGAGCAGTACACAGCACTACATGGACTGTGCACCAAGAACCGAGAGGAGAATGGAGCAGGAGCAGCTGCCAGAGTCCGATGCTGCCACCGTCACTGGGACCCAGCTGGTCATTGCCATCCTGGGCGTGGTGGATGCCCTGGAGCCCACCTTCCCACCCACACAGGTCCTGCAGGCCCTGCCAAGGGGGCAACTGCCACTCCCCATCCCCCATCCCCCACGGCGCCTCTGGAGCCACCCCAGCGGTGGGAAGATGGGAGAGGTTGGTACTGAGCCAGTGGGATGATGAAAGGTGGCTTGCAAACTTCAGGATGACGAAGCAGACATTCATGGAGCTGTGTCACTGGCTCTCACCCACCCTGCAGCATGTGGACACCTTCATGAGGCCCACACTATAAGTTGAGAAGCATGTGGGGATTGCCCTCTGGAAGCTGGCCACCCCGGACAGCCATCGTTCAGTGGGGCACCAACTCAGGGTGGGCAAGGCCACCGTGGGAACCGTCCTCCTGGAGGTAAGTCAGACAAGGGCCCCACACCCTCCCCAGGAAGGGACAGGTGGCCCCCGGGTGAGAGGCCTGCAGGGGCAGGGGGAAGGGGGCCTCTGGGTGGGGGGCCTGCAGGGGCAGGGGGAAGGGGGCATCCGGGTGGGGGGTCTGCAGGGACAGGGGGGCCCCCCGATGTGCAGGCCCACATGTCGGTGACTCCCTACAGATGGTCCAGGCCATCAACTGCCTCCTCCTGCGGAGGGTTGTCCGCCTCGGCAACCTGGACAACACCATGGCGGGATTCACAGCCCTTGGATTCCCGAACTGCTTCGGTGCATTTGATGGCATGCACATAGCTATCCGTGCCCCAGACCATAGTGCAGGATGCTATCTAAACCACAAGGGGCACCACTCGGTGGTGCTTCAAGCGCTCGTTGATGTCCAAGGCCAGTTTAGTGACATATGCATTGGCTGGTCCTGTTGAGCCCATGATGCCCGGGTATTCCGCAACTCCTGGCTGGGGTGGTGCATGGAGGAGAGCACCTACATCCCTGGCTAGGAGCTCCCCATGGGGGACACAACAATGCCATCCTGTATAGTGGCCGATGAGGCATACCCATTACAGCCGTGGCTGATGCGCCCCTACACTGGGCACACCACTGCCAGCCAGGATGTTTTTAATGCCCGCTTGAACCAGGCACGCAACACTGTTGAGAGGGCCTTCGAACACCTCAAGGGGTGTTTCCGATACCTCAACATGCGGCTGGATGTCAGCCTGCCCAACGTCCCTGGGGTGGTCACAGCCTGTTGCACTCTGCACGATTTGGTGGAGGGAAAGTAGGATCCCTACATGCCTGGGTGGGCTGCGGACCGCGGCCCTGGCTATGAGCAGCCACCCATGGCCCCATGCCACCAGGCACAGCATGAAGGCGTTAGGGTCTGGGAAGCCCTTTGGGAGGCCTTCGAGGGGGAGCCATGCTGACCTCCACCTGGCACATGGCTCACACCCACCCTGCAGCATGTCTCCTGTGCCCACACACACAGGGGACACTGAGGTGCATGAAAGGGTTTATTAACTGGGGACTAACTATATGTAAATAAAGGCTGTTAAACAATGGTGTGGGGTCTTCCTATTGGGGCTAAATATGGGGGGAACGGGGGAGAACTATATACAATGGGGAAGGGGCATGCCCCCATGGCCAGGGCCACAGGCATGGGCAGGCCTACTCCCCCACAGGGGTGGAGGGGCGAGATCCCTGGTGGGTACAGGTACCCCTGCTGGCCCTGGTGCGGAGGCCCAGTTGGGGCTGGGAGGGGGCTGGAAGGATGGGGAGGTAGGATCGTTCAGGGGCTGAAGAACAGGATGGGCTGGGGGGTGCCAGGGAGGGGATCCCTCTCCTGGCTGGCACTGGGGACAGCAAGTTGGCCAGGGCAAGACGGGTGGATGGGTTGAGAGTGGGTGAGATGAGGTAGATGTGTTTGGGGGCGACAGTGGGGACAGGTCCAGGGGCAGCAGTGGGAGTGGGTCCAGGGGCAGCAGTGGCAGTGGGTTCAGGGGCGGTGGGGGGGTGGGTTCAGGGGAAGCAGGAGGAGTGGCTGGGGGAGCCGGCTGGGGGTGCCAGCCGTCAGAGGGCTGCGACCTCCTCGGCCCATACCTCCCTCCACCGGCCCTGTCCTCCCGGTCCATGAGCAGCCACTCCCGGAGCACAGAGGTCTGCTCCCAGATGCCTGCAGTGTAGGCCTCAGCCGCCTCCTGGGGGTCATAGCGCTGCCGGCATCGGGTTGTCTGTGTCTGGGCAGGCAGCACCCGGGTCAATGGGGAGAAGGGCTCTCTGGCTCCATCCGAGGGTGGCATGGGTGTGGTCCAGACCTCAGAGGAAGATGCTGTGGAGACACAAGGAAAGAGTGGCCATCCATCAGTGCTGTCACCTGGGCCCAGGGTCTCCATCCATGCCACCCATGCCATCCCCAGGCCATCCCCCGAGGTGGTGCCTCCCCTGCCGACGCCCCCTTGGGGCTCCTGTGTGCCCGCCAGGACCTCATCTGTGGGGGAATTGCTAGCTGCGGACTGGTCCCTGCTTCCCTCCCCAGTTGGGCAGGCTAGGGTGCTGTCCATGGGTGCAGATGCTGGATGGTGCTGTGCTTGGGTCTGGGATGGGGCAGGGTACCGTGGGATAGCCCCCGCCCCACCCAGGCCACCCGATCCACCTGTCACCTACCTGGAGCTTTGGAGAACAGGTCCAGGGACACCGGCCTTGAGGGCACCTGGCTGGAGGTACTGGAGCTCACTGCAATGACTAATGGGCCCTCCTCCTCCAACTCGCTCCCAGGCCCTGCAGGTGTGGTCTGGCTGGGGGTCCTGGCTGCTCCAGTGGGTCTGTCTCCCGGTCGGTGTCTGGCCCTCATGTGTCCACCAGCACCAATGGCTCTGGGATGTCCTTTGGGCCAAGGAGCTCTTGCAGTGCCCGGTAGTGTGGGTACCTCGGGCCAATTCAGGCTCCCAATCGGCTGCGGGTATCCTTGGCCCGGCTGTAGGCCTGCCTCAGCTCCTTTACTTTGGAGCAGACCTGAGCAGTCGTGCGCTGGGAGTGTCCCCGTTTCCGCAGCCCCAGGGACAGCCACTCAAAGGCAGCTGCATTGCAGGGCCTCCCTGTGCTGTGAAACAGCACCTCCTCTTCCGCCCATAGGCTCAGGAGGTCTTTTACCTTGGCCTCCATCCAGGATGGGCCCCGCTTTCTCTGGCCCTGGCTCTCCTCCGGCGACCCCTCAGGCAGGGAAGAGGGGGCCTCCTGGGGTGCCCCAGAGTTCAGGGGGGCTCGCCATCCCGCTGATGGGCTGAGTGGCACATCGGTCTGGCTGCTGGAGCATGTATAGGGCTGAGATTGTGCTTCCCTAGCCCTGTGCATGCTCTCAGTCTCCTGCAAGGGGTCTCCGGAGCTGTGCGGCTTTAAGGGGCCGGCCCAGGGACCATAAAGACCCGCCGGGGCTTGCTAGAACATCTCCCACACTCCCGGGAGCCGCTGCCATGGCTGACCAGCAATTTCAAAATTGCAGGCCCGGAGCATCTACATGTGCACTATTTTGAACTTTTATTTCAAAAGGGGACACTCTTCCCAATCCCGGGTGAGAAGAGTGGTTTCGAAATTCGGGCCCATTTTCATCGAAAACAATTTCGAAAGAGGCTGTGGAGCGTGTAGACGCTCCACAGCCTTTTTCGAAATTAATTTTGAAATACAGTGGTAGTGTAGACGCACCCCATGTGACAGGAACAAATACCTGCTACATTTAAGTGTATGCCTGTTTTAAAAGAGATGTGGAGCAAATTATTATTGTTTTGACAACTAACTGATGTTACCCACTATGCCTTTTTTTCACATTCTAGATATTATTGTGCTGAAAAGCAGTTACAACTTAGTATTCCCAGATAATTCAAATAAATGAATGCTTCTATCCACATCACAATACAAAAAATGTATATGAACACTTAATACTGAGAATAGTTTGGAAGACTGACACTATTTTGGACAGAGTTATAAGGCTAGCTTGCCATATGAAAATAGTCTGAGGCTAGTAGAGGTTAGTCCTCTTTACTTATACTGTAACATTGCTAGTTATAATGTCCTTTCACACACATGTGCTATACTAGTCAACTTTTTCTGTGTGGTCATTTGAAAGCTTTTTTTCTTCATATGTAGTATTGTTCTTGTGATGTTACAATATTTGTACCATGTTTTTCTGTTTTCTGTACCTCACTGAGATTTACAAAATACCACTGTTTTTATCAATGTATCAGTATGATGGGTGTTAATGATGACTTACAAAATGATAGACCATTATATGTTCATTTTCAGAAATGATGTTAATGGGAATTGCTGCTTACCTGCACTCCTGATTGCGATCATTTATTGCACTTATCACCATTACAGAAAACTTGATCCAGTTGGTTGATTATTAGGAAGGAAGGAAGAAAAGAAGGAAGGAACTCTTGCGACCAGACACTGTCTCTCATCTCCTGCATGACTAAGCAAATAACTTAACCAATCTGTCTCTTAATATCACTCTTCTTTTCAAAATGGAAACAAAAATGCATGTTCATGTCCCAAGGATATTGTGGGAATTGTCTAATTTTAGCATATTTTCTAAAAATGTAAAGTGCTGTGTAAGTTCTAAGTAATATTAGAGGCATGGATTCCTTACGAACTAATCAAAATCAAGGGTTCAGTGAATTATTAAATGTGATGTGATTTTGCTCATTTTACATAAGCTTGGCATGAGTTGCTATTTTCCCTCCCTCTTCATAGCTCCTGGAGCAGGAGGTATGTACAGAAGAAAAGGGACATATAAGAGGATCCCAAATGTTCCCTAGCTGACAGAATAGTCCCCGATGATCAAAAGGTGAATTAAAATCCGTTAGAATATTTGGGTTTTGTCTTTCAGTGCAATTCAAAATCTCAGTGGAAATATTTTCCAACTATCCATCCCCTTGGGTTATGAGCAGTCAAGCAGAGATTAGAACACAAGTAAAACTGCTGTAAATTATGCTGAAGAGCATCCCAATATTTGGCCTCAGCACTGACAAGCAGATGGCTGAAATGTATTTCTGTACTCTCACTTTTTGAATTTTGCTGAGTACAGAGCAGACACAGTATTAAAGAGGGCTCTAGTACTTTTATTTCCTGAGATCCACATTAATCAACTCTATATTTTAGAGAGTTTGTTTGTCTG